>NC_143482.1:19174220-19519720 GCF_027475165.1 Benincasa hispida | reverse complement strand
TCTAAAATTTCCTTCTTTATGACATAGGAAACACTTTTTGGTTTTCCCCTTTGATTTCGACCTAGATCTGGACTCTTTTCCTTTTACGTTCTTTTTCTCACTTCTGCCTCTGGCCATGAGTAACTCTCCATCCTTGCATTCCTTTTTAATCTTGAGATTTCTCGTTCTCAAAGCATCCAACACTATATCCATGGACAATGAATCCCGTCCATATTTAATAGCTGCCTTAACTTCTCGATACGATTCTGGCAAAGAATTCAAAAGAATAACTACTTGATTTTCATCCGACATCTTCTCACCGATATTATTGAGATTAACTATAATCTTCTAGAATTCATCTAGGTTCTCTTTTAAGCCTTTACTTGAGTCCATCTTATATCCAAAGAATTTCTCCTTTAGATAAAATTTATTTGGCAAGGACTTAGTCAAATAAAGACTTTCTAATTTCTTCCACAAATCCGCTGTAGTAGTGGTCTCATCTACTAGCCTAAGCACTCCATCTTACAGATATAGAATTATCGTCGAATAGGTCATCTCATCCATATCCCTTTTTTTCAGCTTCTGTAATTGTTGGTGGAAGGTCATCTTCGTCTAAGATTTTGGTTACCTTTTGTTGTACCAGAATAGCCCTAATCGTTTTCCTCCATAACCCGAAGTCACCTTTCCTATCAAATTTAACAACTTCGAATCGTGTAGACATTTAAGCCATCTTTCAAATTAAACCCAACAAAAAAATCCTTGAACAAAGAATATGCCAGCACACACTACCACACACCCTTCTTGGATCAACTGGAGCTCTGATACCACTTGTGAGAGTTTCTAAACCTAACTTATATGGCTAAACAGAACGCAAACAATCAGCAGAAATAAATCGAAAGCAGTAAAGAACACCAAGATATATAGTGGTTCGATCATTTTGGTCTACATCCACTTTGAGAACTAGCTTGAATTAATTTATTAATGAGCAATAAAGGAATTTTACAAATTACAGATAATCAACGAAATCACCAATCTATAATTTTAGTATCCACTGATACCGAGAGATCCGCACACAACATCGCCTCTGAAAACTGAGAACAACCCGCTGCAAAAGAGCCCAAAACAGTGTACTACCCACCTTTGACCGACGAACCACCAAAACCAGATCTGCAGCAAACCCACGCGCTGAACTGAAACTGACCGGCGCACCCACGCGCTAAACCTGAGCTGACCGGCACACCCACGCGCTAAACCGAAACTGACCAGCCACTGCTCTTCCATGCAAGAACCAGAACTGACGGAAACCCATGCCCACGTCGTCGACCTCACCGGATGGAGAAAACCCATGGTCGGACGATTGCTGTCTTCCTTCCTTCAGCTACAGCGACTTCCTCACATGCAGCTTGTGGTCTTCAAAATGGTCCCAGGCGACTGTCCCCTTTTTCTTCAGCACCAATTACACGAATTCTAGCTCTATTTTGGAGAAGAACGGAATATTACAAAATTGCCACTGCTCATTAATTACAAGAATGCCATTGGGTCTTTAATTTTTCAAAAAACCCAATAAAACCCACTTAAATACCTTGTTATTTTCTACATGAAGCTTCCATCAGCACCGCAGTGCTTTCTCCCAGCACCGTGGCTCTGCACGTTGTGTTGTAGCAATCCTTTTTAACACCCATTCTATCTTTAGCACAAGGACACTCCCCCACTTTCTTCCATTCTTAATTTTTTTCATCTCAAGTTTTGAGAGTTTTGCTCGAATTTGATTCTTTTGGCTCCCAAATCTTGTTTTTTTGCTAAATTTTGAAAAACACTAGCAAACAACATAAGATTTAAAGAAAAAAAAATATTTCTAAATAAAAGACAAAGAAAATACTTTTCAAGTGCTTTTCAAGCTCTCGTGTCGACTTTGATGACACTTCAATCTTGGGTCATGACCATAGTGGTGAGGGTTTAGCTTGATTCTTTAAGTTATTTAGGTCATAACCTTTTAACGTACCCCTTGGCTTTAGCTTCCTAGTGTAGGATAGATATATGCCAACTTTAGAGGAGTGGTGCATAAGGCTTATTCAAACTAATTAAACTTTTTCTTAAGGTGGGTCAAATTAAAAAATTCACACACTTTTACCAGCAAATAATTTAAAGTGATAAAATTAACACATCTCAAGGAAGCACAGAAGATTAGTTCATCGAAGTGCATTCTTAGTTAATGTGGTAGGGGGGGATCGATAATTGAAAGTGCGTAAAAGAAATGAAGTGTAAAAAAAGTAGAGATAGAAGTGAAATTAATCGAGAGGTTTTTGCTCAGAGGAATGAATTCTCCCAATGTAATTAAGATCATTTAACCAATATATGACTTAAAGTCCTTGTTTATGCTTAGCTCAATTTAGTTACAATCCTAACCAATGGTCCTAATTATCTAATTAGCTAAACATGCTCAAAAGAATCCATAATAAACATGATTAACCAACCACATTAAGCTCTAGGGATGACGTTAAGATGAATGTTTAACTTTCACCGTCTAAGTTTCTCCCTAAGTCGATAGGACAAACTACTATTCATTATAGACAATGAATTGCAAGCCTAACTAACCTATTGCTTCCTCTAAGATGAACCTGTAATTAAATGTGACAAATTACAAGCTAATCTTCAAGCATTTAAATTACACAACAAATAATTGGTCATCAGTCAATAATAAAGTCATGCCATTCATAAATGTAAAACTTGGATTGAAACCCATAAACAAATTCGTGTACATCATAAAGTCATAATCTCTCAAAATATCGTTAAGTTCCTTCAAATCCCAGAGCTAGGAAACTAAAATCTTACCTTCCTATGTAGGATGAGAAGCTACAATCTGGCATCTGCTCAATTAATTACTAAATGAACACCTAAAAAAGAAAGTGGAAGAGAGAAGAGAGGGGAAAATCAACTAGAAGCCCAAATATGGGTGATTCTTACATCCTCCTTTGTCCTAAAACGGAAAGAATCTTATATGTTGCAGTCGCAACGTTGAGGCCTCGAGCGCTTTCGTCAATAATCGAAGTGTTGCAACACTACATGTAGTGTTGCAATGTTGCTCTATTTTTCAGCATCAATTAGCTACTTCCTTATAGCGTTGCGCAATGCTCGGTTGATCATTGCAATGCTCTGTCCAGGGGTATTTTTGTCCTTTTACATTTTTTTGAAGCCTGATTGCTCAAATTAGCTTCTAATTGCTCCAAATTAATCTTGAACAGCTCGTAACAATGAATTCTAGCTCTAAGATGCTCCATACCTATAAAATCATTAAATAAACACATTAAACATACTAACGACCTAGAATTAGAAAGAGGAAAATAGCACATCTTAGGTGCTATCATGTTAACACTTTATTTTGGTTTTTGCTAGAATTGTAAGGGTGCCAGCCAAGCTTCCTTCCACTTGGTGCAACATCAACCTTATTGATGTGAGCGCAAGCACATACATCGAGTAATAATATAGTTAAGACGACATAAGAGATCGAGTATCATCCTCGAGAAATCAGATTAATTTATCTTTTAGCTATTCAAAGATCGTTCCAATTTTATTTATGAGACCGACTTCGATGGGAACAAATTAAACTAATCTAATAAAGGAATAAAAGTGATTGAAAATTATCAAATTAGAGACTTTTTAAGGAATAGATTTTATTAAAGGCATTCTTAAACACACTCGCTTTGACTCTTGAAATAAATAACACAACATTTAGATCTAGAAGTCTTTTATCCAAATTGAATCTTTCGAAGAAAAAAAATCTTTTTCTTTCACTTAAATACTAATTACTAATTCCTTGAAACTAGATAATTAAGCAAAGCATTAAGACTATTCATTGACAATCTTTATCGTTATCCAACTACTTTTTCGTGTGTTCAAATGATAATCTAGCATGCATAATCTAATCTAAACCCTACTTTCTAAAGCAAGATTTAAATCATGAAATCATTCAAATACTGATCAAACATTTAAAAGCATCAAGAAAGATCATGCTAGAAAGCGTAAATGCAAACTATCATTTAAGAAGCAAATTATTCAACAATTTAACCTAAGAATTCATCTACCTCTAATGTTAGGGTTGATTCCCTAAATCTCGTGGGTCTTGTAGTTGTAATTGTATTCTACAAACAATTTATTTATCTAATAAAATAAAGAGGTATTTTATTTATCATTTAGTTGCATTTATAAAAAAAACAATAAACTAGGATCCAAAGTTATTTTCTAAAACTTAAACATGTATGTAAAGACATGCAGCTGAATGATGTTTAAATTATAACCTAAATGGTCTGTAGTAGAAGGAGAAGATTGGGTATCTTATCCTGGTGACACTACAAATACAACCTACTTTATAATTATTACAATTGTTGTAAAGTGCTACAAAGGATCTGATCCTGATCATTTATGTGTAGACATGTGAGTAGGGGTCTTCTATGCAAAGAGTTTGTATAAGATCGGACCACGAATGTATAGTCTCTCTATAACACTATTGATAAATGAGCCTTGCATTTCGTCATGATGACCATAAGTGACTTGACTTGAATCCTCAGTGAGTTTTGAAGTCCTACCTATGAAGGCGGTCCTTTAATTTATATGGGTGAGAATGGTCTGTTTCGTTGACTCAATATGTCTACCATTTTGGGGATTCATCTGATTAGAGAGTTGGGAACACAGCTACACAAGAAAGAATTGCTCTTTCTCTATAGTTAGCAACTGTAGATAAATTGCTTTCTGAGAAGCTGATTTTAGGACTTGAACAATGTGACACCACACTCTCTTCTGGCCCGAGAGAGGTTTAGTCATAGTTGGACATGAATTATTGTTCAATAGAGGGATTGATGGTACTTAAGGAGTTAGATGTAACAATAGGGGTAAAACGATAATTTTGGCCCAACTGTACTTACGAGCAATTTGTGAAGGGTCAAACGCACTGTTGATTGGTTATATCCAATGGACATTGAAAGATATATGTAGTGCGAAGAGTGTAGCTGTCATTCTTTAGTTGAGTGACTAATCGTTAGTGGAAATTTAATCAAACGGTTTGATTAATTAATCGAGTACCATTAGAGTTTCAAACTATAGGTCCATATGGTCCCCCATTAGCTCAATTGTGATAAAAATGAGAATCGAATTAATTCAGATTAATTTGAATTGTTCAAATTAATAAAGGGAATTATTTATATAAAACTATATGAGATATAATTTGAAATAAAATATCAAACTTAATATGTTGATTCATATTAATAATTGAGAGAATTTATTTTTATAATATCAAACTAAAGTATATATATAAATTAAATAATAATTAGTTTTATTTAATTATATTTGTGTTTTTTAATTACATAAAATAGGTTGTTAATTAAAGTACATATTAATTAAATAAAAATTAGTTTTATTTAATTATATGTATTTTTAATTACATAAACCTTTCATTTTCTTCAAATAACTTATGAATCTTTCATTTTCTTCAATAGCTTCTCTTGTTATTATTTGGAAAATGAAAAAAAAAATCTTTCATCTTCCACTTACACTATTATAAATACTCTAAAATGTGTTGGAGTTGTAAGGTTTACTATGCATTACCAAAATTTCCCGCTCTAGAGCAAGAAAGAAAAATTAGACGAAAAACACTATTTTTTTTTTTTTTTTGGGTTGAAAATATTGAAGTTGTTGAAAGTTTTGGTAAGTTTTTTTCTCTCATAACAAAATCATTCCCTCTCCAAACTATTCAAAGAAGCCCACAAACCCTCTATGGTTCTCTACCCCAAGAATAACGAGGCCTCCACGTGTGGTGTATGTTGTTTCTTAATACTTGTTGCTATGTTTTTTATTGTTCGTGTTTGTAGCTTTTTGAGAGGAAATCGTAAGGGTACATTTTCCGAATCTTTTTTCTTCTTAATTTCTATGCATATGTATGCTTAATTGATCATGTATATTCTATTTACGTCACATATGTTCTTTGTGCGTTATGTAAAATTAAAATTAGGACGCGATCTTTTCTGCAATAGGTACTCACATATCTTTTCACCTAAAACTATGGGAAATTTAGCCTAACATGACTTCTATAGACAGAACCATAACAAGAATACCAAAATACATAAAATAGTTCAAGAATATAAAATGGAAAGAAGAGTTATCCGACTTCAAATCGCGTGTCCATGATGAATTTGGCCTTTAAACGATCTTCGATCTTTCTACTATCAAGAAGACTCCATACTCTGCTCTAAACCCTCTCTCTAGGCCTAAAAAGTTCTAAATTTCGATTTAGAGGTCAGCCAAAAACCCTAGGTTAAATATGCAAGATTTTCCAAAAGTAAGGAAAGTCATACCTTTCTATGATGCACAAACAATGTCGGACGACAGTCAGAAGCTTTTTCTAATGGGGTACAAAAGATGATTGGCGGTAGAAATCTGCACATAAACTTCTCGGAAAATTTCGCCGCAGGTAGCGCTGTGGCGCTATGCTCGATGCTACCCTGCTTTTCCACATATTTATATTTTCTTCCATCTTTTCTTCCCTCTTTTTGATGCTTAGCTTGGTTTGACTTCATTGGACTTATTTAGGTCTTTTTTTTTTACTCATTTCTATATTTAATCTCTATCCTAAACATAACCCTGTCAACTCTAAAAAGAATCATGTAAAAACTATTCTAAATTAAGGGCAAATAACATACATTTTAGGTGCGTTTCGCTTGTCCCGTCGATCCCCGATGACTGATACTTCCACGACAAGATCTATCGTCTGACCAACTTGTTCCGAGAAGGTTTGGTTTATGAATTCTATCCATTTCAGGTGAAGAGGTTCCTAGTTTTTATCATCAGGCACCTTGCGAAGTCGATCTTAACATTTAGCTAGACCACAATGCTCGTCAGAAGGCGCGAAGGCAAACTTAACAAGTAAGGACTAGTGTTCAGGGCCTCTGCTGTAGAGTCATTGATATCAGGATTGGAGGTGATCTTTAATGGAGTGCAAGCGCATTCATCAAGTAATAGATAGAAAAACGATCAAGAGGGACCAAATATCATCCTCAGGGTTCAAACACACAGATTTAGTCTAACTATTTTAATATTGTATCAATTTTATCTAAGGGATGGAAACAAAATGATTGGTTTGCATTTTTGAAATAAAAGTAAAATTAGAAAATAAAGATTGAAATTAAATTTGGATGATGAAAGTATCCTAGGGTATTGATTTAATTGGTTACTTCATTAAGAGCTCATTTGGATTGACTAGAGAAAAAATATATATTTTTTAAAAAGATATCTTAAAACTCTTTTAATAAAAACGATTTTAAATGAATTTTGAATGTACTTCAAAAGCTATTTTGAGTCGATTTCAAATATATCAATTTTTTTCAAAATGATTTATTTTTTAATACTCAAAAAGTTAAATCTACACACACCCTAAGTCACACCCTAAGTCATGCAAAGGTTTCTATAGATTATTGTGAGATTAATATGCTTAAATCAAGAAATCATTTTTTGGTTTATTATCTTTCAATAGCAATCTTTTTTAAAAAAACATAATTGATTACTAGTTTCTTGAAACTAAATTGAGAAGAATGTTTAAAGAATAGTCATGACAAACTTTCATTATCAACCTAACTATTTTCATAATAGATTTTATAATGATCCAATACTATAAGTCCAATTAAATATACAATTTTTCAAATTGAATATTCAACCTAACATGCATTGATGACCAACCAACACAAAGATAAAAACAATAGTATTGAAAAACATCCCATTCCACAATATCCATAAAATTACCGTGCATTAACTCAAGTCCATAAATAAATGATTCAACAATCTAGAACAAAAGAGTCTAGCCATTCATGATTATCAAATACATGCTTGCATGAAATTTAACGAATATAAACAATAAAGAAAGGGAAAAATAAATAGGGAAGAACTACTGTCGAAGTGACTCTCCTCCGTTGCATACCGTCAATCAAGCCTTAATTTGTACCTTGGGATCACAAATGACCTCCAACAAATTCCGTTCACGCTTTCAACTCTTTCCTGCAGAAAAACTCACTTTAGGGCTCCAAAATTTCATGATTGAAGGTAGCTAAAAGTCCTAATACTTATAAGAGAATTTCCTAAGCTGTAAATTATTTTTTTTTTCCTAAAATAGAACTAACGTTGTGACATTGTCTTGGTCTTTAGTCAATGTGAAGCTTCCATCAACCGTAGCACCGCAATGCTTTCCCCCACCACCGTAGCTCTGCACGTTGTGTTGTAGCAATCCTTTTTAACGCCCATTCTATCTTTAGCACAACGAGACTCCCCAACTTTCTTCCATTCTTAATTTTTTTCATCTCAAGTCTTGGGAGTTTTGCCCGAATTTGGTTCTTTTGACTCCCGAATTTTGTTTTCTTGCTAAATTCTGAAAAACACTAGCAAACAACATAAGATTTAAAGAAAAAAAAAAACTTCTAAATAAAAGATAACGAAAGTTCTTTTCAAGTGCTTTTCAATCTCTCGTGTCGACTTTAATGATGCTTCAATCTTGGGTCGTGACCATAGTGGTGAGGGTTTAGCTTGATTCTTTTAAGTTATTCAGGTCATAACTTTTTAACACCCCTTTGGCTTCGGCTCCCTAGTGTAGGAGAGGTATATGCCAACTTTAGAGGAGTGGTGCATAAGGCTTATTCAAATTAATTAAACTTTTTCTTAAGGTCGGTCAAATTTAAAAAATGAACACACTTTTTGCTAGCAAATAATTTAAACAAGAATTTTATGAAATAATTTCAACTCAAAATATTCGATAAATAGTTGGATTTGGTGTCCTCTCATGTATCTTGTATTTTGTAAATACATATCATACACTTATTAAAATAAGAAGTATTTTATTAACATTTAGACTGCATTAATTCAATCTAATAAACAAAGATCCAAGGTTATTTCATGTAACTTAAAACATGTATGTGGTTGACATACAATTGGATCATGTTTAAATAATAACTTAAATGGTCTATAGTAGATGGATAATGCTAGGTACCTTATCTTGGTGACACTGCGAATACGACCCATTTAGTTGTTACAATTGTTGTAAAGTGCTACAAATGATCTGATCCTAATCATTCATGTGGAGACATGTGAGCGGGGGTATTCTAACAAAGAGTTTATATAAGATCGGACCACGAAATGAATAGTATCTCTATATAATACCGTTACTTGAAGAGGCTCACATTTTACGGTAGCTTGATCTTAATCTTGAGTGAATTGTAAGCTCCTATTTATGAAAACAATTTTTTGATCTGTATGGGTGAGAGTGTCTATGTTAGCCGACTCAACAAGCCAATCATTATGGGAATTCGTCCAAATAAGGAGTTGGGAACACAACTACACAAGATAGAGTTCACTCATTTCTAATCTTAGAGAAAGTAAATAAATTGCTACCTTAATAGTTGATTCCGGATCTTGAACAATGAGGCTTCAACCTCTCACTGGCTCGAGAGGTGTTAGTTTATGGTTGGACTATAAACTATTTATTCATTAGAGAAATAAATAGTACTTACGGAGTTATATGTAACTATAGGGGTAAAACGGTCATTTGACCCAGTTGCAGTTATGAGTGATTTGTGAAGGGTCGATTCCTTGTTGATTGGTTATATCCATGGACAAATAAATACATCTATAGTGCAAAGAGTACAACTGTTGGTATTTAGTGGATCGACCAGCAGTTAATGAATATTGATTAATTTAATTAAAGAGTTTAATTAATTAATATCATATCATTGGAGCTTCTAATCTATAGGTGCATAAGGTCCCTTGTTAGCTCGCTAAAGGATAGTAATGAGGAATGATTTAAATTGCTCAAATCAATTTATGAAATTTTATATTAATGAGATTAATATATTATGGTTAATTATAAATGTGATCTATAATCCAAATTATATAAGAGAGAAATATTTAAATGAGATTTAGACATTAAATTTAAGTGAATTAGATTCATGAAAAATTAATTAATTATAATAGTAAAGAGATGGATACATATATATATTTGATGTTAATATGTTGATTAATTAATTGTATATGAAATAAGATTTGATGTATGATCATTTAATTAGTGTGTCAATTAACTAAATAATAATTATTTAATTAATTAGTACTAAGGGTATAAAAGGAAATACAAAATCATTCTCCATATAAATATATTGTTATAGCCCATTTAAGGTAAGGAACTCATTTTTGTGCAAAATACATAGTCTCCACCCCAAAAATCCTCTCTAGCTACTCTCTCACTATTTTCTCTCTAACTCTTACTCTTCCAAGTATTGGAGACCACTCATCAAATCCTTGGATTTGAATAACAAGGTTATTCTTACGGTGGTGTTCTTGATCGTGAAGAGGTGTTCATAATAAAAAAAAATGATTTTTTTTTAGAAGTTTGGGATTCTACAAAGGTGAGCGACGTTTTTTCCTTTTATCCATCTTCAATAGTATGCTGAAATAATGTTTATTCCCCATTGTTCTTTGTATGGACTACTGTAATTTTATTTCTTTTAAAAGGAAAAAACTGAATGCAACGCGATCTTAAGTTTCTACAGAAATTTGATTCCCTTCAAAATTGATAAAAAATTCCAAGTACCCAAGTGGGATTTGGGTAATTTTTCTACACTTTTCTTAATTGATGCTTTAGGGCTCCGTTTTGGTTCGTTTTAGTTCCATTAAGACCTCTAACCCCCTCTTTGATTCTGAGATCCGTAAAATCACGAAATAAACTTATAAAATCAAGGAATGAACCTAAATTAAGCAGAACAAGATAACATATTTTAGATGTTATCACCCTGTGTTAAAAGAAGAGAAAATATCGTTTTTTTGTTTTTTTCCCTTTTCATTGAGGTCGAAAGAAAGAGTTGGAAGATGTTGGGAAAGAGTTAAAATATGTGATGTTTCTGGCAAAATATCAGAGAGAGATGAGAAATATTCAAGAGGAAGATGAAGAAGGAGACAGAAAGAGAAGATTTGGGAGATTGTCTGCAAGTAAAAGCTGACATTTTCTAAGATTTAATAGGCAAGAAGAAGAAGCCCATTATTCTGATTTCTTTTTTCTTTTGAAGAAAGGTTGTCGAGAGGGAAAAAAAAAAAAAAAGATAAAACATTTGAAAAATATTCGAACATTTTTTGTGTTGAGGATAAGTTGAAGCCATTACAAGAGAAAAACACCTAACCAAATGTGGAATTAGAACATCAAGACAATAAAGGAGTGAAATTATAGGACATTTAAAGTAGTGGAGCAGAGAAAAAGCATACTTAAATACTACATGCATGCTAAGGCCCGATGGGGCTTTACATTTGAAATAATATAACTAAGTAACATAGTGTAGAATGTTATTACATTAATATTAAATACTCTAACATTGTAAACGTAAATATGTTGAAGATCTTCTTCAGCGAGCTAACATGCATGATTATAAGTCTGAGACTGCACCAATGGAGAGCTGCTTCTTAACCTGAAATAGTATCGTAGCATTGTGGGTGCTCTCTTCGGTATTTGCACCCTCACTGTTACAGAAAGAACCGAGACGAAAGAAATAAAGATGCTGTCAGTTGATTGTTGTCATCTTCTTTCTATTATGTTTGTTGTAACCATCAAAGTTTCTTTGTTGACAATAAACGCCGGTATAAAAAGAAAACGAATGAGAGAATAACTTGAACGAGAGAGAGCAAGATATTCATTCTGTAAGAAGTTTAAAGAAGAAGTGATAAAAGGGATCCTCCCGAGTTGCACAGTAAACGTAGGCCTTTGGCTAAATGACTTAAATATTTGTGTTCTTTCTTTCCTTCTTTACGATCGTCTAGCTTTTACTTAAGTATCGTGTACACGATCGTTTAGTTCCTCTCGCATCATTTACCTGATTGTTTAGCTCTGCACTGCATCGTCTATACGATCGTCAAGTTCCTCAGCTGTTGTCTATACGATCATTTAATTCTACACAACTATCGTCTACACGATCATCTAGTGCTTCGTGCTATCGTTTACATAATTGAACTATCGTCTAGTTCTTTGGAGCTTCGTCTACAAAATTGAGTTGCATTCAGTTAAACGAATGAAGAGTTTTGAAGTTTGAAGCATACAGTCTTTCCTGAGTCTTGAAGTGAAGTTGACCATTATTGCTGAGTAATTTGAACCTACAAACAAGTTGATCATAGTTATCTGGGGCAACACTCACTCATCCTGATCTCAATTTTGCCGTTAATAAGGTTTAATAATTTCTTCACACACCCACCATTGTACATTGACATGTTGTCAAAAGAATACTGCGTTATTTGAAAACTACCAGAGGTTGATAGAATACACATATGTTTGATTGGGCAATTGGCCCATGATAGACGGATAAATATAAATAGTTATTGTGTATTTCTTGTTAGACATATTTAAATAATAATATATTTAATTAAAGTATGGGCTATGTATGTGAATTAATAATTTATCACATTCGTTTATTTTATTAGATTGGGCTCTATTATGTGATCTAATTAATTAAGACCCTAGATTCCTAATTGAGTATGGACTTAATGGGTAGAAGCCTATTCCTAGTTAATTAGGGTTTAATGGGAACCCTAACCCTAATTGAACTAGTATAGTATATAAAGAGACCTTAGGGCTATGGTCCCCAATATACCAAAGTAATAAACACTCCGTCTTTCTTGAATCCCTTCTAGGGAGATCCCACTAAGGGCATTCGAAGTTTTGGTTGGGGAAGACCATAGTCATCCATCATCATCTTGAAGCTATCATCAATTTTGCAATGGAATCTGGTATGTTATTCTTGACAATTTGTCATGAATGATCCTAGTGTTTATCTATTCAATATAGATATTAAAATTTTATGCTAATATTTCTTGGAGGTAGTATTGTCTGTTTCGTTATTAGCTAAACAGAAGATTGTATCCCATTCTTGTATTAGTATTCCCCTATTTCTCAACACATTTTGGTTGTCTACAAGCTTTTATATTCAAATCTTTTTTTAATTATTATCATTTGTAGATAGAAACAATTAAAATGCAAAAAGCACCTTCAAAATCGTTGCAATTCTTCAATTGATAAGCAAGATAGGACATAATTTGAATGATATTGTAAGTTTACATAGGGATTTGCTCAAATTGAAAATTTGAAGGGGCCATTATAACTATCACTATAATTAAAAAAGGTGGCCTAATTTTCCATTTCACTTATGGCCATTAAAAATGTGAAAACAAATCTTAACTAGTAGGATCCTTCTTGCTTGAATTTGTTGCTTGTATGAGTTGTATTCTAATACTATTCTCCGCCGCCTGTATGAAAATAGAAATAACAATGAAAAATAAAGGGTGAGAGAGAAATATTAGCAACAAATAAATAGGAGTTCAAATGGATTTTTTTTCTTTTTCTTTTTTTAAAATAATATTTTGTTCCAAATTTGTTTAATTTTAGTCCTATACTTTTAATTGTCCAATTTTAGTCTTCGAGCTTTTAACGAATCTTAAATTTAGCCCCTTGAAATTTTTTTCTTTTGTTGAAATTGATTAAATAATAATAGAATTTTCATGAAAAAAATAAAATATGTGAATATTATTTAGGGTTGTTTTCAAATATAGTAAAATGAACCAAAACATTTACAAATATTGATAGACACGGATAAAATACTATCATCTATTATTGATATACACTAATAGATGTCTATAAGTGTCTATCACTATCCAATTAGTGTCTATCTATCCGTGATAGACACTTGATAGAGTACTATTATCTATTATTAATAGACAATAATAGATGTCTATCAGTATTTATCACTGATAGAGTATCACATTTTGCTATATTTGTAAATATTTTCAAAAAAAATTCATTTAAAATAACTTCCTGTTTTTTTAAAAAAAAATTATAGATAACGATTTTTTTTTTTTTTTTTTGATAAAACAACAATAAACTATCATTGTAGATAAAATTTAAGATTTATTAAAATTATAAAGACTAAAATTAAATAATTAAAAATATATGAATTAAAATTTAACAAACTTTATATATATATATATATATATATATTAACACGTACCACTAAGGTGGTGACCGAACATACAGCCTCCTCCAACCTCTCCAAGCTGTCTTCCTGTTCTTTAAATATGCTTAGCCGCTCCGTTAGCATGTACAACTTTTTCTCCAATTGCTAGAATTTATTTATAAAATTAAAAAGAAATAAACTTTAAAGGTAATTTAGAATAATTGTCAAACAGTCTAATTTTTTCGAAAATAATTTATTTTTTAAAATAATATCTTAAAAAAATATTCCAAACACACTCTTAATTAATAACAAATCAATATTTTTTTATTTGATTAAAATAATATTTGACATTCTTTCTATTAAACCTCTAAACTCTTAATTAGATTAAGCAATCTCTAAATAATATGGTTTGCTGTAATTACACCATAAACTTTTAATTTAATCATTTTATCCATTTGAACTCCTATTGCTAAATTTTTTTTTTTGCAATCAACTCCTTCTATTAGTTATTTTTTCGAAAATAACTCATTTTTAAAATTATATTCCAAACACACTCTTAATTAATAATAAATCAATATTTTTTTTACTTGATTTAAAATAATATTTGAAATTCTTTCTATTAAAACTCTTAATTAGATTAATCACTCTCTAAATTATATGATTTGCTGTAATTACACCATAAATTTTTAATTTAATCAATTTATCTACTATAATCTATTAATTTTTACGATAAACTTTTAATTTAATCCATTTAATCAATTGTCAATATATTTGTTAAACTAAAATTTCAACATCAAATCATTTTGTCAATTTCTATTTTTTACTTTAAATTTCATCAAATGTTAGAAAAGAGATGAACCTGGAATGTGCTTTTGGTGATCATTGCCTCTAGTTTGGTAATCACTTCCATGGCCATGCTCAATGCTTGTTCAAAGGCCTTTATGTCAATCTGTTTTTAATTCAAATTCAGTACTTATAATAACAACACCCTTTTCCAAAACAGGGTATAACATTAACTTTGGAAAACTAAATTTAGTCTCAAATTTAATAAAAATATCTATTTAGGTCACGTTTACTAATTCGTAATAAAATTTGGTGCTAAGTATTATTGATAGATCAATCGTAATGAGACACAATCATAAATTTAATTGGATTGTTTTTTATCACTTCTACTTAGAATTATAAATACCGTCACATTTATTGGATCGTTACTGTTACTGTTATCGCTTGGAGACAAACGATAATAGGACTAGTAAATGTGGCAAATTCATAATTTTCATGTAACAGTAACAATAATCATAACCGTAACGGTAAGTTAATGAGATCGGCTAGTAGGTCCATGTAATTTTGAAACGTAATGGGATTGATATCAGGTGAACAACAACAAAAAAATATAATCAAATGAGTCCAATTTTTTAGTAGGTTCCACATTTTACTACGAGTACGAAATACAGGTGAACAACAACATATATAATCAAATGAGTCCAATTTTTTTTATTACCATTGATTTATTTCTTTTTTCCTTAGTAAAGGTGGCCTTAATTAGTCTCTGAACCTTTAAAAACGTTCATCTAATTTGCCAAATTTATACCCATAAATTTTGTTTTAAAGATCATTAATTACTAGATAATGACTTGACTTATTATTTAGACAAATAATTATTGATTTGGTATGACTTGACATATAAATAACAGAATAGTAATAATACTAATAGTAATAATAAACACTAGTATGTTGCAAGGCTTGGCAACATAAAGACAACAAATGCAACAATATGCTATATTTAAAGGCCTAAATTTTGACCTTCTTTTATGACTATACCACTTTATTTTGTGCAACTTTTCACTTATTCATAGGTTATTGGTAAGTCACATTTATGTAAAAATGAACCAATCCAATACATATTTTAAAAACTTGTCGTGTCTTTCACTTGGATCTAAGGTATTATCAACAAACACAGCATATAATTAAGATTTAAAATTAAGGACGAAATTATTGTTAAAATATAATCTTGATTTTGGGTTAGGATTATTTGAGGCTACTTCAAAACAAAAGTTTAATTTTTAGAAGTATTAAATATTAGAATATTATTTTAGATAAATTATTTGTATGAGGTGCTTAAAATATAGTGTAAAATTACCTAGAATATATTATAAAAAAGTGTAATTATAAAGAATATTTTAAAGTGATATTTGTAACTATTAGATCATAATGTGTGGCAAAATCGTAACCCTAAATTTAGGGTTGCTAACTAGTTTGTATGAGAAAAAAAATTAGAAGTGAAAATATCTTAAATATTCCATCAATCTCCACTTTTTTAACCCTTTTATTTGACATTTTTATGTCCAAATCATATTACTTGACGTTTTTTTCCACAGAAACGTCAAGTAATTAAAAACTAAGGTGTCTAGTAATGTAGATTTTGTAATATTGAATTATTAATAGCAAAAGTAGTTTCTCTCTTAAAGGAAACTTTTTCGGTGCACCTAGGCTA
Organism: Benincasa hispida; assembly: GCF_027475165.1. NCBI lineage: Eukaryota > Viridiplantae > Streptophyta > Magnoliopsida > Cucurbitales > Cucurbitaceae > Benincasa > Benincasa hispida. The sequence continues at coordinate 19,503,241 of NC_143482.1, read as the reverse complement.
CACCTAATAAAAAATTGACATTTGTCAATTTTTACTTTTATTTTTTTTATTATATTAAAAAGATACTTTTCTTTAGATAGAAAAAAGGGAACATGATACTTGTTGCACTTAAGTATTGTTCTCTCTCAAATTTCTCTTCTAAATTACTTCCACCTCCAAAAGTAATTTCATGAAGAAATGAAGAATTATGAAAAGAAAAAAAGAAAAAAAGAAAAAAAGAAAAGGTGGAGAAATATTATTTAACTAAGTACCTTGGCTCCATGGAGTAGAGGGAGTCTGAGTGAGAGTGTTGAAAGAACAGAGGCTAAGCTTCCAATTGATTCTTGGTTTCTTTTGTCTAACTTTGCCCATTGCTTGAGGAGACTAACTTGAGGGAAGATTATTCTGTATAATTTGATCTCTTTTCTTAATTTTTCAACTTCAATTCGTTTTTCTAAGATGCGATTTCTCATTCTCAAGTTGTGAAGCCACACACTGAATATTTTGTCCTGTCAAAAAAATAAACAAACCCAACATTATTATTATCCTTTTATCTTTATGGTTCGTTTTACTCTCTTGAAAATATTTTAGTTCAACTAGAAGAGTAACGAGTGATTATCAATTGAGTGTTCATCCTGTGAATATGTTCAAATATGAATTATTACTTGTAGATAAACTATTGAAGTAAAAGATAAAGCCAATTCGAATATAGCTCAATAGATAAAATCATAGTCAATAATTACCATCGTAAAGATTGATGGATTGATCCCTCTCTTTGTAATTGTTGAACTTAAAGAAAACAAAGAAAGAAGCATAGAAGGGTTTTGAATTCAACAACATGGAAATTGGGAATTTGAATTAAAAATCATGTGCCCTAAACACAAAGCTATACTTAGATTGAATAAAACATATAGAATGTTTGATTTAGGATTAAGCTTGATATGACCTAAAAAGCTATACTTAGATTGAATAAAACATATAGAATGTTTGATTTAGGATTAAGCTTGATATGACCTAAACATATATAAACGGGCCTTAGTTTTTTAGAGCTAAATTGTAGAAGGTAAAAAGAAATGAAGAAGTAATACCTGAACAAGTGTTTTAACATTAGCCATGGAAATCTCAGCTCTAACGTTAACATACTTCCATTGCAACAACCTATTCTGCAAAATCCTAAAACGATGAAGCTCCTCCGCTTCCGCCGTCATCGCTGCGGCCTTCTTTGGTCTAAAAAACCTCAAAACTCCGCTCACAGCACCACCTCGTTGACCACCTAGTTTCCCTCTCCGTCCATCCACCACCGCAGGCTCGACCGCAGTCAGCGGTGATAAAACAAAGGGAGAGCCCAAGGACCGGCCCGGTGACAGAGCCCACGCAGATGGGGAAGTCGCCGGGGACGACTTCAAGGGCTTGGTAAAGCCAGCCTTGGTTTTACAATTCAAGGGGTTTAAATTCTCCTCATCCTTGTTCTTAGTTCTTGACTTTGTCACTGATTTTGATCGGTGGATGTTTGAGCGTTGGCTTGTGTTTGCGGCGCAGGAGTTGTTCTCGGGTAGGGTTATGGCGGCGGAGGAGCGGCTTTTGCTGCGGACGAGGCTGGCGGGCGACGGCGGCGGGGGAAGGGCGGGGGATTTTGGACGGCGTATGCGTGTGTTGTCCATTTGTGGTGTGGGAATATTTGTTGTTGGTTTTATGGAGAAATGTATATGTAGTGAGTGAGACAGAGAGAGAAGTTGAGAGCACGTTGAGAGAGACTCGGGCGAAATGCAAGCCACCAGCTTCACAACAATAAAGATCTCTCTCATCATTGTTAGGTTGACTTTATTATTTTAATATTAGATTAGAAATTCATATTCCTATATCATTTCAGTATTTGGAGACTCATTATCCTATCTCACTGATTTTAATTGTTTGTGGGCCCATTTGCGGAACGTGTTTCGTATCTCAACGTCATTTTCCTTTCATATATCGTATATCATCTCAGTGTTTGAACATACTTGATCATACTCGATCGTTCATACTCGATCAGAACTCTCCAAACATCAGAACTCTCTAGACATCCGAACTCCCCACATCCTATATCATCTCAGCATCCACTAAAGGAGATAAAATATCATTTTTATTTCTATACTTTGGATTTTGTTTCATTTTGATTAGAAAAATACTTTGGTGCATTTGATAGCACTTGTCCCTAATAATAATTCAGTACTCACTTTTTAATCTAATTTGTAATCAGTACATGAGACAGTTACAAATATAGCAATAATGCCTAAAAATATTTACAGATATAGTATAATGCAATAAAATTTGCAAATATAACAAAATTTAGATTCAACTCTCAGTCTATCAAAGATAGACTATATCATTAGAATCTATCATCGATAGACTATATTATTAATAAGAATCTATCAGCGATATAATCTATCACTGATAGATTTTGTTATATTTATAATTCTTTTACGATATATCTATACACTTAATTATTAGACCTAAAAGTGCTATAGGATGTAATTATTTTTTTTTCCTTCTTTTTTGAGTTCAAATGTAGCTAGTTATAAACTCTGAATTGGGTTTAAATAACAAAGACTAGATTCAATGAAAGAAAGCTTAGAGATATCATTATTATTTTATTTTTCTGGTTTATATGCTCTTGATAAATATGAAGAACCACCAGACATTATGATGATTACAATGGGGTAGGTAGTAACTTGACTTTCTAAAGTTGCATATATGAAGGCATTGAAAGGGAAAGATGCAATAGCAAGAGATATTTGGATCCACTTTGGAATCAAATATTTTAGGATGATTATAATGGATAGTAAAATTGCTTGTCATATTTTGCAAGTGTGTCAAATAAATAATTTACAAATATGATAATTTTTAAAATTTTTGGAACTACATTGACATACTATTTATATTATCTGTGTGGAATAAACTTCAATCATCGACAGACCATTATATATATATATTTATTAGTTAATAATATTTTAAACATCTATCATCTGATAAACATTTATCATCAATAGTCCATCATCGATAAACATCTATCATCTGATATATATGTGTGTGTCAAGCACTAATAGGTTATTCCATGTTTATCATTGATAGATGCAACATTATCTATCAGACATTTTATGTTTACTGTGTTGATGAACAATTTTTATGTATATTATCGATAGATTATTCATATGTTCATTAATGATGACTTTTTACAACTAAACCATTTTTATTAATTTATACTAGCATTCATCTTTGCATGTTTGATAGACTATTTTTATGTCTATAACTAATAGATATTATTTTCATGTTTATAATTAATAGATAACTTTTGGGTCTATCAATGACTGATAACTATCTATTATTCATTACAAGAAAAATCCTTTTTAGTGAAAATCTTTTAGCAATGCATTCAATTTTTGTTGGTAAAAGTTGAATTATAGCAATGAGTTGAAGAGAATGTAATAAAATTATTTTTTTAGCAACGCAATTTAAAGCAATATCACTAAAAGTTGAATTCCTTCGGTCTATGCCTCTAACGAAGTCCATTTAGAGCCCACCCTTCTGGATTCTCACACCGAGAATACCAAGGTAACCATTATTGGTGGTGTCATTCAACTCGGCTGAGTTCAAGGTTTTGGAGGTCGTTTGTTGTGTGTTCGCGGTGTTCGTGTGGTGGTTGTTGTTGATTATGTTGTGTTGCGGTTGTTGTGTTCAACGTTCGTGTATTGTTGTCTTGGAAATTGAACGAGCGTTCGTGATCAAAGGAGTTTGAAGAATAAATCTTCAAAGGTATGTATTTGTTATCCATTGTTATCTAAAATATGCTATAATTTCATATTGTGCATAACCTGTTAGTTTCCGTTTCTTGTACTATATTTATGTATGTTCAATATCGAATGGAATTTGGAATGATCGTTCTGCTACTTATGGAAATCCTCATGTCTGATTTCCTTAATTGGTATTAAAGTCAGATTGTTCTAATATTCCAAATTTCATTTCTGTTTTGAACTTCTTTTACAGTTGTGGTTAGTTTTGTGCATTTACGTTTAAGTGTTAAATGCGTTTGTGGACGGCATTGATGAATGTTTACAGGTTAATTGCCTCTGTTTAAAAGATTTCTTATGATTACAAAGTGTTAATTTGTAAGGGGCCTTATGTATTTTGGCATAATTAACAAGCAATCGAGTCTGTAATTCAAAGTGTTTGAGTTAGTTGAGTCGTTCTTGATGAAGTTTCGAAGCATGGAGATGCGGTTCTCAGCGAGAAAGAAGACTAAGAGTTGGTCGTATCATGTAGCCTAAGGTAAATGATCGTTAGGATTTGGCTAAATGATCGTGTAGATTTTTTTACACGATCGTGTAATATTTACTAAACAATCATTTAGCTAATGCTAAACGATGGGATAAAGCATTTACTCTATCGCGTAGCGTTGGTTGCCCGATCGCGTGGACGTTGGAGGTAAACGATTGAGTCAAGCATGTGATGCTCATTGTTTAATAAAAGACATGCGCACTGAACGATCGTGTAATTAGCATGCCTCATTGCATAGTCATTGACTATACGATCACGCGATTTGTGATACTTAAGCACTCGCTCAGGGATCGTTTAGACGATTGTGCTTCACCGCATCGTTGTCATTTAGACGATCGTTTAAGGTTTGTGTTATGCGTTGCACGCTGCACGATCGCGTACCTCATGCTTCATCACATAGTAAAGGTACACGATCGTTGCTAAACGATCGTTTAGCTCTGGAAGCATTGGTAAACGATAGAGTAAAGCGTTTACTCTTTCGTGTAGGTGATCACAAGGAAGTTGGTACATGATAAGTGGAGACAGACTTTGACCGAACGGTTCAAGACCCGGTTCGCCTGTTTGAACCAGTGACTCTTGGTTATTTGTAATAGTTAGCTTTGATTTTTAGGATTTTGAGGCTAATTATCCTAGTTCATCAATTTTTTTTAATATACATGAGATGTATGTGGTTTATATGGCATAGTGTATGACATATAGATTTGAAACCCACCTTAGGTTGTGCAATTATTCATGCATCATATATTATAAGTGTTATAATATGGTATGATGAAATTACAAGAAAGCATGTGCATGCATCTTCAAATATAAGAGTTATATTTATGCATGCAGTAAGTATATTCATGCATCATCTTTATATTATAAGCGTTATAGTATAAGGGTGAATGGAAGCATGTGTGCTTGGTTCGTTGCTTATTTGTATAAGAGTTATATAAAAGTAGCAATGAATGAACAATGCATGGAGCATGACACTTAGGCTGATTTATAAGCATTATGAATGCCTTATATATGTTTGCTTAACATTGTGGATGGTTTTGGTTGTTTCTGATATAAGCATTATAATAGAAATTAGAACTAAAGTCGATAAGAATGAGTTGCATGCGGACTTAGGCGAACTCATGTTTAAAAAGGATTTTAAAATTCGATTGGGATAGACCTAAGTTCAAGGGTTTAATGGGATTAGCAACCTAGATTATAAGTGTTATAATATGGTATGATGAAATTACAAGAAAGCATGTGCATGAATATTCAAATATAAGAGTTATATTTATGCATGCAGTAAGCATATTCATGCATCATCTTTATATTATAAGTGTTATAGTATAAGGGTGAATGGAAGCATGTGTACTTGGTCGTTGCTTATTTGTATAAGAGTTATATAAAAGTAGCAATGAATTAACAATGCATGGAACATGACATTTGGGCTAATTTATAAGCATTATGAATGTCTTATATGTGTTTGCTTCACATTGTGGATGGTTTTGGTTGTTTTTGATATAAGCGTTATAATAGAAATTAGAACTAAAATCGATAAGAATGAGTTGCACGCGGACTTAGGCGAACTCATGTTTAAAAAGGGTTTTAGAATTGGATTGAGATAGACCTAAGTTCAAGGGTTTAATGGGATTAACAACCTAGTTTAATCTTTTTAAATCGGTTTAATAGGATTAAATTAATTGGTATAAAAGATTAAAATTGTATTATATCTATCTATAAGGGACCTTTTATCTAAAGTGGGTTCTGTCTAGGCTGGGGTACTTAAGCTTCCAGAAACGGAACACCCCTATCTGAGAACCTACCTAGAAAGGTGAATTAGATAGATTTTGTACAAGCATGCGACAGTTGGTCAAAGACTTCGTTAAAGAGTTTAATGGATGATGATCAGAAGTTGTTCAACTATCCAAGGTAAAAGTTACTATTGGGCAAACCTAAAAAGTCAGTTAAAATTCTTAGCCGTTTTTTTTCTAAGTAAACTAAACCCTGGGTTATAAAATACTCAGTGGGGGAAAGAGATATATATGATATGTCAATGATTCCACTCACATTTCTCCCTAAATGTTCACGTCGTGAGATTCATGCTTGGCTTCGTGGTGCCTTAGGAGCATCCCCTTCGGATGGTTTTGTATGAGTCAATATCAAGGTGGACGGAGAGAGTATTTATAGTAAGTGGGTGAAGGGTATGTGTCAACATGTCCTACTGTCTCCTTCATTGGTTTGCACTGTGAGATCATTCTTGCACTCCCTCGTGGTGCCCTGGGAGCATTCCCCTTCAGATGGGTTGTGTGTAGTTGGTCAATATCAAGGTGAACTCCAGAAATGGATAGGGTCACTTTTGTTTTTGCCGCAATCGGATTTTTTTCCTTCGGATTGGCTGCTTAGGGCAAAACTCTAGGGCCTAAAATGGCAGGTCACACTTATGGAAAATTATTAAGTAAGTTAATGATTTCTTGACCAAATCAATGATGGCTAGTCGTTATAGGAACAAGAGTTGTTCTGGTATAAATGGCTAGTTGAGAATGTCTCAATTTAGAGGAGGGATAAATTGACCACCCTTCGGCAGCTTTTGTCTTAAACCTTTGTAGTGTCATTGCGAAACTAGATGTCACATGGGGTTCATATTAGTTTTGCTAAGCCGTATTGGATGTTCTATGTTTTGTAACGAGTATTTGCTTAAAACCTAACGTAGGTCAATGTGTTTTTGTTTTAAGCAACATGTTTGATTTTTCGTTAAATGCTTCTAGTTTGACCAATTTCATACAGTGGAAAGAGTCCTGTAAAACATATTTCGTGGTACACGACCTCCAGTTTGTCATGATTGAGGAGTGTCCTCAAGTCCCGACTCTTGATGCACTATGAGCTGTTCGTAATGCATATGAGGTGTGCATGAAAGCTAATTCATTAGCCCGACTTTATATTTTGGCTAGCATACCTGATATTTTGGCCAAAAGGGTTGAGAACATGGTCATTGCACATTCGATCATGGACTCGTTGCAAGAATTGTTTGAACATCAGTTCTTACTTTTTGAGCACAAAAGGATGGATGACAAAACCAGTAGTGTCAGTTCCCAAGATAACTCTAGGAAGAGAAAGCAAGTGTTGCTGAGTCTATTAAAGTTCATAGAAGAGAAGTGTTCTCTGAAATGGAACTTAGAACTTATTTAAGTTCTGATACTGATCCCACTACTCTCTAAAAGAGGAGGAATTTTAAAGACAGTAAATACGATTTATTGGTCTTGGAGACGTGTTCAGTAGAGAATAATGATTCTGCCTGGATCCTTGATTTGGGTGCTACTAATCACGTCAGTTTCTCTTACCAAGAATTCAATTCCTGGCAAACGTTGCCACAAAAAAAGGTGAATCTTTGAGTCAGTATTGGTGAGGTTGTTTCAGCTGTTGTTGTGGGCAGGCTGAAGTTATTCTTGGACAAGAAACATTATCCGTTACTAGATAATGTTTTTATAGTTCCTCATATCAAGAGGAACTTAATCTCGATTTTTTGTTTTATTGAACAAGGTTATATCGTCTCCTTTTATGAGAATAAATTTTTTATTTTCAAGAATGGTATGGATATTGGTTTTGATTCAATAGAGAATAACTTGTATGTACTAAGACCGTTGTCATGAAATCCTTGTTTAATACTGAAATGTTCAGTACAGCGACAACCTAAAAGACCAAAGGTTTCTCCTAAGAAAAACGTCCATCTTTGGCATCTAAGGTTAGGTCACATCAACCTCAATAGGATTGAGAAGTTGATGAAATGTGGACTTCTAAAGTGTTTAAAAGAAAACACCTTGTCGGTGTGTGAATCATGCCTTGAAGGCAAGATGACCAAACGATCTTTTACTGGAAAAGGTTACAGAGCGAAGGAAGCCTTGGAGCTTGTACATTCAGACCTATGTGGTTCGATGAGTGTTAGAGCTCGAGGTGGGTATGAATATTTCATCTCTTTCATAGATGATTATTCAAGGTACGAGTATCTATACCTAATGCAACATAAGTCTGAAGCTCTTGACAAGTTCAAGGAATATAAGGGTGAAGTTGAAAACTTGTTAGGTAAGAAGATAAAAACACTACAATCTGATCGTGGTGGAGAGTATATGGACCTCTAATTCCAGAAATATATGATAGAATATGGAATTATGTCCCAACTCTCAGCCCTAGGTACACCTCAGCATAATGGTGTATCAAGAAGGAGAAACAGAACCTTGTTGGACATGATTCGATCTATGATGAGTTATGCTCATCTTTTAGACTCGTTTTAGGGTTTTACAGTGCAAACAACATGTTACATTCTGAACAACGTTCCCTCAAAAAGTGTTTTTGAAACACCTTTTGAGATGTGGAGAGGCTATAAAGGTAGTTTACGCCACTTCAGGATTTGGGGATTTCCTACTAACGTGCTTATGACTAACCCGAAGAAGTTGAAACCACGTTCAAAAGTTTGCCTCTTTGTAGGCTACCCCAGGAAAACGAGGGGTGGATACTTCTATGTGTTGGGGTTGATTCCCTAAAGTCTCGTGTCCTATAGTTTTTAAACAGCTTGTACGAATGCTTGTGTTGTATAATATATGATATTTACTTCATATCTTGTATTTTGCTCAGTTGCTTGTTTTATTTGCTTTACCACAAACCAATAAATATAAAATCCCTGGTTATCTGTATGTAACTCAAGCATGTATGTGGTGACATACAAGTGGATCATGCCTTGAGTGATAACCAAAATGGTCTGTAGTATATGAATATAGGAGGGAAACCTTATCCTGGTAACGCTACGGATGCGGCCAGCTTTGTGGAATGGTCACAAGTGTTGTGACTTGTCACAGATAGTTTGATCATGATCATTCGTGTTGAGAACATGCGAGCGGGGGTGTCCTATACAAAGAGTTTGTCTAAGATTTGACCACGAAGTGTTAACGTCTCTTTATATAACACTGTTCATGATAGAGACTTCACTTCACTAGGATGACCATAGGTAACATGACCTCAATCCTGAGTGAGTTGAGAACTCCTACCATTAAGGGCGGTCCTTTGATTTGTATAGGTGCGAGTGGCCAGGTCGCCGATTCAAACCTACTATTTTGGGGATTTTTCTAATTTAGGAGCTGGGAACTCAGCTACACAAGATGGAATTCACTCATTCTTCGAGGCAGGGGTAAGTAGATAGATAGCTCCCTTAAGGGCTGATTTCAGGGCTTGAACGATGGGCGTTGATGACATGCAGAAATGCATGTCATCTTAGGTCTTTTATTTAGAATTATGAAGGGCTGTTAAGCAGAATATGCGACAATTATGTTAAGAATTCATGAGAAAATGAGCTTACGGCGTTCAGCATTGAGAATCTCAACTAACCCATTATTATGCGTTATTATGTGTTCAATTGTCTATTTTTGTAGCTAACGCAGGAAGTGTACGCAAACGCGGAAGCGGACTACTGCATAGACGACCGCATGCGGAGAAACTCTCCATCACAAAGGCGAACGCATTCGATCAATGCATGGGTGTTACGGTAATTAGCCGCATGCGTCCATCGCATAGGAGTTACGATCGTCAAGCGATTGCGGTCATCGTGTAGAAGTTGCAGTATTAAGCGAATGCGGTCACTGCACGATTGCGGCTACACGATAACGCATACTAGAGGGATCAACGCAAGGTTAGTGGAATGAACGCATCGACACATATCTCGAAAAAACCAAAAAATGATGTTGTCATTTCACCTACCACGCCGTTAGCATCAAAGATTCAGAAAAGGACTAAAGCGCCGCGAATTTCAGAATCAGAGCAGCCCATTAATGCTTTCGGTAATCCAAGCTTTATAAATAGAAGCCACTTAGTAGAATTTCAAATCATTCAAGTTTTGACCTTCGAACAGATCCTTGTGATCCAGATGAACGCGTTAGAAAGAAGCTTGAGAGTTCTTCACCTCCTTCATCCATTCCGAGTGACGACTGAATCCTTCGTCGAAGCTAGATCTCGAGAGAGTCAGCTCCACCACCCATCCATGGCACTACCAGCAACCTTGACACACATCCGCTGGGAGCAAGACATTGCTTCCAGCTAGTCATTTCATTTTCTCTTCTTTTCTTATATTGTATTGTATTACATTTTGGGATTAAAGAATTAATACATTATGTGTTCAATGCATTTCTATGTTTCCTTGGATTCCATCTCCATCTTCTGTACTTAGTATCCTTAACTTTCATTGCATCACTTAGTGAGATTGCTAGAGTATCGCATACTTAGTCATGTGGATTAGAGATATGAAGCATGTAACAAACCACCGAGAGGTGTGTATTACGTGAGTGTTTGAGAAAGCCTTATTTGCTTTATGCGAAGCTGCAGCAACGCTTGTCTATGAGCAAAGACAGCAACAACCAACTGCTCAGGAAGGTAAGTGGTTGGGCGTATCAAGCAATGTAATCTATTGTTCACTAGAGATAGGAATAATCTTGTGTCAGCTAAGTTTATGTGGTTACCTTGTCTTATGTATGAACTCATCACACCTTTAGAGTTACTCGAGAGAGAGTCTAAAGAAAGAACCCAAGACTCGAGAGAGCTAGGTTAGAATCGATGCTCTTGAGAGCTAGATTAGGTTTGCTAAGCGAGAATGGAGACTTAGGAATAAGCTCTGTTTGCTATTACACAGCGTATGCACCCTACAGAGAGGACAATGGCTGCGTCCAAGAAGTAGGATATAGTGGCGGTATGCGGTCATCTTGACCCTTTTGCATACACATCGCATGCATCCTAGATTTAGGCTTTTAGTGTGTGTAGTATGATTGCATAGCTTGCGTTAGCTGAGGTTGCCCTTGCGGTCAATCTTAAGGGTTGCGATGAAGACAACTCTATGTTTTATCTATTTTTCCATCCATTTACTTCGCGTCAACAGTTGTCTCATTCATACTTCTCATTGCATTGTCTATTAGATAGGAGTAGGAGTAGTGTTAGAATAAAAACCCCTCCATCATTCTTTTATTCAACCGCTGCATACACATTACCGCATAGCATTTAGTTACAAATCCCTGAGTTCGACATCGGATCACCCGAGAAACTTACGTTCGCATTATACTTGGCGTGAGTGCAAGAAAACTTGTGACAGGAACACATGGTCATTGCATACATTCGTTAACGCATAGTTCATTCCAACGCATGACCACCAACGCATGGTAATCAATGCATACATTAAGAACATGCATCACATATTGCGTCCACGTAATTTTAGTCGTCAAGTAATTGATAACTTATTTCTCGTCACCAGGCGCCACACACCTTCTCTTGGCCCGAGAGGAGTTCACACATAGTTGACTATGTTGTATTGTTCATTAAAGGAATCAGTGGTACTTAAGGAGTGAAATGTAACTATAGGGGAAAAACGGTAATTTGGCCCAGCTATACTTACGAGCATCTGTGAAGGGTCATCGTACTCATGATTGGTTATATCTGATGTATAAAGAAATATATCTGTGGTAAGAAGAGTTCAGCTGTTGGTCTTTAATGGAATGCCTGATAGTTAACAAATGGTGGATCTTGTGGCTAAAGAGTTTAGTCAGGTATTCACGCACCGTTGGAGCTTCGAGCCACAAGTTCATTAGGTCCCCTGGGTAGCTTGGATAAAGTCGAGAATCAGTGTTTGGGTTAATTTGAAATGTTTAAATTGACAAGAGGAAGTTTGATTATATATGATATAATTGGACTGGTTAATTATATATGATATAATTGTCTAAATGTATGAGATTCATTATTTTGGAGGAAATTAGATATAAATATGAATTATATCAAGTAGAGGAGAAAACTATAGTAGATATGTGATATCAAACTATAGGTTAAAAATATAATATGATTGTATTTATTAATATTTTAATTGGTTAATTATAAGATAATTAACCCAAAAATCACGTTCGGTCATGGGTTAGTGGGAATGCTTCAGTTATTGTAACCGATGAATTAAAATGAAATTGGTTTTCATTTTGAATCAGTCGTCCGAAAAAGATAGAAGAGCGTGCTGGTGAAAAGTAATTGATCGATTAAGTATTTCGAGAGCCTATACGATAGTCGCTCTACGCTTAGACGGCCGTCCAACTCGCGTCTAAACGATCGCACGCTAGTTCCTACACGATCAGATAGCTTCTCTAAACGATCATATAATGTGCTGAGTTTGCTAAACGATCGTTCAATAAAATCTACATAATTGTGTAATTTCTCCTAAACAATAAGCATCATGCTATATGATAGTGTCTTCTTCCCTCCCACTTGCTTATCGCCTACACGATCTCTTCTTCCTCCTTCCTTTACCAAATTCACCGAAGACCACACTTTAAGTTCTCACTCTAAGAATACCTAGGGCTCTTTTCTAGGGGTGTCGTCCCCGTGGTGTTCGTGTTCGTGCGGTTGTTTGAGCGGTTGTTGATTGGGTAGAGGTTTCCGTTGCATTAAGTTCCGAAGTTTGAAGAACGTCTTCAACTGGTATGGCAACTCTCTCCCTCGTTTATTTTGTTCAAAGCATGCATTTAATTGACAGCTCATTTGCATAACTGTATGTTTGAATGTATATTGTGTATTTCGGTCACTGTGAAATTGGAGTGATTCGAACGCGTTCATCGAACTCTTCGGTAAGAGATCCTTCGTTACGATCTGAGTGAGAACAAAGTTTTTGTTTCTACAAAGGTTATCTTCTTGGAAGAAGACCACATCAGGGATCATAAATCGTGAAGTAAGCTTGTTTTACATGAGACTTCTATTGAGACTACTGAGGGTTCAACAAGAGTTGTTGAATAGGCTGACAGATCAACAAGAGTTGTTGAGGTCGGTTCCTCTAGTCAACCATCTCAAGTTTTGAGACTGCCTCAACATAGTGGGAGGGTTATGAACCCAGCGAAACGCTACATGGGTTTGAATGAAGCTCAGAACATCATTTCTAATGATGGAGTCAAAGATCCATTATTTTTTAAGCAGGAAATGGAGGATGTTAACAAAGATGAGTGGATTAAGGCCATGAACCAGGAAATGGAGTCTATGTACTTCAATAATGTTCGGGAACTTGTGGAAAAACCTGATGGGTTAAAACCTAAGGGTGTAAGTAGATCTATAAGAGAAAACAAGGTGTAGATGGAAAGGTGCAAATGTTTAAGGCTAGACCCGTAGCAAAGAGTTATACCCAGGTCGAGGGAGTGGACTATGAGGAAACTTTCTCACCTGTTATCATGCTCAAGTCTATCAGGATACTTCTGTCCATTGCCACATTTTATGATTATGAGATATGGAAAATGGACTGATGATGAAAATTGGTGAATGCAATTATGTGATGCATGTCTTAAGATTATGCGTTGATACTCATGCATCGGTGGTCATGCATTGGAATGAAACTATGCGTTAACGAATGTATACGATGACCGTGCGTTCCCGTCACAAGTTTTCTTGTGCTCACGCCAAGTATAACGCGAATGCAAGTTTCTCGGGTGATCCGAGGTCGAACTCAGGGACTTGTAACTAAATGCTATGTGGTAATGTGTTTGCGGTAGATAAATAAAAGAATGATGGGGGTTATAAGCTAATAACTACTCCTACTCCTAACTAACAGACAAAGCATTGGAAGTATGAATGAGAGGAAGAGACATGACAACTGTTGACGCGTAGTAAATGCATGGAAAAATAGATAAAATGTGAAGATGTCTTCATCGCAACCCTAAGCTTGACCGCAAGGGCAACCTCAGCCAACACAAGCTATGCGATCATGCTACACACACTTGAGCCTAATTCTAGGAAGCATGTGATGTATATGCGATAGTGTCGAGAAGCCTATGCCTAAGCCTCCATAACCCGCTCAGTGCTCTCACACATAACCGTGATGACCACATACCACTGTATCCTACTTCTGGACGCATGCAATATCCTATCCGTAGGGTGCATACGCTGTGTAATAGCAAACGGAGCTTATTCCTAAGTTCCCCATTCTTGCTTATGCGTTCCAATCCGCTCTCTCGAGTCTTAGATTTGGGTTTTAGATTACTCTCTCAAGTATGCCTAAATGATGAATGATACACTCATAAGACAAGGTAACCACATAAACTTGGTTGATGTAAGATTATTCCTATCTCTAGTGAACACTTGCTTACATTGCTTAATGCGACCAACCACTTAGCCTCTCGGGCAGTTAGTCGTTGCTGACTTTACTCATAGATAAGCGTTGCATCTGCCTATAAACAGGCGTTGCTACAGCTTCACATTAAGCAAATAAGGTTTTCTCACAATACTCATGCAAAGCACACCTCCCGATGGTTTGCTACATACCTCATATTCCTATGCCGCATGATTAAGTATGTGATACTCTAACAGTCTCACTAAGTGATGTGATGAAAGTTAAGGATGCTAAGCAAAGAAAGATGGAGATGGAATCGAAGCAAACATAGAAATGCATTGAACACACAATGTATTAATTTCTTAATCCAAAATGTAGTGCAATACAATATAAGAACAGAAGAGAAAATGAAAGGACCAGTTGGAAGCAATGTCCTGCTTCCAGCGGATGTGTGTCAAGGCTGTCGGTGGTGCCATGGAAAGGCGGTGGAGCTGACTCTCTCGAGATCTAACTCCGGTGAAGGCTCCATGTTGGCTTTTTGGCACTTATTCTCAAATTAATTAATTTTAATTAATTAATCAATCAATGTTTAGATGATAACACACTCAATTTTTAATTACTGAAAATCTTAGTATTTTAATATGTCTATAGCGTAGAGCTCGGAACGACGATTCCAACACCTCTTGAATCACTCAAATCGGAGCTAAAATGAAGACGATATGACCGAAACAAGTCTATAGAGAAAATACAGTGATGGATGACGTGGCATAACCAGACCATTTGCATGTAGACATGTGGCAGCATATTGGTTGAATGGTGGATCATTAAGAGATTAACATATGATGAACTTTTGATTTTTGGATTGATTTAACATAAAAAAAAAATTAAATTTAAAAGGAAAATAAATTTAATATTATTTTATGTTTATGTCTAACGGCTAGTTTTTTACACATGGTATGTTTTTTATTTTCGGATTGACTTTAAGAGAATGAGTTTAGAAAGAAAATGAATTAAAAGGAAAATGAATTTAATATTATTTTATGTTTGTGTCTAACGGCTAGTTTTTGACACATGGTATGTTTTTTTTTTATTTTTTGGATTAATTTTAAAAAGAAAATGAATTTCAAAAGAAACGGAATTTAATATTATATTTTGTTTGTATCTAACAACTAGTTTGGTTTAAAATTTCTACCATTGACTTTTCTTTTCCAAAATCCAATGGTCCAAATTAATTGTGGTTTCTAAAAATTTTTCCATCTCTATATAAACCATCTTCCTCTCCAAATTTTAAACTAACAAATTTTACATTTCATAATCCTCCAAAACTCAAAAGTTTCATTGTTGCTCTCTCTAAATTCCCAATTTTTTTTTTATCTTATTCTTGAGAGAGTGTTATTGTATTGTGAGGGTAAATTTGTTGAGTGCTTAAACATGTAAATACACTTTAGTGATAGTTGTATTGTGTTCTTCAAAAATTCCAACATTTGTAACGGTTTGATCCTAAACCGTGGAAAGGATCGGATTTGCTCTTGAACCTGTAAAAGGAGCGGTGGTGTAATGGTTGGGCTCTAATCCATGGAAAAAGTCAGAAAGATTTTATTTAAATTCCCAAGAGGCGCTTAGGGAGTAGAGTAGGTCGAGTTTGACCGAACCACTATAAAAATTACGGTGTCTTCTTCTCTAACTCTTTCTTTTTTTATTTTTGCAATTAATTTAAGCAATTTATTGTATGTTTTAGTTTGTTCTTATTTATTTGCTAAAATTTGATAGAATTAAATTATCACACTTTTTGTCATCTTATTTATTGCATAAATTGAATTTTTCTTATTATTTATAAAAAGTGTATTAATTAGTTTAATTGGGTTAATTTAGAAAAAAAGTTTAATTAAACCCTATTCACCCCCCTCTAGGGTTGCCATATCGTTCCAACACTCCGGTTGTCACTCGGAATGGATGAAGAAGATATAGAACTCTCAAGCTTTCTTCTAACACTTTAGTCTGGATCACAAGGATCCATCCGAAGGTAGGAAACATTGGATGGAAACCTTGGATGTCTAAAGTTATGCTCAGCGGCTTCTATTTATAGAGCTTGATCGCTGATAGCATTAATGGACCTGCTCTAATTTTGACATTCGTGGCGCGTTGGTCCTTTTCTGAATCTCAACTGCTAACGACGTGGTAGGTGAAATGTCAACATCATCTTTTGATTTTCTCAAGATATGCGTTGATGCTTCCATTCCACCAACCTTGCAGTAATCCTGCTATTATGGTTATCATTGTGTGCCTGCAATCTTGAAATGACCGCATTCACTTGATTATCGAAACTTCTACACGATGACCGCAATCGCTTGACGATCGCAACTCCTATGCGATGGACGCATGCGGTCGATTACAGCAACACCCATGCGTTGTACGTATGCATCCGTTTGTGATGGAAATTTCTCCACTTACGGTCGTCTATGCAATAGCCTGGCTTCTACGTCTACGTCCGATTCCTGTGTTAGCTACAAAGATAGACAATTGAACGTATAATAACGCATAATAGTGGGTTAGTCGAGATTCTTTATGCTGAACGACGCATACTCATTTTCTCATGAATTTCTAACATAATTGCCACATATTCTGCTTAACAGCCTTTATAATTCTAAATAAAAGGCCAAAGATGACGTACATTTCTATATGTCATCATGGACGTCAAGACTGCCTTTCTTAATGGTAATCTTGAGGAGACCATCTACATGGCTCAACCAGAGGGGTTCGTAGTTCCAGATCAAGAACAAAGAGTTTGCAAGCTTAATAGGTCCATTAATGGGCTGAAACAAGCATCTAGATCATGGAACATTAGATTTGACAGTGTGGTCAAATTGTTTAGCTTTGATCAAAACGTTGATGAGCCTTGTGTTTACAAGAAGATCATCAACAGCTCAGTAGCTTTCCTGGTACTCTATGTGGATGATATTTTACTAATTAGGAATGATGTAGGGTTTCTGACTGACACCAAAAAGTGGCTAGCCGCTAGTTCCAAATGAAATATTTGGGTGAGGCGCAGTATGTTCTAGGGATCCAGATCATTCGGGATCGTAAAAGCAAGAGGTTAGCCTTGTCTCAAGCATCGTACATAGAACAAATGTTGATCAGGTACAGGATGCAGGATTCTAAGAGCAGTTTGTTACCCTTCAGGCATAGAATCGTATTGTCTAATGATCAATGTCCTAAAACATTTCAACCATGAGACGGTTTCCCTATGCTTCAGCTATTGGAAGCTTAATGTATGGAATGTTGTGTACCAAACCCAAAATTTACTATGCTGAAGGGATTGTCAGTTATTATCAGTCCAGTCCAGGATTAGATCACTAGACAGTGGTCAAAACGATCCTTAAATATCTTCAGAGAATAAGGGACTACATGCTTCTGTCTGGAGATACGGATTTGATCCTTACAGGATACATAGACTCTAAATTTTAGACTGATAGAGATTCTCGTAAATTGACTTCAGGGTCAGTGTTCACTCTGAATGAAGGGGTTATAGTGTGGCGAAGCATCAAGCAAGGATACATCACGGACTCCACTATGGAAGCTAAATACATAGCCGCTTGTGAAATAGCTAAGAAGGTTATTTGGCTGAGGAAATTCCTTACAGATTTGGAAGCTATTCTAAATATGGATTTTTCGATCACTCTCTATTGTGATAATAGCGAGGTTGTGACAAATTCAAAGGAAACTTGGAGTCATCGTAGAGCAAGCATATCGAATGGAAATAACGCTTGATCAGGGAGATTGTGCAACGTGGTGATGTGATAGTCACGAAGATCGTGTCGGAGCACAACGTTGTTGATCCAGTTACAAAGGCTCTCACGGCTAAACTGTTCAAGGGTCAAATAGAAAGTCTGGGTCTACAGGACATGTGGTATTTTGTCTAGGGCAAGTGGGAGATGATATTAGGGTATAGAGTATGCTTTAGTTTATTTTATATTGTACTTGTATTTTTCATGTATTGTACATTACTCTCCCGAGGCATTAAGACAAGTGGGAAATTATTGGGATTGGTGTCCTAATTCTCCTGGAGTCTTGTAGTTTCTAAACTATACACATTGTTATGAATAAAATAATAGTTATTTTATTTGACGTTTACTCATATCCAATAAATAAATTTTCATGGTTATTGTATGAAAACTTAAGCATGTATATGAGATATATAAGTAGATCATGCCTTAAGTAATAACCTAAAAAGGTCTGTAATATAAAGATTAAGGACAGATACCTGATCTTGGTAACACTATGGATACGGCCCGCTTTGTAGAGGTTTGTAAGTATTGTGAACTACAACTGATGGTAGATCCTGACCATTCATATGGAGACATGCGAGCGGGGGTATCCTATATAAAAAGTTTATATAAGACCAAACCACAAGATGATTCGTCTCTAACGTCGTTCATGTGGAGACATGCGATCATCTTGTCTTATGTATGCGTCATTCACCCTTTAGAGATACTTGAGAAAGTAGTCTAAAGAAAGAATCTAGACTTGAGAGAGTCAGGTTAGAATCTAGGCTTGAGAGAGTCAGATTAGAACCGCTTAAGCAAGAGATCGTAACTTAGACATAAATTATGTTTGCTACTACGCATCGCATGCACCATGGAAATAGGATATGAGAATATGCGGTCACCTTGTGTATGTATGCATCATTCATCAACGCATAGACAAGAATAGAGGCTTAGACATAAGTCCTATCGACATTATCATATACATCGCATGCATCCTAGAAATAGGAACTAGGGCATTTGCATTGAGAGATGATATGCTGTTGTGTGTGTGTAGCATGATCTCATAACTTGAACGCAATCTTAGGAAGTGATAGCTAAATCCCTTCTCAACTCGTTCATCGCATACTCATTGTAATTCTCAATTTCATTGACTATTTACTCGAATCTGTTGCATAGGAAATATACTTAATCAAAACACCATCCAACTTATTTATTTTTTCCACCACAAAGGAATCACATTTACTGTCACATAGTAACTCAGTAGTCCCTATGTTCGACCCTGGACTTACCAGGAAACTTAGTGAGATTTATACTTGGGTTTTACTAGGAAAACTTGCATGTTCAATGCATAACTCATCACTGCAAACATACGTCATAATCGCATCACATTTACAACGCATCAAGTTTTTGGCGCCGTTGCTGATAACGAGCAGAAATGCACATTATTACGGCACAAAGTCATAAAACCATGCAGGATTGCGATGGTAAAAATATACAATATTGCATCCAAAAGCATTAAGTTCACAACATTGCAATCGCAGGCATCCATCGCATTAAAACAGCTAACTTATGTAATTTATGCAGGAAAATGCGTTGATGCAAGGTGGAAATGCGATTCGAAGAAATCATCGTCCGAGCGCATTAAAAGATTGCGGCCGTAAGGCTATGCGATCATTTGCACTCGCGAATATCTGCTTAAGAAAGTGGCTGCATAGAGCCGGCACATCAAGGTGGGCACCTCTAAGTGAAAGCTTAATAAATCACGATGGGACAGAAAACTGATGACGGTCGATTTTGAATTAAGTTGACCAGCCGTTAACGACCTACTATAGCAAGTAAACTCAACTTTTCGATGACCATTATTCAGCACATCAAACAGAGAATTAATGCCATCCCATCAGTGCAATCATAAAAGAGAAGAAGTTTTTCACCCTGAAGCTTTATATATACCGCAAAACACCTTCAATGAAGGAGTTTGTTCAGTTCGCCTAGTTTTAGAGTTCACCATATAGACGATAGTTAGCCTTGTTTTTAGTTTTCTTATACTTAGAAGGCGGAAGTGAGAGAAGGGAAAAGATGCCAGAAGATTGACCTGTCAGCTCCAGAGAGTGCCAAGGAGCGTGGAAAACAAAGAGAGGGCCGATTCTTGCGAGAGCAAGAATATATTTTGAGCAGAGTAGAGAAGAATAGTGTAAAAGCCTCGGGAAGAAGAAATTACTACTGGGCTCTTTATTCTTATTCCACATTGTCATTCTGTACTTCGATTATATATTTATAGAATGGTACTTGTTTATCTACATCTATTCACTCTCTTTAAAATACGCATGAGTAGCTAAATCTATCGAATGGGTTGAGAAGTACTTAGCTAACAGGACCTAGGATCTTCATTGCATGTGATCATCTTGTCTTATGTTGCGTCCAACACCTTTTAGAGCTACTCGAGAGAGAGTCTAAAGAAAGAACCTACGACTTGAGAGAGCTAAATTAGAATCTAGACTTGAGAGAGCAAGATTAGATCTGTATAAGCAAGAGATAGGGACTTAGAGATAGGCTCTGTTTGCCAACATGCATCGCATGCACCCTAGAGATAGGTTATGGTAGTATGCGGTCGCCTTGTATATATGTGTGTCATTCGTCATCGCATAGACAAGAATAGAGGCTTAAATGTAAGTCCTATAGACATCATCGCATATAGTGCATGCGTTCTAAAACTAGAAGCCATAGCATTTGCATTTAATTTTTATTGTATGTGTGTAGCATAATCGCATAACATGAACGCAACCCTAAGAAGTGTTAGCTAAACCCCTTCTTAACCCATTCGCCGCATACTCATCGCATCTTTTATAATATTGACTCTTTTCTCAACTCTGCCTCATACATGTTATACTGTAAACAACAAACCAACCAACTCCTTGATTTAAGTTTTACCCCAAAGTGATCTAAAAATTACCATCGCATATTGTTTTCCTTAGTCCCTGAGTTTGACCCTAAGCTTACCAGGCAACTCAGTAGGATTTATACTTGGATCTTGCTAAGAAAACTTGCATGCTTAACGCATTTTCCACTGTCGCATACATTTCCATTATTTCATCGCATAACATCACGCATCAAGTTGTCGGGCACTACGACAGTACATATTGTGCTAATAGTAACTTTTTTATTTTCTTTGCAGCTTTTGACCTCTATGCACTGCCATTCCTTTGGAAAGGGAAGAAGTAGGTGAGCAAAGGACACGTTCCTGAGCCCACTACGACCCAGAGATTGAAAGAATGTTTTGAAGAAGACAGAGAGAAAACCACTGACAACAACAAGAGAGAAATCCCAATATGGCAAAACAACCGGAAGAAAGAGCAGCAAACGCAAACAATATCATGGCAAACCTCATTCTCATGGCGAACAACCGCAATAGACCCATCTGGGACTATGCATCGCCCAACCTCTATGATTTCTCCCCAGGAATCATGAGGCCAGCTTTGGACGAATCAAGGTTTGAGATGAAGCCGGTTATGTTGCAGATGATTCAGACGGCCGGACATTTTGGTGGAAGGGGTGGCAAGGATTCGCACGCCCATCTCCGGAGTTCATTGAAATCTGTAACACTTTTGTGTTACCAAACATATCAGCTGAGAAGTTCGACTAACATTGTTCCCATTTTCGCTGGGCGATCAGGCAAGGAAATGGGCGTATTCTCTCAAACCAGGAGAGATAACCTTGTGGGAACAAGTAGTAAAAAAGTTCATGAAGAAATACTTTCCCCCTACCGAGAACGCAAGAAGGAGCAAGTTGATTACAAATTTTGAACAGGAAACTGACGAATCGCTCAACGATGCCTGGGCGAGGTTTAAGAGATTGGTGCGAGATTGTCCGCACAATGGCTTACCTGACTGTCTCCAGATGGAGATATTTTATCACTATTTGAACCTTACATCACAGACGGTTGCCAATGCGGCAGCAGCTGGTGGTCTACTTGACAAAACGTACAATGAGGCTAAAAATATCCTTGATCGCATTTCGAAGAATCAAGAAGATTGGTGCGAAAGCGATCAACGATTAAAAATTCGAGAAGGTGACGCAAACAATTGGGCCATCGCATCTTTATAAAATCAAATGAATGTGATGATGAATCTAATACAGAGCATCACAATTAACAGTCGTGGAATGCAAAGAGGGTAGGTCAACGCAATCGCTCAGACAAGCACGAGTTGTGCCACTTGTGGAGAAGCGCATCCGATAGAAGAATGCCCAAGGAACCCGCAGTCAATACTTCATAAAGAACAACCCTTTCTCTGATACATACAACCCCGGGTGGAGGAACCACCCCAATTTCGTGTGAAAAAATAATAAACAAAGTTATCAATCTATGGTGCAAAAAGAAGGACTGCCAGGATTTTTCCCGCAAACGAATGGTCAACCGCAACATTACGGCAGCAGCTCGCAAGCATCGCCATCATCCTCTCTGGAGAACCTATTAAAGCAGTACATTGAAAAGAACGAGACGATCCTCCAGAATTAGACGACTTCTATCCATAATCTTGAAATCCAAATAGGACAGATTGCGAGTAAGCCTAAAAATAGACCACAAGGGATGTTGCCAAGCTCAATTGAGCTCCCTCGCAACCCGAGGAACACAGGAAAGGAACAATGCCTAGCAATCTTCTTGCTAAGTGGAAAGACAGCAGTGGAAGAAGGAAAAGAACCCACCAAAACCAACCCTTTTATTAATGCGATGGAACCCAAGAACCCAAGCCTCTAGAACATGAAAATGGACCAGAAGTTGCGTCCACCTCCAAGCCTCTAGAACATGAAACAGAAGAAGTACAGCTACCACCATTTCCACAAAGATTGAAAAAGAAGTAGGATGATGAAGGAAAGATCGCTACGATGGCAGTAACACAAAGATCAAACACTGAAATCCCACCGAAGATGTGCGACCCAAGAAGCTTCACGATACCCTACTCAATTGGAGGGGTTTACATCAGTTAAGCACTATGCGATCTTATGGCGAGTATAAATTTAATACCACTCTCAATTTTCAAACAATTGAATGTGGCAAAACTAATGCCCACGACAGAGATTCTTCAACTTGTGGACAGGTCCCGAGTGCACCTTGAGGGAGAGTTGAAGGATGTCTTGGTCTCAATTGATAAATTCATTCTATCAGTAGACTTCATCATTCTGGATCATGAAGCGGACGAAGATATGTCCATCATATTGGGACGACCATATCTATCAACTGGACGTGCTCGAATTGATGTGCACAAGGGAGAAATCGTGATGAGCATTAATGGGAAGAAGCTCCGGATTGAGGCAATCAAGATCCTAGAAGATCAAGAAAAGGAGAGAAAATCTCTGTGGACGTAAAAATTCCAGATTGAAGAAGAAACAAGTGGTCCCTGTGATCATATTCGATGCAAACTCATCAAGGACGCATTTTTTTGAAGTATCCTTTTGATATCTTTATTCCACGAACTTACTTTACCTTTTTGTACAAACACTACTCTTTAAAATTATCAACTCTGTCGTTCATATTTTTTTACCCTCTTCATTTTTTTAGCAACGATTGCGGTGGAGCTACGCGATAACCTAAAAACACGCGACCAGCTCCTTCAGCCCATCGCAATCGAGGAGTCACCCCGCCGCAAAGAAGTATGCAATCACAAATGATGCGGGCAACAGAGCAAATTTAGGGGTTGTATCTTTCTTTGACTTTTTTATTCTAAATTTTGCACTCTCGCATTTTATTTTAACATTACTAATTTATCATCGCATCCTCTTTAGTTTGGCGCAATCATTGAATTTTGATTACTTTATTCAGTCACCGCAACTTTTTTCCATACCAATTATGATTTCAATGATGAAACGCATGCCATTATTTCTCATCGCATGTACTAGAATCAACTTAATTTCAGGATGGTCAATTCATGAAACATTTCTAGAAGTTAGTGGCCCACTAGCTTTTTTTCAAAATGATTTTTACAAAACTTCCTAAGAGCATCGCATGAATCATTTAAGTCTATTAGCAATGAGGATATTGCTGCGTTTAAATTTGGGGGTGCCAGTATTTATTTTCAACCTTGCTACTTTTAGACATTTGAAAAAAAATCTTAATGTTGAGATTGGATCCTACTCGTAGTTGGATGTCCGCATGACATCCTTGGGGGCAAGCCAAAACGAAGGTGAGAATTGTGATCAACGCATAAATCAAGTGATCGCAACTCCGTAGCCAAATAAAATGGGCATGAGTTTAGACTGAGAAAGAGCGTCTTGCTCTTAGTTGGATGCTTGCATGACACTCGTGGGGGCAAGCTAAAACGAAGGCTAGGCACTTGAATCAGCTCAAGGTCACAAAAAGAATATCTAAACTGCGCAAGGATAAAAATCATTTGGAAACATCCCGATTGGAAAAAAGTTTTGAAATAAATCATGCGATGTCCTAGAAACAAGTAAAGTCTTTTTGAAGGTTAAGCTTGCGGTCCCTAAGTATTAGAAATATTTTAAGAAGAGACTAGGATAGAAATTAAGAAGATTTTGGTTCATAAAATTTGAATAAGGCACCTCGAGAAATCTAGGTAGGAAAAAGGCGGCTGACTCTCTAAAGAAAATCTTTAGTTTATGCTTGAGAACAAGCATTGTTTTAAATTTGGGGGTGTGATAACGAAAAGAAATGCACGTTATTATAGTGCAAATAAGTAAAACAATGAGGGAATACAACGGTAAAAATATACAAAATCATGTCCAAAAGCGTTAAACTGAGAATATTGCAATCGCATGCGCCCATCGCATAAAAGCAGCTAATCTACTTATTTTATGGAGGAAAAATGCATTGGCGCAAGTAAAATCGCGATCGCAAAGTCATGCGATCGTATGTGCACGCAAGAAGTTGCTCAAGAAGGTGGTCGCATAAAGACAGCGCATCAAGGTGAAAGCTTAATAAATCATGATGGGATGGAAAACTGAGGACGGTCGAATCCGAATTTAGTTGACAAGCCATTAACGACACACTGTAGTAAGTACGCTCAACTTTTCGGTGAACATTAATCGGCCCATCAAAGCAGAAGATTTAATGACCGCTCATCATTGCAATCATTAGAGAGAAAAGCTTCTCATTCTTAGACAGCTCGAAAGACTACCGGAAGCGTGTCAAGAGGAGAGAGGGCCAACACTTGCGAAAGCAAGGATATTCTTCTGGGCAGAGTTGGAGTGAAAAAACAGTGTAAAAGGCCACGGGAAGCAAGACATTGCTACCGGGCTTCTTATCTCTATATTCTATTGTTATTCTGTATTTTGCATTTAATTTATAGACAATGGAAATCACATTTCAACTTATGTTCAATCTCTCCATACATCGCATGAGTAGCTAAATTACCGAATGGGCTGAGAAGTACTGAGCTATCATGACCTAAGATTTTCACTTTATGCGATCATCTTGTCTTATGTATGCGTCATTCACCCTTTAAAGATACTTGAGAGACTAGTCTAAAGAAAGAATCTAGACTTGAGAGAGTCAGGTTAGAATCTAGGCTTGCGAGAGTTAGATTAGAACCGCATAAGCAAGAGATCGAAACTTAGACATAAGTTCTGTTTGCTATTACGCATCCATGCACCCTAGAAATAGGATATGATAATATGTGGTCACCTTGTGTATGTATGCATCATTCATCAATGCATAGACAAGAATAGAGGCTTAGACATATGTCCTATCAACATTATCGTATACATCGAATGCGTCCTAGAAATAGGAACTATGGCATTTGCATTGAGAGATGATATGTTGTTGTGTGTGTAGCATGATCGCATAACGTGAACGCAATCTTAGGAAGTGTTAGCTAAATCCCTTCTCAACCCGTTCATCATATACTCATTATAATTCTCGATTTCATCAACTCTTTACTCGAATCCGTCGCATAAGAAATATACTTAATCAAAACACCATCCAACTTATTTGTTTTTTCCACCACAAAGGAATCACATTTACTGTCGCATAGTAACTCAGTGTAATCCCTGTGTTCGACTCTGGACTTACCAGAAACCTAGTGAGATTTATACTTGGATTTTACTAGGAAAACTTGCATGTGCAACGCATAACTCATCACCGCAAACATACGTCATAATCGCATCACATTTACAACGCATCAATTATCGCCTTGTTGATTGGTTGATATGGACATAAAATATATCCGTAGTAAGAAGAGTGTAGCTGTCGATCTTTAGTAGAGTGCTTGACAATTAACAGATGGTGAATCCTGTGGCTAAAGAGTTTAGTCAGTTATTTACATACCGTTGGAGCTTCAGCTACAGGTCCATAAAGTCCCCTTGGTAGCTCAATGGATTTAAGTTGAGAATCAATTCTTGATGTTGATTTGAAATGTTCAAATTGACAAGAGGAAATTTGATTATATATGATATAATTGGTGTGATGTATGAGATACATCAAGTGAAAGATTATTTAAATGTGATTTACATTAAGTACCATAAAATAGAAAAAGAGCTATGGTTTATATGTTTCATGAGATGAAATATTAAAACTATAGGTTATGAATATAATATGGTAAGTTGGTTATCATATGTATTTATAATAACATTAATTATTGGATAATTATCTTCTTTTCTCTAATAACCAATTGAGTGGGAGGTTATTGGTGTTTTTATGGTAACCGTGAGATAAAAGGAAAAATATATTCCTAAATTTAGAAGAGTTGCTTAACTCGAAAAGTACTCACGGAATGCTGTCAAGTGAAATGGTTTCACTAAACGATAGCTCATGGAGAGATTAAACGATCGTGGAGTGTTACTATACGATAGTTCACTTAGGTGGTCGTAGCTAAACGATCGTAGGCCATTGTCTATACGATAAGCTACCTTATTCTACATGATTGAGCATTGTCTACATGATAGACACTTCTCATATCCCACTTGCTCAATCTTCTACACGATTGTTGTTCCTCCAGTCTCTGCCTCTAACCAAGTCCATATGGAGCCCACACTTCTGGATTCTCACACCGAGAATACCAAGGTAACCATTGTTGTGGCATCCTCATTCAACTCGACTGAGTTCGAGGTTTTGGAGGTCATTCGTTGTGTGTTCGCGGTGTTCGTGTGGTGGTTGTTGTTAATCATTTTATGTTGCAGTCGTTGTGTTCAAGCGTCCGTGTATTATTTTCTTGGAGACTGAACGAGTGTTCGTGACCGAGGGAGTGTGAAGAATGAGTCTTCAAAGGTATGTATTTGTTATCCTTTGATTATCTAAAGCATGCTGTAATTTCATATTGTGCATGACCTGTTAGTTTCCATTTCTTATACTGTCATTATATATGTTCAATATCGAATGGAATTTGGAACGATTATTTCGCTGCTCGTGGAAATCCTCATGTCTGATTTCCTTAAAAAACAAATATCTAGATCCTGAAATATAAGATTTGACACTGCGATCAATCTTACAGCTTTGAAAGAATATTGAGAACCTTGTGTTACAAGAAGATAGTCAAACAAAATTGTAGCTTTATTGGTTCTTTATGCTGATGATATCTTGCTCATTGGGAATGAGATAAGTTTTCTTGCTGATGTAAAAAGATGGCTAGCATCGCTATTTCAAATGAAAGATTTGGGAGATGCTCAGTACATTCTTGGAACCCAAGTTATTCGAAACTACAAGAACAAAACGCTAGCATTATCTCAAGCATCTTATATTGACAAAATATTGTCAAGATATATATGCAAAATTCCAAAAAGAGTATATTACCTTTTAGACATGGAATTCATTTGTCAAAGGAACAGTGTCCTAAGACACCTCAAGAGGTTGAAGAAATGAAAAGAATTCCATATGCATCAGTAGTTGGGAGCCTAATGTACGCTATGTTATGTATACGTCCTGACATATGCTTTACAGTTGGAATTGTCAGTAGGTTTCAGTCTAACCCGTGACACAGTCATTGGACTATTGTTAAAAACATCCTCAAGTATCTCCAGAGAGCGAGGGATTATATGCTCGTGTATGGGCCTAAGGATTTGATCCTTATGGGATACACTGATTCTGATTTTCATACTTATGTAGATTCTAGAAAATCTACTTCAGGATCGGTTTTCACTCTTAATAGAGGAGTTATAGTGTGGAGAAGCATCAAGCAGAGTTATATAGCTGACTCCACAATAGAAGTTGAATATGTAGCTGCATGTGAAGCAACTAAAGAAGTAGTATGGCTATGCAAGTTCCTGGATAGATTTGGAAGTGGTTCCAACTACACATCTGTCTATCACCCTATTTGTGATAAAAGTTGAGCAATTTCCAATTCAAAGGAATCAAGAAGCCACAAACAGGAAAAATATATCGAGAGAAAGTACCATCTCATCAGGGAGATGGTACACCGAGGAGATGTGATAGTCACAAAGATAGCCTCTGAAGATAATCTTATTGATCCTTTTACGGATGCCCTGTCAGCTAAAGTGTATGAGGGCAACGTGGTCAAACTAGGACTACAAGCTTCATAATCTAGGGCAAATGGGAGAATGTCAAGGATATATAGTTATGCCCTACTTTATTGTATTTTCTCTCTACTTTCTCAACATTGTAAACATTATATATTTGTATATATTTGTAACTCACTGGAGTATTAGTCTAAGTGGGATATTGTTGGGAATGTCCTAAAACTCGCAGTTCGTAAATGTTGGAAACATATTATATTTATCAATAAAAGTATTATTGAGTTTTCATTCAATAAAATATTATTGATATTGCATTCTATTATAAAAATCCAATAAACAAATCCATGGCTATAATATGAATATTTTAACTTTATATGGAGACATAAAAGTGGATCCAGTTTTAGTATATAGCAAAAATGGTCTATAAGTATATGGATGAGATTGGGTACCTTGTCCTGGTGACACTATTGGATGTAGCCCACTTTGTATTTTGATACAAATGATGTGATCCCAAAATCATTCATATGGAGACATGCAAGTGGAGGCATCCTATGCAAAGGATGTTTGCATAAGATCGGACCTCGTAATAGTCATTTTGTTTATAATGACCATTTACTGTTAAACTAACTTTTTTTTTCAAATTGGATGACCTAGGGTAACTCGATCTTAATTCTGAGCTAACTATGAACTCTTGTTTATTCGGGATTATCATTTGATCTGTATAGGTGTGAGTAGTCCAACAACATTGCTCAATAAGCCTACCATTTTGGGGATAAGACCTGATAGATAACTGAGGACATAGTCCTACAAGATGGAATTCACTCCTACCCATTTTAGAGTTAGCAAATAGGTTGTTCTCTTAAGTACTGATTCCTAGTCTTGAACGACGGGGCCCCGCCCTCTTGTGATCGAAAGGGTCATGGTTTATTAGTTGGACTATAAACCAATTGTTCAATAGAGGATCAGTGGAAGCTTAAGAAGCAAGATGTATTTATAGGGGTAAAACAGTAAATTTGACTTAGCTGTAAATATGAATAACTTGTGAATAATCAGCTTACTAATTATAGTTAAAGTGAAAAAAAAATATATCTATAGTGAGGAGAGTGCCACTATCAACCTATAGTAGTGTATCTCAGTAATTAATGAATATTGATTAAATCGATTTAAAGAGTTTAGCCGATTAATCTCAAAATCATTAGAGCTCATGATTTGTAGATCCATAAGGTCCCTCTACTAGCTTGTAAAATTATATCTTGGATTAACGAATTGAGAAGATTTGAAATGTTCAAAATCGAAATTAGGGTTTTGAATTTGAAGTGTTCAAATTCAATTTAAGGTTTGGTTAATTATATTTGATATAACTAAACGTTTAAATTTATCAAAATTAAACATAAATTAGAGAGTTTACAATATTTTAGTATTGATTTAAATATTGATTAATATGAACAGGATTCATATATAAATTAGGTATTCAATTAATTTAATATTTGATATTAAATTATTATTCAAAATTTTAGAATCGAAATTATATATATTTGATTTAATTTCGAATTAAATCAAAAATTTTTATTGGAAAATCTAAATGGTTAGTGGATTTTTCCAATCTTTTGGAAAATTGGATGGATTAGTCCCAAATTGGACACCTATCACACTTAACCATTGCTCTTTGAAGTGTCAAATGGCAATATTGAGTAGTGCTTCCATGATTCAATCTGATAAATGCTCCAATTTCTCATATTGGAAGGATTCATGTAACTAAATTTCTGTAATATTGAAACTCTCTCAAACCCTCTTACTTCCTTCACCTAATTGGCCTCAATTTTGTGTTTCTACTACACAATCCAAGTTAGAGGATAGTAGAAAAAATCCTCTTGATGGTCTACTATTAATTTGGATACTGAATTCATGAAGAGGAACTGGAATTGAAGAGTTACATCAAACGTATTGTATTCTTGAAACCCTCTTCTATGAAAATGGTTTTTATGCATGCTTTTAAACTCAAATTAAGTATAATTAGAGTGCTTATTAATTTTTATTGCTTCCACATTTTGCATGTTTACTCCTACAAATGATATATTTATAGAGGTGGTTAATCACGGTTGTTCCGATAGGGTTTTAGAGTCGCTTTAGTATAATCTTACAACTTGTCATCCTCAGTCTTGACTAACACTGAGAATCTTTACCTAGGCCCATTTTGTGCCCAAAGTGATGCTTTATGACGGAGCATGCATGGAACTGAAAAATACTCAAAAAAATTTTTTTTTTTTTTTTTTGCTTAAATTTTTTTTGGTTTTTGTATGTTAAATGTGTTCTTTGAAGATATTTTAGGTTGATTTATAGGAATCGAGCATTTGAGTAGAATATGAAGAGTTTTGATGTTTTATGGAAGAAAATAGCATTATGAAGAGTAAAATGGTTGATATATGTCAAAAAGTGTATGTTTTAACCACCTATCATGTTACTTTTCCTCAATAAACATTTCACTCAGTATAATTTTTTGACCTTCAATGGCCTAAAATGAGTAAAATTTGTGAACCTATGTTATTTAATAGTTTTAGGATAGTTTGGACTGATTTGACCCTATTTTATGTTTTTACGTGATCCTAACTATTTTTCAGAAAACGCCAATCATGCTCTCACATCGACCAGTTGATCTGCCCCCATCATGCCCTAGACTAAGTCAAAGTTCATTCTAGTCACTCAATCCTTTTCGGTTCTAACAACTCGACACCTCTAACTGAGATCATTACTAACATGCATACAAATTTTAAAACTTTGAAATGGTTTTAAAGGAACAAATTTACTAGAATAAATAATCATCAATAAAAAAAATATATCCAAAATAAGACCAAAAAAAAAACCTTTAATCGGGTCCCCCTTAGAACAATAGTGAAAAATCAAAGGACACTCAAAATGTTCATAACAAAGCCTATTAAAATTCTTATGTTTAAAATATTAAATGTCTTTCGATTCATGAAACTGAGTAGAAACCTCCAACTAGTCCCACGACATCACCACGGATCCCCTTGTCATGTGGTAAAACGCACCTAAAATGTGTGTTATCTGTCCTTGGTTTAGGATAGTTATTTATATGATTTTAATGGATTTGTTGTTTTCAAGTTTTTTTCAGAGTTATGTTCGTGATAGAGATTCAATGTTAAAATGAGTCAAAAAGGACCTAAATAAGCCTAAGGAAGTGAAACTCGAGCCAAGCATCAAAAGGAGGAAGAAAAGTGGAGAAAAAGACCAAGTTTTGCCAAAAATAGGGTAGTGTCGCGGTACTTGCGCAGCGCTGACCTTGGCACATTTTCTAGAAGAGAAGTGTTGTGATAGGTAATAAAGTATCACGATGATATCAAAGAGCATCGCGGTGCTGGGTGAAAAAGTGTTGTGACACTAGGCGATACGCAGCATTGTGTTGCAATTAAGGGAAAAAGTGTTGTGGACTATCTAAGAGTGCCACAACATTGTGCTACAAAAAAGAGGGAAAAAAACTACAATTTTTGGAAAAGTTTTCTTATTTTTCCAGGGTTTTTGGCTGGCCACCAATCAAATGTTGGAGTAGTTATAGACTAGAGAGAGGGTTTGGAGCAGAATATGGATTGTTCTCGATGTCGGAGAGATCAAAGATCGTTCAAAGCCCAAATTCATCACAGAAACATGATTGGAAGTCGGATAACCCTTCTTTTCCTTTTGTATTATTGAATTTATTTCTGTATTATGGTATTGACAGACCAAAAGAGTGGGTGTCGCAAACCTCTCTCTAACAATCAAATAAAATTTATAAATCACTAAACCAACTACTTATACTAATTAGTAGCACAAGAAGCCTAAGATAGAATCTCTCTAAGCTAAATTAGCCTTTGGAAAGTAGTAAATCGGGGGGGATGAAGGAGGTTTGGTTGTTTAGTTTGACAGGAAAACTAAATGCGAAAATTTAAAGTATGGGAAGTAAGATAGGTTGAGAAAGAGAGAGAGCGAACACGAGATTACCTTCGCCTATTAAGAGAATGTCAGGTTATCTACGGACCAATTCATTGATTAAACATGTAACCATTCATGGATTATCTACTTCTCAAGTCTAATCGAATGTATGAAAATCCAGATAAACTC
Organism: Benincasa hispida; assembly: GCF_027475165.1. NCBI lineage: Eukaryota > Viridiplantae > Streptophyta > Magnoliopsida > Cucurbitales > Cucurbitaceae > Benincasa > Benincasa hispida. The sequence goes on along the minus strand of NC_143482.1, from coordinate 19,470,583 downwards.
CCTAAAGAAAACCAACATGATATTGATTCTTTAAATTAACTAAGTAGTGTCACGTAAGCCTATCTACTTAGCTAATCGCATTAAGCTCTTGGATTGATTAGGAGCGTCAATCCCTACATGATATTGATTCCTTAAATTAACTAAGTAGTGTCATGCAAGCATATCTACTTAGCTAATCGCATTAAGGTCTTGGATTGATTAGGACAATAAGTTAAATTGATTAAATCAAACCTAACATGTTTCCATTCCTTAGGTTTCGTTATCTTTCTCTACTGATAACCCCTAGCAATCGAACTATAACTATAACTAAAACCTATTGCTACTTGAATTAAGCTTGCTTCGGATGCAATTATGGACACCTAAAACATACATAGCACGAGTATATGAACATACGAGTATTAATGATTAAGTTGAATCTACCCATACATTCATTTTAGGCATTCAAATGAGGAAAGGAAAACAAGAAGAAATAGAAAAACCCAAAACAATACTTAAAATCTTATAGATCCATAGAAAATGTCCAACAAACATCAAAATCGACATGGGCCTTTACACCATTAATTAAATTCGAACCCTGATGCCTAAATAGAAAAATAAATGTCAAACATACGAGTATTAATGATTAAGTTGAATCTACCCATACATTCATTTTAGGCATTCAAATGAGGAAAGGAAAACAAGAAGAAATAGAAAAACCCAAAACAATACTTAAAATCTTATAGATCCATAGAAAATGTCCAACAAACATCAAAATCGACATGGGCCTTTACACCATTAATTAAATTTGAACCCTGATGCCTAAATAGAAAAATAAATGTCAAAATACAAGAAAATCTCATGGGTTTTGTCCAAGGATGGCCAAAACCGAGCCTAAAGCTCTCAAATCTCCCTAACTCTCCTTTCTCTTAACCTAAAAAACGAAATTTCGTATCTGTAAAAACTGCACAGCGTCGCGACACTCTTGCTGCATATGTAGAGGGGTGGGGTTGTGCAAGCACAGCAGCACTCAGCATAATGCTTGGAGTGTTGCGACGCTACACCAAAATCAAGTGCTTCTGGAAAAAGCATCACGAGGCTATGCACTATGCTTCTACTTCTTTGAAGCTTGGTTTCTCTTTTTAGTCCTAATTACTTCAAATTAACCCCAAATGGCTCATGGTCGATTCTACCTCCTAGGTGTCCAAAACCTATAAAAATACTAAATAAGTATATTAAACACAGTAACGACCCCAAATTAAGAAGAGGAAGATATCACATTTTCAGTGCTATCAGGTATTCTTGATATAGTTCTATCTATGGAAGCCATGTTAGGTTAAACTTCTCATAGTTTTAGGGATAGAAAAATTATTAGGTTTAATTATTGAACACTTTGCTTCTTGAATGATAGTTTGCATTTACGCTTTCTAGCATGACTATCCTTAATGCTTTTGAATGTTTGATCGATATTTGAATGATTCCATGATTTATATGTTGCTCTAGGAAGTAGGCTATATATTAGATCAAGCATGCTAGAGTTTCTATTGAACACACAGAGAGTAGTCAGATAATGGTAGAGATTGTTGATAAAGGTTCTTAATGCTTTGCTTAATTATCTAGTTGAAGGAAATAGTAATTAAGTGAAAGAAAATGTTGTTTTTCAAAAGATTTAACCTGGATAAAAGACTTCTAATTCTAGGTATTGTGTTAATTACTTCATGAGTTAAAGCAATTGTGTTTAATAATGTCTTTTGATGAAATCTTCCCTAAAATGTCTTTTTGTTGATAATCTCTATATTTGATCACTTTTTATTGCTTTCTTAAATTAATTTAATTTGTTTCTATCAAAATTGATGAACGATCTATGAATAGTGTTTCAATCTATGAATAGCTAAAAGGATATCAATTCAATTCCTGATTAAAAAACTACGTTAATGCCACTTATTTAAGGCAGTGGCTTTGTAATTCCTTCGATTTTGAAGGTTGGTGGCTTTAATTAGTGGTTTAGAAGTTGATTATTATTTTTAAAAATACATGTATGTTTGATCTTATAATTCAATGCATCCAACACAATTGAAAGTTTATACACATTTTCTCTTTTGGTTTCTCCCTTCATTTTATGTGCTTTCAAGACAAAAGTTTATACACAATTGCATTCACTTAAAAGAACCCATTTTATTAAGAAGTTTACTTAAATCAAGTCATCCAAGACAAAAGGAAAAAAAAAAAGAAAAAAACAAATCTTCATTCTTCACTCTCATATTGATTACGATTCACAACCTTTGACCCCCTAATCTTCGATTTTATTTTTCAATCTTCATCTCCTATGTCACCCAACTACAACTCAGCCATCTCCTATGTCACCCAACTACAACTCAGCCTCACCAGCACCAATGATTTTAACCATCTTCAACATATTCAAATTTGTATATTGTCATATTATAATGATTTTAACTATCTTTAACATATTCAAATTGGTATATCGTCGTATTTTATCATATTTGTATCTCATACCCGTGTATGTACTTAGGCAAAGAAAAATGTACTAATATTTTCAATTTTCTGTTGAAAGTCATCCATACATATTTGTGCATATCATCCAAAAATTATCAATTGAAGTCGCTAATCACTCTATGATGATTGATCACTATTCATTTAGCAAAGTTTTCTCAACACTCTCCTGTTGGTTGACACTTAATATTAAGATATCAAACTCTTCTAAATATCAATAAAAAAAAAATAGAACCTTTATATTGTATGGACCTTTTAATTTATTAGCAAATCAAAATTAATTATTTGCATGAATAACATCCCTAACTTTTTCACTACTAAGATACAATAGGTGCAAAATGCTTTCTGAATCAGCTGAAAAAAAAAGTAGAGAAGCTTCAATATAATTCTAATTAATATCTCAACTAAAAAAAAATCCAACTAATTACATCAAATTATCAAAAGGGCCTAATATTTACGACAAAATCAATCAATCAAGGAATTTTACTTCTTTCTTTATTTCTTAACCTTTATGGAAAAGGAAAATTTACTTGCCTTTGAAGCATTTGTGGCATCGTCTAACATGGATTGAAGATTTCTGAATATTGATCTTCTTCATCTTCATCATAATCTCCATAAGGAGGTGGACGGTTGAGATCTACTAAAGTTTTGGCAAATCTATGAGGTTGAGAATTGTTAAAATAATAATAATAATAATTATTATTATTATTATTATTATTATTCATGATTGAAAAATGTACTTTCTTGTGGCCTCCAAGTGCTTGGCCAGAAACAAAAACTCTTGGGCATAATGAACATTTAAAAACCTTTTGTTGAACTTCACCATTATAATTCTCCAGTCTCCTATGGCTTGCATTGTGACCTCCTAATGCTTGATATGAACTGAACCCCTTCTTGCACTTTTTGCATTTGAATTTACATGTCAACGATTCTTCCTTTTCTTCTTCGTCTTCTTTAGCTTTACATTCGAATTCTTCTTCATAATCCCTCACGAATTCATTTTGATTTTCTTTGGGTTTTGATTCTTCTAGTTTCATTCTCTTTATTCCACCTCCTTTCATCCTTAGAAGACACCATGCCGCATCCTCCATCGACAACGACGATAACATTGACGTCTCCGCTTCGTCGTCCCGATGCCTTGGTGCAATGAGATTTGAATGTGGAGGAGCCCAGATCGTCGTCGTCTCCAGTTCGTCATCCGAATGCTTGTCTCGGTGCTGCTTCCCCTTCGACCGACGATCGGTAAAGATGAGATTTGAGTTTGGAGGAGGAGCTTGGAGATTGGAGGAGTTAGACGACGAGGAAAGACAATCAGAGCTTATCGTCGGTGTCGGTGTCGGTGTCGGTGTCGGCATTGGTTTGGAATTGGGAAGGAGGGAAAACTTGGACGAGTGAGATCGCATGTGTCCGCCCAAAGCTTTGCCATTAGAGAAGCGTTTGCTGCAGATTTTGCACTCTTTTTCTTTATCCATAGGTGAGGACATGGAAACCTAATAAGAGACGAATTAAAATGAGTGGTTTTTGTATTGAGAAAGCAATTAAATTTAGTAGAAGTGCTTTTCTTAAAAGAATAAAAATAAATAAATAAATAGAAGTGCGCAAAAAAAAAAAAAAAAAAAACCCCAAAAAAACCGAACCAATAACTCAAACCGATCTATCGGTTTGGTTTGGTTTCTAGTATAAAATTGGACATGTTCTTTTATATTTGGAGAGAACCAAAACATATGATTCAAATTCATCTTTTATTGAAAAAACCAATAAAAATCGAACCGAACTGAGAATATGTATATACCTTTAAAAATAATCTCTAACGTTAGATATATTTTAGTATTTTGATTATTATAATGCATATATATTTGTTGTTGTCAAGAAAAATAAAAATGTTCATTTCAATCTTAAACTAACAAAAAGGTCAAATTTAAAACAAAAGTATAAAAAAAAATTTGAAAAATGAAAGAAAAAAAATGCAAAAGACCAAGAACCAAATTCATAATAAATCAAACCAAACAAGAATAAATTTATTGATTTTGCTCTTTATTGGAAACTGTTTAGATCCATTCTTTTAAAACTGATTGGTCTAATTTGATTCTTGATTGTCCCAAATTCGATAAAATCGAACCACCATCACCGCTGAAATTGAGCTTCCATTAAGCTAAAATATTTTCAAATTAAATTTGATTTGTTTCCTTAAATCTAAGAAATCGTCTTTGCCGTTAAAAACGTAAATCATTGAAGATTGATATATCTCATTATAGAGTTGCCCTGTAAATCACTCCAATTTCTATTTTTGATTTTCAAAATAATAATAAGAAATAAATGAAAAAGAAAAATATCTTTTGATCCTTAGATTTTGAGTCTAATTTCGATTTAGTCTCTAAGTTTTAAAATATTATACATTTAGTCAGTTTTTAGTTTGTTTTTAGTTTGTTTCAATTTAGTCCCTAAGTTTCAAAATGCTACAATTTTATTTTTGACATTTGAATTTTGTTTCAATTTAGTCCCTATATATCAATATTTATATTTTTTAACTCAATTTTTTACTAAATACTCACTTTATGTTTTTAGAATTAATTTATATTAATAAATTAGAAATTATTAAAAAAAACTATAATGAATTAAGTTTCATCTTTCTATCACTTTTAAAATTAAATTTAAAATTTCATTTCACAATTATTTTTAATAAATTAACTAAAATTGGCGACAATGATTGAAAGTGGATATTTAATGAAAAATTGTGGTTAAAAATATAAAATCTTAAAATTTATGGACCAAATTGAAACAAAACTCAAATCAGAGTAAAATCGTAAGATTTTGAAACTTAAAGACTAAATTGAAACAAAACTCAAAACTTAAGACTACATATGTAACACTTCAAAATCTAAGCATCAAATAGAAATTAAAGTCAAAATCTAAGAACCAAAAAAGGTATTATCCCCGTAAATAAAAATCAAGTACGCTTTGTTAGTGATTCAAAATGCAATTATATACCTACATTCGGAAAATAGTGTGACAAAAAAGTTTGGTGGTATCTATAATTTTGTTTTATAGTTGAATATATAAATTAATCAATGATACATAATATTTTTGAATCTTGTTCTATGTTGGTTTTTAAATTTTTAAAAACTAACATAGAACAAGATAAATGTGAGCAAGCTTCTAGTTTTGGATGATTAGGCTCTAGATATATTAAGCAAGATAAAGATGAATTAAAATGGCAATAATCAACACGTCAAAATTTTGAACTAAAAATATCTTTTATTTGGTAGTCTAGTCATCCAAAAATGCAAGTCTCACCTTGTCATTTTGTTAAAAAGTTAACAAAATCTTAATATATCATTGACCAAAATAAATACTTTTAAAAAATTTAAAGATCAAAATAAAATAATATTCAAAGTTTAAGGACTAAAACAAACCTTTTTAAAAATTGAGGACCAAAATAAAATTTAAAGCTTTATAATAATATAAGTAATATAGTAGATCTGTACTCTTGAAAAGAAACTAATTAATCAATATCTAGTTTAATCATCCATTATATACTTGAGTTGATCGTTGATTTTCTCGTTTTTCTTTAAAAAAATGTTCTATTTGAAAGTTACACCCATCATGATTCTTCTTTATTTACCAATATATTTATACTAAATATTTCTATTTTTTTGTTAATTATTATCCAATTTTTTTCTACTTAAATGTTATGTGAATGGTATAGTTTTAAATTAGGAAATATTTCGCATTTCATTTTTTGATAATTAAATAAATAATAATATTTTTTTATTATAAGGGATATTTACAAAGAAATTCTTCATAAAACACAAAAGTTTTTTTTTATATGGTTATGGTAAAGTTTATTGGGAATTTATTATTTTGACACGCGTGTTTGCGTGGTGTCAAAGGACCTAATAATACTCACTTATGAAGGTATTTAGACTACTTATTTAAGCTTATTGTAAGAATTTTATAATGCAAATCTAATCCAAAAGAGCAAATTTAAATAAAAGTATGTATCGAACATAACCATAGATAATCAAGTCAATGTTGGTAGTTTCAATTTGTTTTGAGGTTATTTTGTAGCAGTGTGTATGGTTGGCTAAATTTCACCCATCATATGGCCGCAAAGTGGTTCGAAGGTTTGAGCCAAGTGTTGTCAAGGAATGTCGTGAGTAGAGATGTCCACGAGACGGAATGGGGCTAAAGATGGCTTTTCCATTCCCCATCCCCGCTTCCCATTCAATCCTCATCCTCACGAAAATTCCCCATGGAGATCAGGTTCCTTGCCGATAATTTTTCCCCATTTGGTTTTAAAAAAATCAATCAATTTAAAGAAAAAGTTTTAATTAAATAGTTAACTTTCTCGCTAAATATTTTATATGATTAGTTCCACGTGAACAATTGGAATTTAAAGAGAAATTGCTCTAATTTTCTAGCAAAATGAAATAATTACCAATAAAATTATTCATATATATGATGTAAATTTAAATGTTAAATTCAAATATATTCCTAATATTTACCATTAATTAATAAAATTTGAAATTTAAATATAACAATAACAACGACAACATAACATTAGACTTTATAATAAATGCCTAAATAAGAGGCTAACATGATCGGGATGGGGAATGCATTCCCCATCCTTGTCCTCGATTAGCCAATGAAGAATCTTCATGAAAAAAAAATGGACATCTTTAATTGTGAGACACTAAATTACATCCTTTGCGGTAGAAATGTACCCAAGAAAAGTAAAATTGTCTAAATAAAGAAGTATGATTGTGCCTGTGGTTTGCACCAACAATGCGCAAACATATCTAGATCCCTTCAACAAATTCTTGAATCGTGAGACTTAAACAAATTCTGATCTTCAAATCTAATATGATTGCTTAATTGGTGTTTTGATTGAAGGAAGAGAATCTTACCACATTAAAGGCTGAAGACTGTCCACACCTATAAATAGAGCCTTATGCTTTAGCAAAACACATCTCCATGCAACTAGAAGATCCGCAACATCAAGACACCTATCATTTTAGGATTGGATTTTTCTTTCTGAACTTTACTTTTTCAACACTTTCAATTTCGTATTCAAAGGCTTTAGGGTTGAAAATCCTTATTTGGACACTTAAAGCTTGAAAGATTTAAGTGCAAAGGTGAAAAGCACTCAAAATTGTTTTTTTTTTATGTCTTTCATGTTAGGATAGTTAATGGGAACTTCATATGGATGGGTCAAACTTTGAGGTCCACTCGAAATTTGGTCCATCTTTCATAAACACTTGAATTGTGGTCTTAACATCGGTTGTGTGTGAAATGTCTGTTTAGTCTTCAAAATATTTGAAGATGCATGTGCACCCCACTTTCTCGCTCGTTCATCTCATTTCACACTCATTCCTCTCGTTCTTCATCGAAATGAAATCGAACGTTTTAAATTTAAAATTTCAGGCTTCCTCTTTCCTCTTGCTTCATCTTCTTTCCTCTCCCTCAATACGATATTTTTATCTCTCTCAGTACAGTTGAAATTGAACACCACAACTTATATACGATTTGATTTCTATACCATCGAACGCCAAGAAATTTCATACAGTCTTCTTCCACTAGTGAATTATCTCGTTTGCTCCTTTCTACACCTCCAAGAAATTTCATACACCTTCAAGAATTTCATTTGCTCCTTTCTACACCTCCAAAAGTTAAGTTCGAAAATGACTTGGATGCAATGAAAGTTGCACTTGTATATTATTATGAGTTGGGGTTGATAGAAAAAGACAAGACAAAGTAGCATTGATAAATTGTTGTGGGTGATGTGGAGGACCTCAAATACTTCAATAACTTAAATTAGGAAAATATTTTATGGAAGCGAACCTTCAATGGTTTGAAGAAAGCGGACAAGGTCACCTTGTACAAGGAGAAGGTGAAAACAAATAAAAGTTAAGTGTTGAAGTACAATCTACCCTAATTTCCTCACACATTCTAGGTTTCAATTCTTACATTTTCTTTACCATAAATGTATAATGAATTGTCATTACTTTCTTATAAACTAACATGGTCTTATAGGTTTGGGCATATGAGATTATATCCATTATTGCTGGGAGAGTTGAAGTTCAACTTAACGATAATGCCGTGCCTCGATTTCTAAGGTGGTCATGCTCTCATTCATTGTCCAACAAGCTATTGCAAAAAGATGCCTTCAAGTCCCCTTTAGTGAGTAACAAGCACCACCTCACATTGTTTTAGTATTTAAGGTTATTTAACATTGTCCAACACCACTACCATTGTGCCTATAACCACCACTGACGCCACAATCACTACCACCACTACCATTGAGTCACCTATGCCAGATCCATCCTCTACGGATGATGATATCCATCTACGCTCGATCCCGCCTCCAAAAAAGAAGTCGAAGATCAAGGTGGAGGAAAAACCCAAAAAGGTCACTGAGGCTCCAAGACATACGAGTAGGAATAGGAAAGAGATTAAGCCTTATACCCCTCCAGTTGAAGTGAAACGACCGAAGATGAAGAGGAAGTACTACAATCTAAATGTTTGTCTTCCTAATATAGTTGATAGGGTTAGATATGATCCAGCTCATCTAATCCTAGGGGAAATGTTCAACGCCTTCCACAATGGCTTACGAGCGATGATGTGGAGCCTCCCGTACCCAGCATGGGGGCTTTCTTTAGGATAGGCAGAAGCATAAAATAACTGTTTCATGAGTTCATGAAGGATAAAGAATGGATCGAGTGTGATGTCTGGACTAATTTTGTAATAAAAATTTTATATCATTACATGTACTATGTTATTAGGAATGCCCAAAACTCACAATTCATATTTACGAAACATATTCTATTTTTGCAATAAAATTATTATTGAGACTTTATTCAATAAAAGTGTTATAGAAATTACATTATGTTATAAAATCCAATAAAAAAATACTCATGCTATAGTATGAATACTTTGACTTTATGTAGAGACATAAAAGAGGATCAAGTTTTATTATATTGCCAAAAAGGTCTATAAGTATATGGATGAGATTGGGTACCTCGTCCTGGGGACACTATGGATATGACCCACTTTGTATATTAATACAAATGGCGTGATCCCAAAATCGTTCATGTGGAGACATGCGAGTGTATGCATCCTATGCAAAAGACGTTTGCATAAGACCGAACTAGGAAATAGTCACTTTTCTTTATAACAATCGTTTACTGTTAAAACTAACTATTTTAAATCAATGACCTAAGGTAACTCGATATTAATCATGAGCTAACTATGAATTCCTTTTTATTTGGGATTATCCTTTGATTTGCATAGGTGAGATTGATTCAACATCATCACTCAATAAGCCTCCCATTTTGGAGATAAAACTGGGTAGATAGCTGGGGACAAAATCCTGCAAGAAGAAATTTACTCCTACTCGTCCTAGGGTTAGCAAAAAGGTTGTTCCCTTAAGTACTAATTCTTTGACCTAGTTGTAAATACGAACGACCTGTGAATGATTGACTTACTGATTGTGGTTAAATCAAGTGGACAGAAATATATCTGAAGTGAAGAGAGTGCAACTATTGAGCTATAGTGATATATCTCGGTAGTTAATGAATATTGATTCATTCGGTTTAAAGAGTTTAGCCAATTAGTCTCAAATCGTTGGAGCTCGTGATCTGTAGGTCCATAAGCTCTCTTTACTAGATCGTAAAAGATTAAACCTTGGATAAGAATATTGAGTGAATTTGAAATGCTCAAATTCAATTTAGGGTTTGGATTTGAAATGTTCAAATTCAATTAAAGGATTTGGATAATTATATTTGATATAATTAACATTTAAATTTATTTGAAATTAAACATATTTAGAGAGTTCGATATATTTAAATAATGACTTAAATATTGATTACATGAATAGCGATTCATGTTTGAATTAGGTATTTTTTTCAATTTAATATTTGATATTAAATTGTTATTATTTAATTAATTAAATTTATTTGTTTAATTAAATCAATTTACTTTTTCAAAAAAAAATTATTTACAGAAAATTTTAAATTACAATTATATTTAATTTAATTTTTTTAATTTAAAAGTTAAATTAAATGAAATTAAACTTGAAAAATTAGTTTTTAATCCTTAAGTGGAATTTTCCTAATTTCAACACCTAGACCACTTTCTTAATACTTTTTAAAGTGTCAAGTGGTTAACTAATCAATCTATTCATGATTAATATGAATATATATTTCTGATTTGATTAGAATGAAGGGCATGCAATTGATTAAAAAATTTTGCTGAAAATTTTCTCTCAAACCCTCTTTATGCCTCTTTTAATTCCTTCTCAATTCAGAGTTCCAGCATTCAATCCAAGGTTGAGAATAGTAGAGAATATACTCTTGGTTGTCTATTAAAGAAATTAAAGCTCAATTTCATGGAACATGCAAGGATTTAGAAGAATTCTAAAAAGGTTATAAAACTGAAACCCTTTTATCTAAAACTATGTGTTTTTAGCATGCTTGTTACTCAAATTAATTGTAATTAGAGTGCTTAATAATTATATTAGCTTCCGTATTTTGCATGTTTACTCTATCATATGTTTTGGTTAGTAATGTGTTGGACTTTCATTTGTAGGTGCTTAAGAGCATATTCATGTTTTTTAGGAGAAAGTTGCTTGCTCAGCCTACAATATGCGTCCATAAGTGCATGAACACATATTTGAAGTATTAAGATTCTTCAAGTTCAATCTCAAGAACGGTCCCCAGATTTTCAATCTTTAAAGCTTCACCATAAGCATACAATAGGGCATTAGATTCCTCGAGGAAACCCCTTGCAAGAGCGAAAACAGTTTCTCTTGTACGCCATGTCTTGTTGTAACTTATGTTCACGCCATATTCCAGTCGCATATCCTTAATGATATGGCGTGGGGTTTCAGAACTACCAATGTCGAACATGTCTTTGATTAACTGGCCAATTATAAATGTGCTTGCTTGCCTATGGTCATGATTAAGGACTTGAATCGAGTATGTGCGGACAGCTATATATTTGTTGATCTTAAAAATGTCACGACCATCGATTCTAACTGCACGTGCTCCATATTTACATGTCTCGTGTATACATTGGACACTATATAGTTTTTTGTTAGATTTCGTAACCCGCAACTCGAAATTATTCTTTATGGCCAACATTGACAACCTCATTTTCACATTGTCCTTGCAAAAGAAAATTTGGTCTTTCTTAATATCTAATCCAGATGAAGACTATGGTTGCATGGGTCTCCATTTCTCACAGCACTCACAGATGGTCAAACTTTAGGAGGACAACTCTCTTCTACTGCCTTAGTCCTCTGATGCACATTACCAATAAAATGACCAAAATCATTAGGGAGAATCGGGGTCGGAGTAAGGACAAAACCACCTCTTTCAATAGCTAGAGTCTCATTCACAATGTTCCCATTCACAACGTTCTCATTCACAACAGTCTCATTCACAACATACTCATTCACAATATTCTCAAACGGCCCCACTTCTGGCCATGAGTATACAAATCCCATGGATTCATATTGTCGTCTCCCATCGACACCACCAATAGAAAAGTATCTGGTTCATTATTAATGTCACCCACACGCATTGGTTCGCAATCTGCCTCTATGTCATCAAATTCTGCCACTTGATGGATTTTCTTAACACTTATGAATATTGTTGGTCTGTTACGATCCAACTTCAAAAGCAGAAATTTAACATCGTAGTCGTTTATAAAAAAATACAAGAGGACATTCACAATCCAATTTATATTTCACCCTCATTATCAAGTTGAACTCTGAAGAATTAATTTCCATAAGGTCAAACAATTGATCTATCAATTCACTATACTTCATTGTCATTGGCACTAGGATATCCTTCAAACATCCTCCATTATAGCATTGTTCCTTCTCATCCCAAGATCCTCCATATTAAATAAACAGCTGTTTCTCGTCCATCCTTCAATACACAAACGAGTCAATTTAAAATTTTGGATTCTATAAAACTCTCGTTAGTAACTCTCATTTCTTCCTCTCGTTGCTTCCTCTCATTAAAAATCGCTCTCTTTCATTTTTTTCCCTTTAATAGATTGTACATGTTATTTCCTTCCTCACGTTGGACTAGCCTCACTCTCGTTTCTTTCTCTCACCTATCTATATTAGCATAAGACAAACTCACAAACAAACCATTTCTATCACGATTCATACAATTTAAGTAAATGAGAAACTGTTGGAACATACCATCACGCAGCGGAAGTGACCAGGATCCATAAGCACTCTAATTCATTATTTTGGCAGAAATGAAAGCATGCTTCAACAGAAATAGATAGGTTTTATGATATACCTTTATAGAACTTCCTCAAATCTTGAATCTAATTGCTAATTTCATATGAATCTTGTTGTAGACCACCTTAAGATCTTCTCTACTATCTTCTTGGTGTTCTAGATTGAGTAGTGTGACTCAAAATAAGCTTGAATTAAGAGAATTTGGAGACAAAATCACAGCAGCAACCCAGTAGAAGAACAATTTCTTCACACGAATTTTTCAAAGAAATTCTATCGGTTGCATTTCAAATTCACTCTAATTTCTTCAATATATTGCAAACAATCATGCAAAAGATTAGCTGCAAAAGATGCAACTCATGCTTGAAGTAAATGAAGCTTGAAAATGGTGGGTTGTTAGTGAGCTACTTGAAGAAGTAATGGAAAATGCTTATTTTCCATTTTGTGTATTTCTTCCTTTTTCAATTTCTCATAAATTGATTTCATAAATCAATTTATTGAAAAAATTATTAATTTTATAAAATTAATTTCATAAATTAATTTTCATAATAAATTAATAAATAATTATTTAAAAATTTTAAATAATTCTAATTAATTTAATATCAAATATTAAATTAATTTTACACAATTCCATCTTCAAATATTTAAATCATATTTAAATATTAATTCCTCAATTTCATTTAATTTTAATTTGAACATTTCAAATTTAACTTATCACGCTACTCTACAATTAATCCATTTACGAGCTAGTAGAAGGACCTCACGGACCTAAAGATCATTGGTGATGAAAATTAATGAATGCAATATGCGATGCATGTCTTAGATTATGCGTTGATTCTCAGCGTCAGTGGTCATGTGTTGGAATGAAACTATGCGTTAACGAATGTATGTGATGACCATGCGTTCCTGTCACAAGTTTTCTTGCGCTCGCGCCAAGTATAACACGAACGCAAGTTTCTCAGGTGATCCGAGGTCGAACTCAGGGACTTGTAACTAAATGTATGTGGTAATGTGTATGTGGCGGATGAATAAAAGAATGACGGAGGGTTTAAGCTACAAACTACTCCTACTCCTATCTAACAGATTAAGCGGTGAGAATATGATTGAAAGGTAGAGAAAAAACAACTGTTGACGCATAGTAAATGCATGGAAAAATAGATAAAATGTGAGGATGTCTTCATCGCAACCCTTAAGATTGACCGCAAGGGCAACCTCAGCCAACGCAAGCTATGCGATCATGTTACACACTTATGCCTAATTCTAAGACGTATGTGATGTACATGCGAAGTGTCGAGAGGCCTTATTCTTAAGTCTCTATTCCTGCTCATGTGCTCCCACACATAAACAAGATGACTGCATACCACCGTATCCTACTTCTTGGACGCATGCAATATCCTCTCCGTAGGGTGCATACGCTGTGTAATAGCAAACGAAGCTTATTTCTAAGTTCCCCATTCTTGCTTATGCGATCCGATCCGCTCTCTCGAGTCTTAGATCTGGTTTTAGACTACTCTCCCAAGTATGCCTAAATGATGGATGATGCGCTCATAAGACAAGGTAATCGCATAAACCTGGTTTATGCAAGATTATTCCTATCTCTAGTGAACAGTGGCTTACATTGCTTAATGTGACCAACCACTTACCCTCTTAAGCAGTTAGCTGTTGCTAACTTTACTCATAAACAAGCATTGCGTCCGCTTATAGACAAGCGTTGCTACAACTTCACACTAAGTAAATAAGATTTTTTTCACACACTCACGCAACGCGCACCTCCCGCTGGTGTGCTACATGCTTCATATTCCTATGTCGCATGACTAAGTATGCTATACTCTAACAGTCTCACTAAGTGATGCGATGAAATTTAAAGATGCTAAGTAAAGGAAGATGGAGATAGAATCGAAGGAAATATAGAAATGCATTGAACACACAATGTATTAATTTCTTGATCTAAAATGTAATACAATACAATATAAGAAAAGAAGAGAAAATAAAAGGACTAGCTGGAAGCAATGTCTTTCTTCCAACAGATTAGTGTTAAGGTTGCCGATTGTGCCATGGAAGGGCGGTGGAGCTAACTCTCTCGAGATCTAACTCCGGCGAAGGCTCCGGTCGTCACTCGGAATGGATGAAGGAGATGAAGAACTCTCAAGCTTTCTTTTCACGCGTTAGTCTGGATCACAATGATCCACCCGAAGGTAGAAACTTGGATAAAATGAAATTCTGCTCAACGACTTCTATTTATAGAGCTGGATCACCGACAGCATTAATGAACCTGCTCTGATTCTGACATTCGTGGCGTGATGGTCATTTTCTGAATCTCTGTTGCTAATGGCGTGATAGGTGAAATGTCAACATCATCTTTTGATTTTCCCGAGATATGCATTGATGCTTCCGCTACACCAGCCTTGCGTTCATCCCGCTAGTATGGTTATCATCGTGTAGCCACAATCTTGCAATGACTGAATTCGCTTGATTACCACAACTTCTATACGATGACCGCAACCGCTTGACGATCGCAACTCCTATGCGATGGACGCATGCAGTTGATTACCGCAACACCTATGCATTGAACGTATGCGTTCATCTTTGCGATGGAGAATTTCTCTGCATGCGGTAGTCTTTGCGATAGCCTGGCTTCCACGTATGCATCCGTTTCCTGCACTGACTACAAAAATAGACAATTGACCGCATAATAACATATAATAGTGGGTTAACCGAGATTCTTAATATTGAACGACGCAAACTCATTTTCTCATGAATTCCTAACATATCTGCCGCATATTTCACTTAACAATCCTCATAATTCTAAATAAAAGGTCTAAGATGACGTGCATTTCTGCCCAACATCAATCATGGGCTCCAACGATCCGAGAGTAATCGACTAAACTCATTAGACTGAGCTAATCCCCATTCGTTAACTAATGGGTGATTCCACTAAAGCCCATAGCTGAATTCCCATTACTGTAGATATATCATGTCCACTCGATATAATCATAATTAGTAAGTTAACCCTTCACAGGTTGTTCGTAATAACGGTTAGGTCGAATCTCTATTTTACCCCCGGAATTACCTCTTGTTCCTTAAGTCCCACTGACCCCCTAATGAACAATTGATTTGTGATCCAATCAACAAATTGAATCCCTCTCGGTCTAATGAGAGGGTGAGGTCTCTTGTTCAAGACCCAAAATCAGCATTTAAAGGGAACAAACTCTCTACTAACTCTAATCGGGTAGGAGTAAATTTCGTCTTCCAACCTATTCCTCAGCTATTCATCTAATCTTATCCCCAAAATGGAAGGCTTATTGAGTAGAGACATTGGTTTATTCTCACCGTTTGTAGATCAAAGGATAATCTCGAACAAACAAGAGTTCATAGTTAGTCCGGATTAAGGTCAAGTTACTTAGGTCATCGCTTTGAAATAGTCAGTCTTAAATAGTAAACAACATTATAAAGTAGTGACTAGTTTCGTGGTCCGATCTTGTACAAAACTCATTTGCACAGGACGCCCTCACTCCTCATGTCCCAACATGAACGAATTAAGATCACTTCGTTTGTGGCACTTTACAACTCTTTGTAACAACTATAGAGTATGCCGCATCCAATAGTGTTACTAGGATAAGGCACCCAACCTTATTCATATACTATATTATTTTGACTATTTACTCGAACCTGATCCACTTGTATGTCTCCACATAAAGTTCAAGTGCTCATGTAATAGTCAAGGGACTTTAGTTTATTGGATTTCTAAAAAACAATATATTCAATAACAATTTATTGAATTTTTAGAATAAGTTCTATTGTTTACATACCACAAGTTTTAAGACATAAAACCCAACAGAAACAACGTAGTGTATGTTTATATTGGAGTGTGAAATTTCTGATGTATGTTGATTCAACAGTGATTAGAACGTTACAAATTCATATTTTTGGGAAACTTTGCAGCTAAATGTTATGGGTTTTTTTAGAGAGAACGTTTTATGAGAAATGGATGATACTCGATTTGCTCAAAATGTTTTGTTATCATAGTGAGACTTAGCGTGTACAACATTTTTCATTGAACTGATTTGAAAGAATTGTGGGTTTTTCGATGTATTCAAAAATTCATACGACGACTATTAATTATATGAAAACTAGCTAAAAAATTAATTAAAAAAACAAGAGAAATGAACGAGGGGAATGAATGTAAAACGAGATGAACAAGTGAGGAACTAGGATGCGCACGCGTCTTCAAACGTTTTATGGACTAAACGAACATTTCACACGTGGTTGACGTTATCAGAAGGCCAAAATTCAAGTACTTTTGAAAGATGGGCCAAATTTTGAGTGGACCTCAAAATTTGATTCATCCGTACGAAATTCCCATAGCTAATGCTTTATATTGCGTGATTTGATGTTATATGTTAGTTATTTTCAAAAATCGAACTAAGCACCAAGATGTGGAGCTTCTAGGTGAAAAATATAGTAAAAAGGAAAAACGAATCTAAGATGGACTCTATGCCCATTTTCATGATGAAAAATGAAGAAAGTAGGTTATTTTTAACGCTCCCAAAACATTGCATGCGCTGTAAACCTAAGAGCTCAAGTTTGGACAGCATCACAATATTTGGGTGTAGCATCACGACGCTATGGATATGCACTCCGGTCACCGTTTCTTAACGATGTCGAGTGCTGAGGGCCACGCTTGGTAACGTCGCAACAATGACCAAAGAATTTTGTTATTTAATTCAAACTTTGTTAAGCTTTTTGATATCAAGTTTCAGTGGGATTTCTTAGTTAGTGTGAGAGGATAAGTTGTTGGAGATCGATCATTAGCTCGAGGATTCAAGTCAAGAACGTGTCGCCTGTTGAACATTCTACAAAGCGCCAATGACATCATTGAGAAATTTCCTCTCTTTTATATTTTTCATTTTTTATATGACTGGATTATATAGGATTTTGGTGAATTATTTGATCGCAAGTAGCATGAATTGTATTTAGGACTATTTTCAAATATAAGAAAATGAATCAAAATATTTACAAATATGATAAAATTTCATTGTCTATCTACGATAGACTACAATAGACTACTATTTTTGTCTATCAATGTTAGGAACAGTTCAAAATCAAGCCAAGAAAAAATCTGATCTTTTTATTCTTCACGACCCGGATTACGTCCCGGGTCATATCGAAATAATAAATCTTCTTATAATTCTTGTGGTTTCAATTTTACCTCTTCATGCCTACTATCACTAGTTGTTTCGGTTTTCTACTGGCAGTTTTAACTATAACCTCAGCTCTATTTATCAGCCTATACAAGATACAACTTATTTGATTAAAATTAATTGAATGCACAATTCAAAAAAAGAAACATTTTGATGGTATATGATAGACAAATAGTAACCTATCACGATCTATCTACAATAGATTGCGATATTTTGTTATTATTTTTAAATATTTTTAACAATTTTGTCATTTAAATTAATCTCTTGTATTTAGCATATTGAGAATTTTAGGATTCATTCTTATATTAATCTTTGAATTGCTCCCTCTTCTTTCATCTTCTACTCACCCATGCACTCTAGTAGAACACTCGAGAGATATCTACATGCATTTATCGCCTTCCTTTTACTTCAAGACACACATTTTCCTTTCTTTTGACGAACTTTGCATTTTGAAAATTAGGCTCGAATTATCCTTCTTTGGTTGAACCATAAAACCACATTATGTTTTCTATGTGAAAATGATTAATTTCGAACTTTAAGAGAAAACCAATCCATTTAAAAATACATAAATCCAAGGAATGGTGAGCCGAATTTGGCTGGAATGTGTTGAATTTTTAAAAGAAACAAAAAATAAAAACAAAAAGCTACGAGCATTGGGGTTTTAGTTGTAAATAAGGAAAAAATCAACGTTCATGTCCTGCAATTTTTCGTTGTTATAATTTTGAAAACATAATAAAAGCTTTTCCCATTTATGGTTTTGGCTGTCTATTTTTAGGCACAGACATTATCTCTTTCTAAATATAATATTGTTTTAATTTACCTGTATTTAATTCTAATTTCAAAATAACAAAAAATATACTTGACCTACTCATAAATATTCTTAAAAATAAATTTTAATTTTAAACTAAAAATTAAAACTGCAAACTAGTTATAATTAGATGCGCCTCTTTATATATATATATATATATATATATATATATATTGAACTTTGTTATAATTAAAAAAACATTAATATTTTCAATTTCAGAAAAATTGTTCACTTTTTCCAATTAAAGACTTTTCAATTTTAAGTCTTTCATAAATCTTATTCTCTTTCCATGAACCATGTAATTTTACAGCAAGCAAAATTATGAAAAATACTTCTAAAGAAACCATAGTTTTTTCAGAATGCTTGAACTAAAATCTGAAAAAATAAATAAATGAAAAAATAACAAAGACATAGTTTATTTCACAATGTTTGAACTCTTTGTCAAACTACCTCGTAAGATATACTTCTAAAAATGAAAATATCAAATAAAATAAAATAAATAAAAAATGAAGTAAACATTGTGGTGAAATGAACCATGTTTGAACTATTTTCATAATAAATTATAAAATACTTGAAAATGAAATAAATGGTTCATTGAATACTTTAAAATGTTACCTTCTTTTTCTTGCTTTTTGTCAAATTGCACATATTATAATTTTAATTTTAATATGATTAGGATAATCCTTCCCAAAAAAACTGTCAAACAAATAAAGTCAAAGACCAACAAAACCTGCACTAAAAAAATTTAAAGGCTCAATAATTCTGAATTCACCATCGGGTAGTCTCATCTTCAAACCAAAGCAAGTCACCTCACATTTTGCAGTCAGAATCTAAAACACTCGACAACAGATTGAGGCTTGGCCAGGCTTATTAGAAGATGTTGGTTGGTTGGAACGTTGAAATGTGGTTCAGAAATTAGATTCGTTTTATCCAAATTTTAAAACCTAAGCATCTACAAAACAAAAAATAGAAGACGACTTCAGGGTCGAAATGGATTCCTAAAGCCCACGACTAGAAAAACTAATTTTCAGTCTTCAAACGACCATAGCCCTTTTGTAGAAATTATAATCTTGAGCAAGAAGCTAATATAAGTTAAAATCTTACAAAAGAAGTTTGCTTTTACAGATAACTCATCTGCTGTTGCAAGTTGCAACTTCCAAAGGAGTAAATATTCTGGCCAAACTTCAACTATGAACAGTTTTTATGCCATTTTCCTGAAGAAAACATCTCTCAATGAGAAGCTGGAACCTTGGGAATGAGTTGATGAGCCATTGTTACAGAGTGGGAATTTTCCACCTGAACCTGAAAGGTCAGACACAACTTCTGTTAGGTCTATGGCTACTTACGCCCACGTCTTACTATGTATAGTAACTTCGAATCTAGAATCAAACGATGCAGCACGATTATGTGAACTGAGTCATTTCGAGCAAAGCAATTTTCCTTTTTTTTTTTTTTTTTTTTATAAACTTCAAATATGGACTTCAATGCTATCTTAACTAATACTGTACACATGCTCATTTAAACACAACTGAAAACCATTAGGAATTTTGATGTTAAACCGAGACAAAATCCTCTCAAAAAAGTAATTCCATTTTCCATTTTTTTTTTTATGAGCATCTGTCAAGGAAGTGCACCTCTACCATTCTCATTTGAAACTAAATCTTTTACTTACATGCATGGAAATATAGTTTACCATATTTTGGAAAAAAGTATCTCACGCCATAATACCCTTTTTTTATTCAGTAATATGAAATCTTATGTGAATATAAAAGACACTCCATAGAGGAAAAATAGGACTGTACAAAGTATAGTATTGTCAGGAGAACGTTTAGAAAGTAAAAAATTAGGCCTGGATCTTTTATATGCCTTAACTAGTTAAACATAACTCAGGTTGTCAAATTGTTCTATATCAACATTGCACCGAAGATAAATGTCTTGAGTCTTGACTTAGGCTTTTGTTCCATATTTAATAGGAAAAAATATTAGCTGTTCAGAGAAAAGAAATGTAACATACCTGTTATGAACAAAAAATTAGTGCAGTAGACTGACTTGCATCTTTTACATGAAATGCCTTGTTGATACCTTGCAAACAAATCTTAAGGAAGAATTATACAGACAATCTTGCTGAAAACACTCAGAAAAATAAAGGGGGAGAGGGTTTTCAATTTTCATTCACACGAGTACTATTTTTTCTATCCCATAATGGACCAAATATAGTAATTACTACTTAATAGAATAGAAAAGAACTTTCTGATCTAAACATTGCAATAAATTTTGTGCCGAAGACTCCTCGCATGATCACATATTATGTTAGGGGCCAAACTTTCATTCATAAAAATATATAAGGTGTTTATATGATAAGTAGTAACATCCACACCTCCTTGTTCTAAGGTTCACCCTTTCCTTCTTAATTCACAAGTTTGATCAGCATTACCTAGAGTTACGTGAGACTAGCTGCCTAGCTGCCTACATCTCTTGCCGTATCATAAAATTAATAACTTTGGCTAGCCTTGCTTCCAATGGTTCTTTAGTTTCAACTAAAAGTTCTATCTTACCTCTTCCTAGAAAGATAAATTTCTGTAGATCTGTGTATAACGAAGTTTCATTTAGAATTGAAAATTAGTCATTCATCTCTAAGTATATTAGGATATCCTTTCCTTTTAAAATCTATTTCCCCAGTTGGATCTCCAATTATTGGATCTTTTCTTGAATAAGGAAAAATACTCTCTCCAAAAATAACATGGTATCAAAGCTTGCAAAAACCCTAGTTTAGCCACTGACCATCATTCACAGCCAAACCCTAACTGTCTAGCATCCAACCATCATCCACACCGGAGATGTCTTCGTTCGGCATGGCTGTTGGCATTGTTTGACCATCGTTCGTTGTGGGTCGTCTTCTTCATTAGCCAATTGTGTTGTCGTTGTCCTCTGACTACGTGTCATGTTAGTCGTTCCAATTCCCTCTCTTGCACCTCAAGCTCGTTCACGACACCTCAGCTTCTTTCGCGTTGTTGTTGCCACTTCTTTTGCATCTTAGTCGCTACTCCATTCACATCACCATCGCTGATCTGCTTGGGCGTCCCCTTCGTCACACTTGTTCCCATCGATTGCATTGCCGTTTGTTGCCTTGCTCAAGCAAATCTTCTACCAGTTGCTCTATTCAAACCTTTGGCCATATCATAGTTTTTTACAATTTTGAGTGGATTGGTTGGTGATTGAAAAATTCCTCGAACTGCCACTAGTTCACATTGAGTTGTTCGTGTCGTCTAAATCTCAACCAATCACCCATCCATCATCTCTCTCACCATGATGAATGCTACATCAATTAACAACTATCTTGCTCATCAAAATATTGTCTTTCTTTATTTATGGTGCAGTACAATAAACAAAAAATTGGTTGTAGATTCTGGAGCATCATACCACATAACTAGTGATACCAGTGTTTTTAATCCATTCAAATCCCACCCTAGTCACTCACTCGTCCAAATAGCAGATGGGTCCCTCTTACTCTCAAATTTGCTTTTGGTTCCTAAATTAGGTTTGAACTGTATTTCTAATTATTTTCCAAACTTGTGTGAATTTTCATGAGGTAGGATTCAGAAAAGGTGATTGGCAATGCTAAACAACATGATGACCTTTATCTTTTTCAAGAAAAATATCTTCCAAGTGCATCTTTCAACCCCATATGCGAGTCGTCTTCCAACTCTATCTCTGTTAGTTTCATTCCCAAGTCCTTTTCCCATTCTAGATCCGTGTTGAGTGAAAATCAAGCCACATTATGGAACTTTCGTCTTGACCATCCAAATTCTTTTGTATCTTGAAAAGTATTGTTGTTTCCTCATTTATTCATCAATAAAAATTCATTACCTACCATGCAAAATTTGCCAATACCCCAAACGTAACAAAAAATATTTATTCAAGTGTGCCCTACAAATCTTCAAACTCTTTTGCATGGATTCATAGTGATATTTGGGGGAGACACTTGTACAATACACCCAATCTCAAACCTTGAAATGGTTTTTACCCCACTTTTTCAAACTTATGAATTTTGTCCTCTTGCTTACAACATCATCAGCCAAAGTTACAATATTACCCTTAATTTTCTTTTATCCTCTGACTCTTCTCAATTTTCCTTCATTTGTAAAACGGACATTCTCCATTTTCCTTTTCTCCATCCATCGTCGGCCATCGAAACGTTGCAGAGGTGTCGTTGCTGGCCATCGGAATTTCTAATATAGTGGTGTGAAAGAGCTGAGTGAGAGAGAGGAGACCAAGAGTGACTGAGAGAGAGGATACCATGAGAGAGAGGATACCAAGATAGCAAGAGAGAGAGTGAGTGAGAGCAAGATAGCATGAGAGAGAGTGAGAGCAGGATAGCAAAAGAGTGAGAGTGAGAGAGGAGACTAAAAGTGAGAGTGAGAACGAGAAAACGAGAGAGAGGAGGGCGAGACAATGAGACAACGAGAGCAAAAGGTCTATCTGTGTGCCGGAGGTTCTATTTTGGTAATTTCATGTGAATATGATGTAAGAAAAATGTCAAAGAACCTCAATTTTGAAAAAAATTTCCCCCAATTTTAAGTCATCCATTCGCCAGACCCACATTTTGGGGCCTTCTAAAGTGCAGAATATATCAAGTGCAGGTTGGGTAATAAATTTTATTGGCGATCATACCAGGCTGACATAGACATAATTGATGATGGACAAATTATCAAGTATTTATCAATCCTTTTACTCTATGATCTCAAATTAGTTTCAAAGCAAATTCAAGTCCTCAGATAATGCTCCAGACTATTTCAATTCAACTCTTGGATCATTTCTGCCATCTAGTTAGGGGTGCAAGAAAACAAAATCCAAAAAGCAAAAAAAAAAAAAAAAAAAAAAATGTTTAAACTGACCTAAATTGTTGTCGGTTTGGGTTTAAATCATGTTGGAGTTAACGAAAACTAAATCGAAAAGAAACTGAGCTAACTGATAATGTATATATTAAAAATATAAAATATATCATATTTGGTTGAGTCGACATTAAACACATACTTGTTCTTGAGTCCGAGGCATGCAAATGCATGTTTTCGTTTTTTATATATTCTGATTTATCCCTTGCACCCATTTGTATGTTGGCCCATCCCAAAACGTATCATTCGTGCATCAATTGGCAAACCACCAGATCAAACTGACTAAATCATTTGTTCATTAGTTCAAAGCAGTTCAGTTATAAATTTGTAGTGAACCAAACTGATTACACCCGTACGTCTCATGGTATTGTTCACACTAGTTCATCCGTCCACTCAACAAAATAGAATTTCTGGAAAGAAAAATAGACATATTCTAAAGGTAGCTCGTTCTCTTATGATTGCCAATAATGTTCTTAACCTAATTTGGGGAGGAGTCATTCTTACTAGTCACTACAACCTTTCTTAGAAGCCAAATGCCTAAAGGGGTACACATATTCAAATCTCCTCGAGATAACTTCCTCCAAATTCATCCCTAACTCCAAAATCTTTCCTCAAATTACCCTCTTCAAGTTTTTGGGTGTTCCTCCATTCACAATCATTCTCCTCAATGATCCAAAATTGATCCAAAATCCATAAAGTACATTTTTTTAGGTTATTAATCACACCAAAAGGGGTAAAAATGTTCTTCAATAATGAATAGAAAAATGTACACTTTGATGGATGTTACTTTCTTTGACAATCAATTTTTTTTTTCACCAAGTCCCAAATTCAAGGAGAATGTGAGGGAATTTGAACCAATGGAAATTGAGTCTACTTATGCCACATCTCCTGTTCACATCACAAGCAAAGTCATTGCTCCCCCTCTAAATGAGCTACATATTTCTATGTCAAGCCACAATATTGTTTCTAAACCCGAAGTCCCTTCTTATGTTGAGTCTAAACAAGATTAGAGTCTTCATTCTCTTTATTTGGTTTATGACTTCAGTTTGTACTTTATTATGTATCTTCTTATGTTGAGAACTGTATGTTTTCATTAGAGCAAAATGAATAAGACTGCAAAATAAAGCAAATAACTATAAATATTATTTAATAGTAACTATAATGCTGCTTGTATTAAAAGCAACTGGCTCATTGTAGCATACCTTATGTATTTATTGCTTTAACAGGAATGAGTTTATATTCTTGTCTATAGAATTCCATTAGAAAAAAAAAAGGCTATAAATAGGTTACCTGCAGAATATATCCATGCAGCCAGTCCAATGTTTGTGGAAATGTAGTCGCTGATATATTAACTACTATCAAGCCCTGTGACCAATAATTTTTAAGCAGCATATTAACAAATGATATTGGCTAAACTTGATTACTACTCAATAGGACACACTAGACCACTAATCCTAATAAGAATTGCATCAATCTGTCCACAGAAAAATGACAACCGTTTAGCTGAGAAACAAACCTGTGATTTGAATGAGCAAAGATAGTCCTGAATGGTCTTTAAATTAGCTATAAGCTTATCTTTATCCTGAAATAAAGCAAATATCAGAAACCACAACAATAGTAAAGAATGATATAGAAGTGAGGGAAGAATGTGGAGGAGATAAATAAACACCAAAGAGAATAAGATGGAAGAAGAAGAAACAGCAGTCACCGTTGATTATTTCCATATTTGTTAATATCTTCACTGTATTTATGGTATTATATTTGCTGTATTATTTTATTTTCCTTATTTGCAATAGGTGTTTCTCATATTCAAGAAACACTCTAAAATGAATATATAAAAATATTTTTTCAACATGGTATCAAAGCACCCAACGTTGCATCTTAGCCGTCAGTCAATCACTTTTTCGCGGGACGTTGCATCTCAGCCGCCTAGTTCTTTCATTTGTTGCGGATTCTTTGGAACTCACCGGTTGTTTGCAGATTGACACTGCTAATCATCCTCATCTGAGTTGTCGATCAATGCAGTCCGCCGCCACCCGCCACCCATCATCTGGAATTCTCCCTATTTGTTGTTTCATCCTCATCTGAGTTGTCGATCAACGCAGTCTGCCGTCTGCCGCCACCCGCCACCCATCATCTGGAATTCTCCCTATTTGTTGTTTTTTGAGGTGTGTTTTTTTCTAGATCTGTTATTTGTCTCTTTGGTATATGTTTTTTCAATAATATGTCGGAAACTAAGTCATCTATTGCTATAGTCTTAGACAAATGCATCGATTCCAACAATCCCACTCTCTAAATAACCACCATTCAGCTTCATGGAGATAAATGTCTTGGTTGGTCCCAAAGTGTTCGGATATATATTCAAGGACAAGGGAAAATTTGTTACGGGAGAAAAACCCGTCCCAAACACATGGTTATGAATTGACTTGTAAATTCCATGGTTGAAGACATCAACTATAATTACATGTGTTCTCTACTACCAAAGAATTATGGGATAGTGCACTCAGATGTAGTCCGATTTGGGCAACCAATCACAAGTGTTTGAGTTAAATCCTAAATTGGGAGATATAGGACAAGGAGGTAACTCGGTATACAATACTTTCACTCCCTAAAAAAGATTTGGCAAGACCTCAATCTTTTTTATATGTGTGAAAGTCTACAATGGACCAAAAGCACTACAAGAAAACTATGGAAGATGGTCATATTTACAAATTTCTTGTTAGCCTCAATGTTGAGTTTGATGAGATTAGAGGTAGGATACTTAGAAAAACTACTCTTCCAACTATTAATGATGTTTTCTCTGAAATTCACAAGGAAAAAAGCCACATAAATGTTATGATTAGCAAAAAAAACTATTGATTCAGTTGAATGTTCTATATTGGGGATTGAAAATATTGTGATGAAGGCTTCTGATCAATCCAACAAGACACATGAAAAGTCTCGTGTCAAGTGCAACTATTGCAATAAAACTCGTCAAGTTTTTGGAAACTTCATAGAAAACTTGCAATTTGGAAAAGTTCTAAGGTGAGAGAACTTCCCATCAGCATACCTCTAGTGCCAATGTTGTTGACTCAAGCCCACTTCATAAAGAGCAAATTGATCAAATTTTGAGGTTGCTAAAAACTAATTCATCCTCTGGTAGTCCTAGTATTTCCTTAGCACAATCAGGTAATTGTCCTCATGCTCTCTCGTCTCAATTCATCTTCATGGATTATAAATTTTGGAGCCTCTAATCATATGACTAGTTCCTCTTATTTCTTTGTAGCATACTCTCATGTATATTGCAATGAAAAAAAAATTGCATTGTCATGGTAGCGTCGCCTTTATGGTAGAGAGAAACTATTCACTTGACTACGAAACTTACTTTACGTTTTGTCCTTCATGTTTCAAAATTAGCCTACAATTTATAATTTGCCAATAAAATCGCTAAAGATGCTAACTGTCGTGTTACCTTTTTTGAATCCCATTATATTTTTAAGGACCAGGACTTAGGAGAGACGATTGGGTGTGCTAAGATGCTTGATGGTCTCTACTACTTTGATGAAGTTTCAACTAGTCACAAAAAAGTTAAGAGCTTGAGTAGTGTCAGTTTTCCTTTTGTTAAAGAGAATATGATGTTTTCGCATCGTAGATTAAGGCATCCAAATTTCTTCTACTTAAAGTATTTGTTTCCAATTTTATTCAAGGGAATCAATTGATCAGGTTTTTGTTGGGAATCTTCAACCCTGCAAGAAAAACTTTATCCACAGATTCCACAAATCCCAAAGAACAGAGTTCTACTCTAGTAATTTTATTTATATACTTCTTAGGGAAATCAGTACATTCAATAAAGAAATTCTCAAGGAACAAAAAGTAAGGAACCAGACAATTACCAGCATTCCAGAGGGTTGGATCCTCTCCTCAGCAAATCTTGCTCAATTCTCCAAAAGATGTCCTCTCCCTTTTAAACCGTTCGCCCCAACAAACTCCCTGCAGATTTTTTTCTCTAATTTCCTATTTCTTCTATAATTACCTTCTTGCCCCTATGCTTGTAAGTATGTATGATTGGTGGCCTCACCTTGTCCTCAAGGTGTAATTGAGGATATTGGTGTTTCATTGTTTCATTCCATCCATGCTTTCCCATGTCGCTTCACTTTCTGGACAATTCCTCCATTTGATTAACCATTCTTCCCTCATCGTCTCAGTATTCCATCGTACTCCTCAAATTGCTTCTGGAAACATTTGTAGCTCAAAGTCATCCGATAGGTCAGGTGGTTGAATTTGCACTTGCACCCTTTGCCCGATGCACTTCTTCAGTTGTGAAACATGAAAAACCGTGTGAATTCTCGCTCCTTCAGGTAGCTTTAACCGATACGCCATTGCACCAATCCTTTCTATCACCCTGTATGGACCATAGAATCTTGGGGCAAGTTTCTCACCTCACTGTCTTGCTAACGTTCGTTGCCTATATGGTTTGAGTTTGAGGAAAACTAGATCTCCCACTTCATATTGAACCTCTCTCCTATGTTGGTCTGCATACCTCTTCATTCTTTCTTGGGCTAGCTGTAAATGTTCTTTTAAAGCCACTAAGGCCTTATCCTTTTCAACAAACTGTTGTTCCAATGTGTCGTTGGCTGTCTTCTAATCCCCATAAGAGACTAGAGGTGGAACCGGTCTTCCAAAAACAGCAGTATATGGTGTCATATTAATTGAAGAATGGAAAGTAGTACTATACCAATATTTGGCCCAAAGGATAGAGTTGTACCATTTCCTAGGTTGTTCATTACAAAAGCATCTAAGATACGTTTCCACACAATGGTTAACTCTTTCTATCTGTCCATCTGTTTGCTGGTGGAAGGTTGTACTCCTTTTCAATGTCACGTTGTGTACCCTACATAGCTTGACCCAAAAGCTACTGATGAAAATTTTGTCCCTATCTGAAACAATCGATCTGGGGAATCAATGATGGCTGACTACCTCCCAAATAAAAACCTCAACTACTCTTTTTGCTGTGAAAGGATGATTTAAAGGAATGGAAGGACCGTACTTGGATAATCAATCAACCACCACCATCAATGAGTCCATTCCATAAGATTTAGGAAACCCTTCTATGAAGTCCATAGATATCTTCCCACACCCTATCTGATATGGGTAATGGTTGAAGTAACCCCGCGGGGACTAAGGCCTCAGACTTATTTTTTTGGCAGATCAAACATTCAGACACGTATTTCTTAACATCTTCTTTCATACCTTTCCAATAGAGCTCCCCTGACAGTCATTTATATGTTCGTAAGTAGCCCGAATGTCCTCCCAATTCCGAATCATGGAAGGTTGATAACAAGGTTGGTATATAAGCTGAAGTTCTCGACATGAGCAGCCTCCCTTTATAGAACAAAATCCTGTGACAAGGAGAACTTTTTTACACTCAAGGGGTCCTTTTCTAGTTGATCTTGAATTCCTTGTAGTTCCTCGTTCTTACTTCCCGTGCACAACTTGAACATCAATCAGAAAGGGATCCATTAAAGTGGTCAATTCCGTTGTTACAAGAAAGCGTTGCATCAACTTGAACATCAATCAGAAAGAGATCCATTAAAGTGGTCAATTCCGTTGTTACAAGAAAGCAAGATAGTGCATCTGCTGCTTTATTATTCAGTCCCGACTGATAGATGATCTCAAAATCATAGCCTAGTAGTTTGGTTAACCACCTTTGGTACTGGGGTTGTATTTCCCTTTGTTCTAGTAAGAACTTGAGTTCTTTTTTATCAGAAAACATGGTGAATTTACGTTCAAGTAGATATGGCCTCCATTTCTGGACTAAGAGAACCACTGCCATTAGTTCCCGTTCATAGATGGACTTCCCATTCACGCATGCTGACAGCGCTTGGCTAAAATACGCTATACGTCGATTTTCTTGCATAAGTACAGCACCCAACCCCAAGCCAAAAGCATCTCTCTATGGTGAATGGTAGCTCAAAATTTGGTAGGGCTAAAACAGGTAATGTCATCATTGCTTGCTTGAGATCCTCGAATGATTTTGTGGCCTCCTCGGTCCATTTGAAGGCATCTTTTTGCAGCAATCTTGTTAATGGTGCTGCCACACCTCCATAGTCTTTTACAAATCTCCGATAGTAGCCGGTAAGGCCCAGAAATCCCCTCAATTTAGTGATATTTCTTGGAATAGGCCACTGTCGCATAGCTCGAATCTTCTCCCCATCTGCTTCTACCCCTCGACTAAGACCCAATGGCCTAAATACTGGATCCTCCGCTGTCCCAATTGACATTTCTTCCGGTTGGCGTGTAGTTGATTATCTCGCAAGACATTCATCACCATTCCTAAGTGTTTGTTATGGGTGTCTTCGTCAGGACTAGAAACCAAAATATCATAAAAAAGAACAGCACACACCTTCTCAAAAACAGCCGGAAGATCTGATTCACCGAGGCTTGGAACGTGGATAGGGCGTTGGTCAACCCAAACAACATTACTACGAATTCGTAGTGCCCTTCATGACTTCAGAAAGTTGTTTTTTCCACAACTGGTTCGTGCATTCTTATCTAATGGTAGCCCAATTTCAAGTCCAATTTGGAGAATATCACAAACCCATGGAATTCATCCAATAGTTCTTCAATCATGGGAATTGGAAATTTATCCGCTATCGTGATTTGATTGAGGCGTCGATAATCCACACAAAACCTCCATCCCCCATCCCTTTTTTTTAACTAACAGAATTGGGCTTAAGTAACGGCTATGGCTGGGGATATAGAGTCTCCCAAATTCTCATCTCCCAAATTCAGCCACTTCAACTTGCTCTTTTGCATGAGATTTCTTTCCTTTGATTGATATAAAGTCATCAGATCTGCCTTCAGAGAAATTCTTACATTTTCTTCCACAGAGAAATCCACATAACAGCTTGCAGGCCTCTTCTTTTAATTTCTTTCAATAAAGAATCTTCCTTAATTTTCTGGATTTTCTCATAATCTGCTATCCATCTTTTTAGGGACTGTTCTAGTAGAAAGAGAAATAAACCCAGCCCACCCTTGCTGACCCACTACTTCCAAAGATCTTTCAATCACCCGACAGCACTCCTTTCAATCACCCTTGCTGTCCCACTACTTCCAAAGACTGGACCATGTAAAATGCCCATTTGTTCGAAAAGCTTCGAAAAACTTGTAATTATTCTCTCGGACTTATTAGTTTGAATTGGAGCCCTTTATATCTTGTTAGGTCTTTAGGCATTATTTTGGGTTCAGCTATTTGGGTGTTAGTATTGTTTTTTCATTTATTCTCAATGAAAACAAGGTTTCTACTAGAAAAATAGCGAACATCTCAAACTTGTTAAATGGAAAGCTAACGAGGCCATAAAGGACTGCAGAGCTCGGAAGGAGGAAATTATATTTAAGATTG
The DNA here is from genome assembly GCF_027475165.1 of Benincasa hispida. Classification (NCBI taxonomy): domain Eukaryota; kingdom Viridiplantae; phylum Streptophyta; class Magnoliopsida; order Cucurbitales; family Cucurbitaceae; genus Benincasa; species Benincasa hispida. The sequence goes on along the minus strand of NC_143482.1, from coordinate 19,439,559 downwards.
ATTTGAGAAAATATGTGACCATGTGGATGGGGGCTTTCTTGACAAGGTTTTGAGTTTTGATGAAAAAAGGCTTCGGGCTCAAGTGGGGATCAAGGATTTGGACCCGCATAAGGACAGTTAAGTATTCCATCATTGTCGACGGCAAACTAAGGGGTTGAATTTGAACTTTAAGAGGTATTAGATAAGGTGATCATCTCTCCCCCCTTCTCTACCACCAATACTATTGGGGTGGACATTCTAGGCAAAATTATCTCAAAAGGAGTGGGGGTAACATTCTCCGAGACAATCGAGGAGGGAAGGATGGCAATTTCTCATCTATAGTTTGCACACTATACAATTTGGTTTTGTTGTAGAAAAGAGGAGTCCTTTTTCCATCTAGATCATATTTTTAGCATCTTTAATAGATGCAAGTGCCTTGTTTATTGGTTTTTTAGATAAAAGACACAACTTTCATTAAGAAAAATTTAAAGAATATGCCGGTTATAGAAAATAAATAAAAGAATAAAAAACCACGAAGATTCCAAATCAAAATCCCAAAGAAGGGACTCAAGCAAAATAACACCTAACGGATATCATTTCATCAGTTAAATATCTATGACGAATGAAGCTATCAAGGTTGTTGCTTTGTTGCATTCTTCGCAAGACAGAAATTGAGGGCCTTGATCATATCCTCTAGAGTTGTGTTCTTGCTCGTGTTATTTGAGGTTGTTTCTTCAAGGTATTCGGCTTTAGCCTCATTAGCTCTCAGGACTGTTAGGAGACAATTGTCGAGTTTCTCCTCCATCCACCTTTTTGTGAAGAGCAATTTTTTGTAGCAGACTGTGGCGTATAATTACTTGCTAGGTCTTTATTTTACTTGACTGTAGCCCCTTCTAGTAGTCTGGCTCTGTTTTTGTGGGCTTCACTACTTTTGTGTGCCAACGTATTCTTTCATTTCTTTTGAAAGACCACCTTTTTCTTTTAGAAAAAGAAAGAATAGATAAGAAATTCTTTCATGGATGCTACCAATGATGACTTTTCATCAAGAAAAAAGAAGAATGGATAAGAAATTCTCTCATGGATGCTACCAATGATGACTTTTCATCGACTCTACATTATAAATAACTTTATTTGTAGATATTTCCAAAATGTTTATATGACACAACCACCTAATATTGTTCTTCAGGAGAAGAATGAGAAATTTTGCGTCTTCAAAAATGTGTATGTGGATTGAAATTAAATATTGTCCAAAAGCATTGTTGGAAAATTAATTTAGTCAAGCACGGAGAGATTTGAAAATTAATTTAGTCAAGCACGGAGAGATTTGGAAGTAAGAAGGGTAGTCTGATCACTTAATTCCCTATCAAAAGTCTGAGGGTGGTATTATTTTGTTAATCTACTTATGTTCACCACATTGTCATCACTAGGATGATACTATATTTGGTACTTCATCTCCCAAAACTTTTCTTCATAGTCAATTTCATGCAAACAAATTGTGGATGTTAAAAGACTTATCAAACATTGGAGGTAATAAGAAGCAAGAAATGGATTTTTTGCCACAAAGGAAGGATGTGCTTGACCTATCTTCTAAGACTGAGAAAATTGGGGGCTAAGCCATGCAATACTCCAATAAGGTCTAATGTGCAACTCATGAAAGATGGAGAATTATTTGAAGATCCTTAGAGGCGTAGAAGATCGGTTGGAAAGTTGAATTATCCAAAAGTGATAAAACCAGATATGGTTTATTTAAGAAAGCATTGTGATTTGGAACATACTAGAGTAAGAAACAGAAAAAAGAACAAACCACGAATACCAACCATTTTCCTCGATTTCAGCTAGCTGAGCATGCCATAAATTGTACTTTCAAAGATGCCTATATCTCAATTTATATCCAAATATGACATTCTTTTTTATAAGGATAAATCTACTGTTTGAAATTTGAAACCAAGTACCGTTACATTCAAATCCAAATTAAGCACAAAATTTCTAATCAGAAAAGTCCCATATAATTTTATGTTCCCAATTGCCGAAGTGAACGTAGCTCAACGGTACTTGGCATGTACTACTTCCCTTGAGGTTAGATGTTCAAATCCCCATACCATACCCTCAGTTGTACTAAAAAAAATAGTATTTAAAAAGAAATTATGTTCCTGATTGGAGCATTGAATAAATAGGGTAACACATATTACCTGGAGAGGACATTTGTCACTAAATGTTCGGGGGCAGACCCATTCCTCTAGTAATGCCTGAACAAAAAAAGTGCATAAATTACAACTAAAACTTAAGAGAGGCTATACACAAAGATCAAACACATGAGAAAATGTAAACTAAGTTTGGCCCAATTTATTGTTCCTCTCCACTTCATGCTTTTTGCAGAATGTTGCTCACCGCAAACTTGTCTTCCTCTTTTTTTTTTTTTTTTCTTTTTGTTAACAAGAAACCACACTTTTCCCTCTTCAACTTTGTTGGATAACAGATATTGTTCTTACTTATTTAGTTTTTTAATGTTAAACCTACGTCCTTTATCTATTTCAAAGAATAAATATATACAATAGTTCCTACCCAGAATATATACCCATATAGTTTTTATAAAAATGTATTCCTGACATGAACAAAGTTCTACGTTTTTAGAAACTAACATGCTGCCATGGCCATGTCATGTATGTCCGTGTCATGCTATATTTGAGTCCATGCTTTATTATCCATGCTTTATTAGTTTTTTTTTTTTTTTTGGCAAATTAAAACATAATATATATAAAAATACAAACCTTGTGATCAAATTCAGCCATTTTTAGGACTATGGGTATGATTATTGGCTCAGCACCAGACTTATCTTTCTTGACAGAAGCAGATCTACTCGTCTCCTCTTTGTTGTGACTTTCATCTGAATAGCATCATAAAATGCAAAATAGTTTACTCGGGAACCCAATCTAAATTGATCATTAAATATGAACACTTGGTTAACATTCCTCAATTCTATGAGGCTAGACAAAATAATGAACACATAAGCATAAAATGCAGAGTTCAAATCAACCTGTAATTCCAGAGCCATTTCCTGCTATACCCACAGCTTCTAGAGAGTCCAACCCTTCATTCTCTTGGTTGGTGTGCATGCATTCTTTCGAATGAGAACACCTAATGCCGGTGCCAGTCCCATTTTTATTTTGACAAACTAGAGAACTGCTCTCCATTTGTTTTGAACTTTTATCATCTGATGTTGCTGATAAAGGATTTTCTTCAATGCCTTTTGCTGAAATATTAGCTGACGACTTACTTTCATCATCCATCAAATATATACTGGGATCCAAATGTATACCCTAAATTTTTTATAGAGAAAACCAAGTTCATATCAAAAAGACTATTCCCCGAAGATAATGTTAGAGAAAAGAAGTAGAAAAAGAAACTATGTTATCCAAGTGAAACCCAATTCATTAAAGAAATAACGTGTTTATTTTTTTTATTTATTAACTACATGACTTACTATTTCATCAGTTAAATATCATGACAAATGAAACAACTGCATGCATGATGCTTGAGAAAAATTTGTACACCTCACTCTTTTTTTCCTCTCTCTCTTTTGTATGTGTGCGCACACTAAGAAACAAACTTAGCTTCAACAGACAATTGTAAGAGGGAGACTAGGGTCACAACCAAGAAATGGTTTAATTATGAACATGGCCTATCTGGTTTGGAAAAAGTTAGAACTTAGTCCCTATGGTTTTAAAAGTTAGAATATAGTCCCTATAGTTTTAAAAGTTAGAATTTAGTTCTTATGGTTTGATAAAACGGTTTGACAAAATCGAGAATTATGTATGAGGATTTTATCAAACCACATAGACTAGATTCTAATTATAAATCATAGTAATTAGATATTTGATCCCTTGCTAGATACTATGTTTTTTGTGGGCTTCGATTTCGAAGACTTTTTCTAACTATTCAATTAGTGATATCTTGTATAGTTGGAATCCCTTCTTCTAGAAGGAGCTCCCTTTTTGTGGACCTGGTTATATAATATATATATATATATATATATAAATAAAATAAAATAAAATAATACAATAGGAACTAAATTCTAACTTTTTCTCTATACCAAATTTCCAAGTTAACCTAAAGAAAACCTACCAAATAACTTCTTTATTAAAAAATGAAGATATTGCGAGAAGTTCACAAATTGAATTAGTTCAAAATACACTTAAGTTCTCATGACTTCTTTCCTCATTCTAAGAAGTTCACAATTTGCCAGTAAACTGTTGATACTATGATTTGAGATGAGAGAAGTACAGATAAATAAATACGCCACGACCCTCCCCCTTTTAGAATGCAAGCTTAAACATTCTCAAATGGAACTTTCTAAACCATTTGAATTAGAAGTCTTAGTTCTCCTTTTCCAAGGCAAGATTCACCTCGATTATTATAGGCTTTCCATCTTTCATAGCCTTCTTTAAATCACCAGCCAAACCTATACAGAAAATACCGGGTAACAGAAGCCATGAATTAACAGGATAGCAACAAACTTAACTGAAGGGATGACTGACCTTTACGAACAATTCTGCATTCTCTACAGAATTCAGTAATTAACTCCTCTGGAGAGCTAAAATCTCGTGCCCATACAGGAGTAGATGTTAATGGAGCACTGAAATATTTAAGGGGGAAAGAGAAGGCATTTCAATAAGGATCACAAAACACAGAAGCGTAGCTAAAAATAGAATGCATGTGTAGACCACTAATATCAAAATAATTAAACAAAAGAGAGGATTCTGTTTTTTCTTATATCCCCACCCCAGGAAGATATTAACAAACTGAGAGAGAAATGAAGCTGGGAAAAAGAAAAGACAAATTATGATTCTTATTAACACCCCGCCCAGTGTCACGGTCATGCTTGTCCAGGGCCTGTTGCCCATGGCCGCATGCCCGATCCAACCCCCTTCTAGCATACTTTCATATCTTGTATTGTATTAGCTTAGTTAGCTTGTTTTCTTTACATTTTCATTGTAAGTGACCACTCGCCCTTTTGCATATGCAAGGGTGCCAGTTGGCTTTTTGTTCAGAATGCACTATATGGGGATAAGACTAATCATCACTTCCCCATACCCGGAGTAGTACTCTATAAAGCTGTTGTTGTTGCTTAATTGTTTTCTAGCCTACTACAATCTTTCTTTCGTTATTCACACTCACAAAAACTGCTTACGAAAACCTTTTCTCCAAACCCGTTTTCTAAAACCGTTTTCCCTAAAATGGGGGTGGAGGTTGCGAGAGGCACTCGGTGTGCCACCGGCAGTCCGTATTCGAGTTGGCTGGCTTGTTCGTGAGCGGGAACAAGTGCCGCACAATCGCTAAGAGAAGCTTCCAAAAGAGCGATTGTGACACCCAGCATACACTCTCTCCTTTCCCACTTTTACAGAGTTAAGGCAAAAATTCATTTCAATTCTGCTTTTGATTAAGTGATAGTCAAAAATGGATTTGCAAAATCTGAAGCATTGAAAATAAATTCATTTCAATTCGGTAAATCTAAATCATGAGTCCTGATGGTTACACGGTTGAATTTTCAAGAAATTATGAAAAAGTCAGCATTGTTAAGGATCTTTCATGAATTCTATGAAAATGATGATTTAAATGCATCAATCGAGGTGAAGAAAAAGGTAGAGGGGTGAAAGATTTTAGGTCAACTAATTTGGTATGTTAGGTTAACTAATTTGGTACCTAGTAATTATAAGATATTAGCTAAAGTATTAGCTGAAATAGACAGGGAAATTATCCCTTCTACTGTTCCATTGAACCAAAATGCTTTTATCAAATGAAGAATGATCATCAATCCAGTTATAGTGGCTGATGAAGCTATGGAAGATTATAGCAGCAGTAAGAAGCTAGATTGGTCGCTTAAATTAAATCTTGAGAAGAGGAGTGGTTGTGGATTAGGATTTCTTATTGGAAATCTCAAGGAAGAAAGGTTTTAAGGTAAAGTGGCGGAGATGGATAAAAGGTTGAATTCATGACACCAAATTTTCGTTGTTTCCTCTATGATAGACCACATGGGCGAATTTCTTCTTGACTATTAGTGATGTGTTGAGTAGATTGCAAGAAAATGGCCTTTCTAATGGTGATTTTGAGGGACCTTCTTGATGGGATAAGGTATTGTTTATGTCGCTCATCTTCATTTGAAGATAATACATTAATTTTCAGTCGAGATAATGATTTTATGATTGAAAATTTACTGCATATTCAGGAACTTGTTCAGATAAGGTGTCTTTGGTAACAATTATCCTTTTAAATCAAGTTAGAATATTTATGATGCTGAAAAGGCTAGGGTATCTCAGCTCTCGAGAATTGAGAAGGTTGGAATTGTAATGATCTTGAGAGGAACCTTAAATAATGCTTCCATTAGTACTTCTGTGCAACTTTCCACAATTTGAATAAAAAGTTTGGTTCCTTTAAAAAGAGAAAACAAAAGTTAAATTACAAGTTTAGCCACTAAAACTTTCAAGTTTGTGTCTATTTGGTCTATGAAATTGAGTCTGATTTTAATTTAAGAAGTATGTGAGAATAAACCTTAACTACACGCACAAAACTATGGGCCTACAGCTAGGCTAGTTATCTCATGCTTGACAAAAATACCCACTCTTTACAGAAGGACCATTGAATATCGCATCTATTCTATACTGCTTAAACCCTTAAGATGATAATATTTTGTTTTATAAAAAGAAGAAAAATAAATTAAGGACATACTCTGTTGATGTGCGTAGTAATTCATATACCATATCTGTCTGCAGATGTAAAAGATTGTTAGTATTAGGCAGTAATATAAAGGGTTAGCACATACTAGGTCTCAAGAGATGGAACAAGGGGAAATTAAAATAGATATATTTTTCTAGCAGGACCTGTAAGACATTTGGCAGGTTAAGTCTCTGTGCAAGTTGGGTGGCAATGGTTGACTTTCCAACACAGGCAGTTCCACATACAAGAATCACCAATGGGACCCTTTGATGGTGAAATCTAGAAAAGATGAGACAGAACTTAGCAGCATATGGGAGAAGCATGAACTGCCATCGTGGATTGCACCATATACGTTGGGAAGATGAGACAAGAATCCTAGTAAACTGACCTAAGAAACCCTTGATTGCAGACCCATAGCACAAATACTTAGTTCAACTTAAAGGAAAAGTTAAATGAAAATTACCTTCAAGTCAAGAACCCAAGTTTCTACTCCAAAGACCAAAACACTCCACAAAGTTTGGAGATCAATTAACCTTTGAATGTTTCTAAGGCATGCAAATTCTAAGCTATGCACAAGAATTGTAAATGCAGTTCAATACACAAAACAACTGACGAAGGTCTTACACGATCCAATTCATTAAAATTATCATACTTGACTAAAGTTGTGTTTACAGTGATGGCTATTTATAGCTTCCATTCAGGGTCTCTCATAAAAGAAAAAGAAATCTCTAATTACCGACATGGAAATATTGTGGCTTGATTTTCATGCCTCCATGATCAATGTGAGTTGGGCGCTTTTATGATCACATCAACATCAAAACTATGGATTTAGTTCCTTTATCCCTTAGGATCCAAGCTTCACACCAACATCCATAACCTATGGAGCACAGACACAGATACAAGTACGAGATATGGACACAATAGGATAAGACACTATGCCAATTTCTAAAGAACTAGGATATGGATATGTCGAGGATACGTTTTTTTTAAGAAAAAATCAGGAAATATTTAATAGTTACTTTATCCCTTAGGATCCAAGCTTCACACTGACATCCATAACCTATGAAGCACAAACACAGATACGGGTATGAGACATGGATACGACTGGATACTGCACTACATCAATTTCTAAGAAACTAGGATATGGATACGTCGATGATACGTTTTCTTTAAAAAGAAAAATTCAGGAAATATGTAAATTTATCCTAAATGCAATCCACTTAAAAGCATAAAATGTCAAGTTAATGACAATAATACAAAATACAAAAAAAACAATGATATACAATACAAAAGGCAACATCAAAGATATTGAAATACAATAGTCAATAAAATACAATCAAACAGGTTGGTGGTACACCGAAGTTAGACCAATTAGAGAAGAAGAAGATTAGAGGGAAAAGTGTGAAAATAAACGAAGAACTTCGTTGAATTGTTAAAGATAATCAAGTGGGTTATTTTTTGCGTGACTTTGTGGGGACTCAGGCATGAACATAAAGATTATATGATTCTAGGGTTTAAATTTTTATTTTCTCCCTTTTAGTTCTAGAAAAAAAAAGGGATACGCCAAATCACTTGTCTTTTTTTAGGGAAAAAAAAAAACATAACTTTTCATTGATAGTACGCCAAATCGCTTATGGGGTGTTTGAGGTAAGGAGTGGTGAGGAGTAAGGAGTTATGAAGTCTAGGGAGTTGTGAATTCATGGGGCCTACAGTGTAAGGAGTGGATAAGATATAAAATTGACGTATTTTAGTAGTGGGATCCACTAACTCCTTGGACCAAACAAGGGGTGGAGTTCATAAATTCCGACTTCTCTACTCCTAGTTCTCAACTCCTTGGGTCAAACACACCCTTATAGAGATGTATCTAGGAAGTATCTGGGAGTATTGGTATCTGATACGTATCCGATACAGGTTCTCCGCCTCACATGAAGTATTTGTGCTTCATAGTCCATAACAAATATTCATGGGAGAGACATCCATAACAAACATCCATAACCAATATTCTCACTAACAGAAATAACAGAAATAAATAAGACTACCATTAGTAGATGAAAGAAAAAAACTCTTTATACAGTGCTTGCCATCATATGATCTGAAACTCCATAAAATATGATACTGCATTTTCATGCCACAGCAACTGAAAGTGAGAATTGTGGATGGAAGTTATGGGGAAGACAGAGAGACAAGGAGAAGGAAGCATGCATTCTGTGATAAAAAGAAAGAGAAGTTCCCGCTCCAGTAAATGTACAAACCTCGTCATCATTTTATACCGATTTATGTACTCTTCCCCATATCCACGCCGCTCCATGAGCTGCATATGGTGCCCTAAAAGAAAGTTAGCTATAGCTACAGATCATGAAAAGAATAAATATTTCATCAGCTTTGTATTTCCCGGCAACATTGTTGAAGTTGTACAATAATAAGTGAATGCAAAATTCAGTTGGTATAGAAGCAAAACATTCAACTGAGATCATATACCTTGAAAATATTAGCTTCCAAATCAGATTGTGAGCTACAGAAATAAATAAATAAATAAATAAATATACAATAAAAAAAAAAAAAGGTAATATTCATTCTCCTTTGAACAAGAGGCGCATAAAATAACATAGGGGGAGAAGATAGGAATATGTCTCACACATCTAAAAGGCTATTATCCACAAGCAGCTTCTTGAGTTCCAATGCAATTTTAATAGCAACATGATTTGGAATCTGAAATTAGAAGAGTTAAAATTAATATATGATGAGGATTCAAACCAACCTGTGTAGAAAACACCGACATTACCTTTGCTTCCCAAGCAGAGACTAAAGCAAAAAGACGAGAAATTTTACTCTTAACAACGGGGAAACACTTCTACTAAGACATATTAAGCAATAACTGGGCAAAAGACGAAGCATAAAAAATAATACAAGAAAAAATACATCAATAAATCAAAAGGGTTGTTGATGAGCTCGGTGCCAACAAAGATTCTTAGGCCAAAACTCTTTAAAAATTGGATGCAGTTGTACCTTGGTCACTGTCAGCATCCTGCTGAGCAAAAACCGCGACAAGACATAATAGTGATCCGCGTTATCTCCCAACCACACCTTCACCTGCCAGAAACAAACCCAAGCGACCACATGCAATAAAAAATTAATAGAAATTTAAAAAATAAAAATAAAAAAACAAGACCAACGAAGCAGAATTCCTCGGTAAATTTGTAACAAAGAAATCAAGAGGGAACGTGAAATCAGACCGAAATTGAGCCAATTCTTACATCACATCAGTGCATCAGCAAAGAATTGAATGGAAGAACAAAATTTACCTTGACAAAATCGTACTTGGAGGAGGTGTTACGAGAGGGCAATCTGGCAACGGGGAAAGCCGGCCAATCTTTGGGATTATCATTGGGTTGAGAAGAGTTACCGGCGTCGGTGATTGCTTCATCATCGGCGGTGCCGGTGCCGGTGCCAGTGGTGTTGATCTCGGGGTTTGGCATTGGCACAGAGACGGCACTCCCCTCGTCCTTCACTTTCCTCATCTTCCTTTTGCGTGTGTTAGCTTTCTATTTCGATTCCAATTCCCCAAAAATCGGGCTATTTATACCATTCTTCAGCTCATTGCCACGTGGCATCCTAAATCTTAGTCAATAAAGCGTTCCACCGCTCTCGCTCAATGATTTAAATATCGTCTATACGTGGTTATGTGTCCTTGATTCGAAGTTTAAAAAACTGGATTGCTCGTTAATACACATATAAATATTAATGGTAAGATCTCTTGGGAGAAAAAAACTTAATTATTAATTTAGATAAATTTTTTTATAAATTATTTGATTCACACGAATATTTGTTTATATCGATATTTTATCAATATATTCGTAGAACTGAAATCTCAATATTAATATCGATATCAATATTTTAATCTTTATTCTCGCACTAGATAAAATAATAATAGATACATAGAAATTTGATATATCTAATAATTGCTCTTGTTTGTTGGTTATCGCTAACGACAGTATCTCATACTCACTTTTGTTATCACTTCTGTCTTTCGCCCAATTCTCTTTTCCAAACTTGATTCCTTCATTTTCCAAATACTACAAAATTGTGCTTCATACCTCACTCGCACTTGCACTCAACTCTTGCTCTCAATACCATTAATATCACGTTTGCTCTTACTAATCAGCTCACTTTTACTTTTGTTAGTCGGCTCATTCTCCTCTTTTTTAAACTTGATTCTTTTTTTTTAATTATTGTACTTGTTTAAGAGCAATCGTTCGTGAATAGATATTGAGGGTGACTAATAAGTGAAATCTTGTTATTGATCTCCATGATCTAAACTCAACCACGCCCTTCTGGGACAAGGTTTTAAAACCTTTTTTTGAAAGTTGATTCTTCTTGGAGGAAGAAAAAACAAGGTTTTAAAACTTGGCTATACTTGAAAGAGAAAGAATTGTTGGCTTGAGAGGCAATCTAGTTCTTAGGCCCTCTATGGTAACTTTTTTGTTTTTTGTTTTTGTTTCTAAAAATTAAACCTATGGAGACTATTCCCACATCTAAATTTCTTCCTTTGTTATCTACTTTTCACCAATGATTTAAAAAACCAAGCCAAGTTTTGAAAACTAAAAAAAGTTGTTTTCAAAAAGTTGTTTTTATTTTTGGAATTTAACTAAGAATTCAACTATCGTACTTAGGAAGGATGCAAATTATTGTAGGAAATGTAGATGAAATAGGCTCATTTTTCAAAAACAAAAACAAAAAAACCAAATGGTTACCAAACGGAGTCTTAGATTTTATGTTTTTTATTTTTATTTTTCATCATATTTGGTTCTTAAGTAATTAATTCAACTGTAACAATGAATTTCATCACAATAAACTTCATTTTTATTTTCAATTCCATAATGAGTTGATGACCCATGTACATTAGTGTTTAATCTAAGCATAATCATCATGGTGGAAATTTTCTATTGAAATCTCATTTTGAAATTTCGATGACCTCGAAATTTTGGTATAGGAGAATTTCGTTTTCCCTCATTTTGACAAAATTTCGAGAATATTTCAAGAATATTTTGATTTCTTTTTAGGAATTAATTAGTTGTGTTAGCTTAGTTTCATTTTTTCAGTTTTATGGTCTAAATTACATGTAATTGTATAATTTCACATGTTGATGCGTTAATAACATGCGATGGATTGATAAGACTATTGTGGTTTAACACTTAGTTCTATCTAGTTGAACCCAAGTGCAAATTCAACCAGAGTCCTCGTGAGTCCAGGGTTAGACACAGGGATTGCTTGCTAACATGCGGTGTGTTAGGAATGGTGTCCTAAATCTCCTTATAATCACGTAGTTTGTAAACTTTGTATAACCATATTGTTGTTAATAAAATAAGTCTTATTTTATAAGCATATACTCAATCCAATAAACTAAGATCCGAGGTTATTTTATGTAATTTAAACAAGTATGTAGAGACATATGAGTGGATCTTGTTTAAATAATAACTTAAATGGTCTGTAGTAGGTGGATAAGGATGGGTACCTTATTCTGGTGACACTATGGATACGGCCCGCTTTGTAGGTGTTACAAGTGTTGTAAAGTGCTATAAATGATATGATCCTGATCATTCATGTGGAGACATGCGAGCCAGAGTATCCTATACAAAGAGTTTGTATAGGATTAGACCACGAAATGATTAGTCGCTATATAGAACATCGTTAATAATAGAGACTTACATTTCACTAAGATGACCATAGGTGACATGACTTGAATCCTGAGTGAGTTGTGAACTCTTGCTCATGAAAGCAGTCCTTTGATTTGTATGGGTGAGAGTGACCAAATTGTCAACTCAACAAGTCTACCATTTTAGGGATTCATCTGAATGGGAAGCTGAGAACATAGCTACACAAGACGAAATTCACTCCTTCCCCGATACAGGGGCAAGTAGATAAATTGCTCCCTTAAGGGCTAATTTCGAGTCTTGAACATAGTAGCCATACCCTCTCCTGACCCGAGAGGGACTTGGTCATAGTGCGACTTTGACTTATTGTTCATTAGAGGAATTAGTGGTACTTAAGGAGTTAGATGTAACTATAGGGGGCAAAATGGTATTTTGGCCCGCTATACTTACGTGCAATTTGTGAAGGGTCATTGCACTTTGATTGGTTATATCCAATAGACACATAAATTTATTTGTAGTGCGAAGAGTGCAGTTGTCGGTCTTTAGTGGAATGATCGGCAGTTAACGGATGTTGGATAATTTAATTAAAAAGTTTAATTAATTATCCGAGTACATTGGAGTTTCAATCTACAAGTCCATAAGGTCCCCTCTGTAGCTTAACTGAGATTTAATCTTTGGATTAATTTAAAGTGTTAAAATTAATTGAGAGAATTAATTATATATGATACAATTAATATAATGTATTTGATACATTATAATTTAAGGTAATATGAGAGGAATTTGAATATGATTCAAATACCAATTATATGAATGGGATTCATGTAATTAAATATAAATATGATTCATATTGAGAGGAATAAAATATTTGGATATGATCCAAATATCATTTATATGGATGAGATTTATATAAGTGGATTTAATATAAATGTGATTTATATTAAATGTCATGTATAGTTGAGAGAGAATAAAATCTATAGTTTATGTTGTATTTGATGCAATCTAAAACTATAGGTTATATGTTATATTTGATATAACATATGGTATATATATATATATATATAAACATACAGAGAAAAAAAGTTTTTCTCATCCCTCTCTTCCTCTCTATATCCTTCCCTCTTCCAAGGATTCAAGCAAAACCCATAACTCTTGCTTGAATTCTTTATCCCAAAGAGAATACAGAGTGTTCTCGAGTGGTGGTGTCCGTTCTTGAAGAAGGAGATCCGCATGGAGAAGGAGTTTCGTTCGTGGCTTGTATGGGGTAATTTCTTGAAGAAAATGTTCTTCAAAGGTAAAGGTTTCTGAAACTTTTTGTATTTATTTTAAAGCATGTTGTAACCTCAAGGAAATGCATATCTTGTTGTTGTTCTAATGTAAAACTTTATGTTCAATAAAATAGAATTTGGAACGATCTTTGCTTCCGCTCAAAGGATTTTTTTTTTGAAAATTTTCTTCAATTGGTATCATAGCCAGGTTGTAGGCTTCTGATTCCAAATTCCATTCTTGTATTGAATTGTTTTACAATAGTGGTGGGTTTTATATTCTACATTCTATTTCATGCGATGAATAGTTGTGGATACTTTTGTTGATGGATGTTTCGGGATAGAATGCTCAATTTAAGGCTTTCTTTTATTTACAAATTTTGATTTGTACAGGCCTGCATTTTTGGGCATTCATTATTGCAATCGAGTCTATAATTTAAAGTTTTGAGTTGCTTGTGATGTTTCGGAGGCTTCAAAGAAGGGTTGCAGAGTGTTGTTTTGATGGAGAAGACAAAACAGAGGTTCCATATCATATAGCTACAACTAAACGATCGGGTAGCTTTTGTTATGCGATCATGTAGAATTTGCTACACAATCGCATAGCTAATGTTATGTGATTGTGTAAAGTTTGCTACACGATTGTGTGGCATTCGCTACAAGATCGCATAAGCGCTCGCTTGCTGAATGATCACGTGGTTTATTGGATGTTCATCGCATGGTTGCTAGCTAAGCGATCGCAGTCTTTCTTACATGATTGCTTAGATGCTCGACGCATGGTTTCATAGCTACACAATTACATAAACTTTCATGCTCATTGCATAGTCATTAGCACGCAATCATATAGTCTTTCATGCTCGACGCATGGTGCATTTGCTACACGATCCACTGCAAGGTGGTTCTTTAAAGGGCGGTTCGGTTCGATTGACTCAATTTTTGTAATAGTTAGCCTTTTTTTTTTCTTTTTTTAGAAGTCCTATCCCCATCCATCAACTATTAGATTAAATATGTATGTGACGTATGTTTTTTCTTATATGTCATAATGTATGTCATATAGTTTTAAACCCCACCATAGGTTATGCATTTATTTTCATACATCATTTATATTATAAATGTTATAATATATGTATATGCATGATTTAATTTTAGAGCATGCTCATGCATCATATAATATAAGAGTTATACTATATGTTTGCATGCATAAATAACATAGTCATGCATCATTTATATTATAATTGTTATAATATATATTTTGAATGTATACATGTGTTATATGTTATTTAATTTCATTACTTTGATATATATAAGTGTTATGTATATGTAGTAATGAAATGAACATTGCATGATGAATGACATTACTTTAGGTAATCTTATAAGCATTATAATTTTACAAAGTATATCAATGCTTGCAATATCGGTTTTAATTTGTTTCATCTACTTTATAAGAGTTATAAATAAATGAAATTAGAAATTAAAATCAATAATTAAGAGTTGCATGCCAACTTAGGTAAAATAATATTTTAAAATAGTTTTAAAATATGATTGAGATAGACCTAAGTTCACAAATTTCTAATGAGATTAGAAATTTAGATTCATCTTTTAAATCGGTTTAATAGGATTAAATTGATTTCAATAAAAGATTAAATTTGTAACAAATATATCTATAAGGGACCTTTTGTCTAAGGTGGGTTCTGGCTAGGCTGGGATACTTAAGCTGATGGAAACGGAACACCTCTACCTGAGAACCTACCTAGAAAGGTAAATTAGATAGATTTGCTACAAGCATGCAATTGTTGATTAACATTTGATAAAGTTAAATATTAATCAAAATTGTTTAACTTTCCAAAGTAAGTGTTACTTTTGGACAAACTTGAATAATCACTTAGTAAAAATAATTAGTCGTATTTTTCCTAAGTAAATTAAACCCTACGTTGTTAAAATACCCAGTGGGAGGAAAATATGTATATGATATGTTATTTTTCAATTGTATATGATATGTTATTTTTCAACTCATGTTTCTCCCTTAGTATTCACTTCGTGAGACTCATGCTTAGCCTTGAGGCGCGCTGGGAGCGTTCCCTTTCAGATGGTGTTTGCATGGGTCAATATCAAGGTGAATGGAGAGAGTATTTATAGTAAGTGGAAGAAGAATGTGTGTCAACATGTCCTACGGTCTCTTTCATTGGTTTGCACCGTGAGACCTTCTTGCACGGCCTCGAGGCGCCCTGGGAGCCTCACCCTTCAGATGGTTTGTGTAATTGGTCAATATCAAGGCGAACTCCAAAAATGGATTGGATCACTTTAGTTTTTGCCTTAATCGATTTTTCCCTTTGGTTGGCTCATTGGGGCGGAACTCTAGGATCTAAAATGAAGAATCACACTTACGAAAAATTATTAAGCAAGTCAATGATTTCTTGACCGAATAAATGATGACTGATCATTGTAGGAATAAGAGTTATTCTAGCGTAATGATTAGTTGAGAGTGTCTCAATTCAGCAGAAGGAGAAACCAACTACCCTTCGGTGGCTTTTGTCCTAAATCACTAAAGCATCATTGCAAAATTAGATGTCAAATGGGGTTCAATTAGATGTCAAATGGGGTTCATTTTAAAGAGTTTATGTTAAAATCTAATGTAGATCAATATATTTGTTTTTTCAGCAAAATGTCAAATAGCGATTTGCCATTAGTTGCCTTTTCTAGTTTGACAAATTTCAATTACATGAAGTGGAAAGAATCCATTAAAACATTTTTTGTGGTAAACGACCTTGAAATTTTCATCAATGAGGATTGCCCTCAAGTCCCAACCCCTGATGCACCACAAAATATTCGTAATGCATATGAGGTGTGGATGAAGGCTAATTCGAGGGCCCGAGTTCACATTTTTGCAACCATACTTGATGCGTTGGCCTGGCCAAAAGGTTTGAAACAAGATCATTGCACATGAGATCATGGAATCAATGCAAGAATGGTTTGTATGTAAGTTCTCATTATTCAAGCAAAACGGGATTGATGACAATCAAACCATTAGTGTCAGTTCCTAAGATAATCTCCAGTCCATAATCTTGTTGTTGTTCTACTATAAAACTTTATGTTGAATTAAATGGATTTGGAACGATTTTTGCTTCCGCTCAAAGGATTTTTTTTTTTAAAATTTCCTTCACGATGAAACTAAAGATATGATCGTAGTGCAAATTAAAATGTTCAAAATGGTTGAGTGAATGAGCTATTTTAAATCTAAGTATTATGTGATGGAAATTATGTCAAAATGAAGTAGTGTGAATTTAGTGACAGATATATGATGAATGGGTTGAGAAGAGTTATCACTAACACTTCCTAAACAACAACTAAGTGGATTATGTGATCAAGCAATGCACTCAATGTTACGTCCAACACTTCTCAGTGTATTTAGCCACACTATCTTATTTCAAAGATGCATGTGATTAGTGCAATGTGTAGAGGATATACTTATTTCTAAGAAATGTGTTCTCTTGTTTTATGAGATCCAAATATAAGGTCTTTCAAACTTAGATTAAATTTACTTAGAACAATCTCTTAATTGATTCAAGCAAGTTATATAAGCATGCATAAGACAGTTGATCACTTTGATTCTCTTGTTGTTTAGTAGTGTCAACTGCACACTTCTCAACCCATTTGGCAATTTAGTTATGCATGATATTGATGGAAATGATGGATAAAAGATAAGATGAACATGTATTCATATTGCAAAATCTGAATTTGTCAATAAAGAAAGTAGAATGCAAATACATAAAGGAAAAGAAAATAGTATAGTATCAAGTCGTGGTCTGTAATTCCTTGCTCCCTACGGCTCCTTTGACGACTACTTCACTTAGAACATTAAACAGTGGTATCCTTCTTCCTCTCTCACAGGATTCCTAAGCTCTCACTAGGGAATTTCTATGGAAATACATGAAGGTTTTTTAGCAGAGTTTCCTCTCAGAATTTTCTCATCTCCCACTATTGTTTTCTTTGCATGAAAATTGCATGAGTATTTATAGGCGTTCAAGGATGCTTTTCTTCTTTATTTTATCTTATTTTTCTCATGATTGTATTGATGGGCCACATTAAATTCCATATCCTATCGTGCCATTTGCAATGTGTCAGGGGTATTGGGGTTGATGCTCTAAATCTCGTAAGGTCCTGTAGTTTGTAAACACGTGTATGAACAAACATTTGTGATGTAATAATACGAGATATTTTATTCACTACTGTCTTAAAATATGAGATATTTTAGTTGCATTAACCACAAACCAATAAACTAAGATCCCTGGTTATCGTTGTAACTTAAGCATGTATGTGGAGACATACAAGTGGATCGTGCCTTAAGTGATAACCTAAATGGTCTATAGTATATGGATAAAGGAGGGAAACCTTATCCTGGTGACACTACGGATACGACCTGTTTTGTAGATGTTACAAGTGTTGTAAAGTGCTACAAATGATCTTATCCTGATCATTCATGTGGAGACATGTGAGCGAGGGTATCCTATACAAAGGAGTTTGTATAAGATTGGACCACGAAATGTTTAGTCTCATTATATAACACCATTCATGACAGAGACTTTCATTTCACTAGGATGACCATAGGTAACATGACATTAATCTTGAGTGAGTTGGCAACTCCTACCTATGAGGGAGATCCTTTGATTTGCATGGGTGCGAGTGGCCAGATCGCTGACTCAAACCTACCACTTTGGAAATTCGTCTGATTGTGGAGTTGGGAACTTAGCTACACAAGACGAAATTCAATCCTTCCATGAAGCAGGGGTAAGTAGATAGATTGCTCCCTTAAGGGCTAATTTTGAGGCTTGAACAATATGACACCACACCTTATCATGGCTCGAGAAGTGTTCACTCATAGTAAGACTATGATGTATTGTTCATTAGAGGATTCAGTGGTATTTAAGGAGTTAGATGTAACTACAAGAGCAAAACGATAAATTGGCCCAGTTGTACTTACGAGCAATTTGTGAAGGGTCATCATACTGTTGATTAGTTATATCCAATGGACACAGAAATATATTTGTAGTGTGAAGAGTGCAGCTGTCAGTCTTTAGTGGAATGCCCGACAGTTAACAAATGGTGGATATCGTGATTAAATAGTTTAGTCAGTTATTCACATACTGTTGGAGCTTCAAGTTATAGGTCCATAAAGTCCCCTTGGTAGCTCAATGGATTCATGTTGAGAATCCGTTTTTGGGTTAGTTTGAAGTGTTCAAATTAACAAGGGGGAATTTGATTATATATGATATAATTAAATTGATTCAATTATATGTGATATAATTGATTTGACGTATTAGATACATTAATGGGAGAAATTAATATAAATATGATTTATATTAAATGTCATAAAGAAGAAAAAGAACTATGGTTTATATATTACATATGATGTGATATTAAAACTATTGGTTATAAATATAATATGATAAATTAGTTATTATATTTATTTATAATAAAACAATTATAAGATAATTGTTGGTGGTTAGTTATATTTTCTCCTTCAACCGTTCAAGTGGGAAGTTTTAAATCAGTTTTAATAACTGATGGATAAAAAGGAAAAGGTTTCATTTTTTTCATTAACGCATTACATTCGATCGAGTGAAAGAAAAAGGCATACAATGGCCTTTGAGAGAGTGAACGACAAGGCATCAAGTTTACTAGACGACAACTTCTCATCTACTAGACGATCGAGTACCCAATCTATATGATAGACTTAGACATTCTCCCACTTACTCGATCATTTACTCGATCATTGAGTTCCTCTGTCCCTTTACCAAATTCATGCAGAGCCCACATATCCTAGATTTTCACACCAAGAATACCAAGGTAGCCTCTTGATAGTGTCGAGTGTTTCTGTTTGAGGGTCGAGGATCGAGTCTTAATCGATAGTGTTCGAGGATCTGACAGTTTGTGATTTGCATTGGTTGTTCGTTGCGTTTATGCAATTGACTGAGTTTGCTGGGACGCGTGACTGGTGTAGATCGATGAATACTTGAAGAAGAGTTCTTCAAAGGTATGTCACTCGATTGCCTTTGGTTTTAAATGAAAAACTTGCTGTAATTTACTCGATGATGCATAACTATTCTTGTATGTTAGTAAATGCTTTGTTCTTTCACAATGGGTTTGGAACGATCTTGTTTTCACTCAACGGTTCTCTTGTTTAAGAGTTCCGTCAATTGGTATCAGAGCCAGGTTATTTTAATATTCCAAATTCCATTGATGTATTGAATTGTATTTACAGTCTTGATGGGTTTTAAGCATATCTACATTGCATATAAGTGTTAGATGTAGTTGTAGATGTGGATTAATAGTTGTATCTATGATGATTGCCTCTGTTTACTGCTTTCTTTTACATTTCAAAGTTAATTTGTAAGGGCCCTTATGTTTTTGGGCATATTAACTTGCTATCGAGTTTGTATTCAAAGTGTTTGGAGTGTTTTGAGTCGTTCGTGATGAAGCTTCAAGGCATGAAGATGCAGTTCATGTTGAGAAAGAAGACCAAGGGTTGGTCAGATCGTGTAGCCCAGGCTAAACGATCGTTTAGATTTGGCTAGGCAATCGTGTAGAAAAGTTCTACTCGATCGTGTAGCATTTGTTAAATGGTCGTTTGGCTGATGCTACGTGATCGAGTAAAGAGTTTACTCGATCGTGTTGCGTTGGCTACTCGATCGTGTAAATGATGGGGGTAAACGATTGTTGAGTATAGGATACTCGTTGCATGGTAGGCACACACACTAAACGATCGAGTAGGCTAGCATGTTCATCGCATAGTCACTGGCTACTTGATCATTCGGTATGTGATACGCGACGCTTGCTCCTTGATCGTTTAGAGGATCATGCTTTTTTGCATAGTTGTCATCTACTCGATTGTTTAGGCAAGTGTTATACTCAGTGCGCTGCACGATCGAGTGGCCTTCATGCTTCATCGCATAGTCAAAGGCACTTGATCCATGCTACACAATCGTGGATACTTGACCAACGTTGCTTGACGATCACAAGAAGAAGCTGCACGATCAGGAAGCGAGGCTGCCCGGGCGGTTCAAGACCCGGTTCGCCTATTTGAATCGGTTAACTCGATGGTTTATGTAATAGATAGATTTAATTTTCGGTTTTTTCGGCTAATTATCCTGGTCCATTAATTTTGGTGAATGTACATGTGATGTATGTTTCAATTATATGTCATAAAGTATGCCATATAGTTTTAAATCAACCAAAGGTTATGCATTTATTCATGCATCATTTTTATTTTATAAGAGTTATATATAGTAGTTTGCATGATTAAATTACATAAGAGTATGCTCATACATTATATAATATAAGAGTTATAATATATGCATCATCTTTATATTATAAGTGTTATAGTATAAGGGTGTATGAAGGCATGTATGCTTGGTTCATTACTTTTATATAAGAGTTATATATAGTAATGAATGAACATTGCATGAGGCATGACACATAGGTTATTATATAAGAGTTATAAATACCTAGTCTAGCTTAGCAATGTGGATGGTTTTAGTTGTTTCCTTTTATAAGAGTTATAATGGAAATTAGAACTAAAATCAATAAGAAAGACATGCATGCAAACTTAGGCTTAAATCATGTTTTAAAAGAGTTTTAAAATTTGAGTGAGATAGACCTAAGATCATGATTCTAATGAGATTAAATACCTAAGTTTAATCTTTTAATCAGTTAATAGGATTAAATTGACTCATAAAAGATTAGATATGTACCAAATCTATCTATAAGAGACCTTTTTTTCTAAGGCAGGTTCTGTCTAGGTTAGGTATTTAAGCTGATAAAAATGGAATACCTCTATCTAGGAACCTACCTAGAAAGGTGAATTAGATAGATTTGCTACATGCATGAAAATTTGATGGTAGTCTGTTAAGGTGTTTAATGGGACTTGATTCGAACTTGTTTAATTATCAAAAGCAAGAGTTGTTTTTGAGAAAATTAAGCTCACACTTAGATAAAATCAATAGCTGGATTGTCTAAGTTAATGAATCCCTAGGTAGAAAATTTAGTGGAAGATACTTGGGGTATATGATACTTCATTTAAACCTCTACACGTTTCTCCCTAAAGTTCACACCATGAGATCTATCCTCGACTTTGAGGCACCCTAGGCGTGTCCCCCTAAAAGATGATGTTTGGGTAGGTCAATACTAAGGTGAATGGAGAGAATGTTCATAGTAAGTGGGAGCGGGACGTATAACAACATATCCCACGGTCTCTCTCATTAGGTTGGATAACGTTTTCGTGCATCACCTCGAGATACCTGGGAGTGTCCCCCTAAAGGATGGTAGTTTTGCACAACTCTATATCTGATCTCTTGAAAAGGATGGGGTTTCTTTATTCTCGTCCTAATCTGCTTTTTCCCTACAGTGGGCGCATTAGGGCGGGACTCTAGGGCCTAAAATGAGGGGTTACATTTACACAGAATTGTTAAAGGTTAACATATTCTGAACCAAAAAATGGTGACTGTTAGAGTTAGTTACAAGAGTTGTTTCTGTCTAATGATTGAGAATGTCTCATCCCAATGAAGGTGCACTTGATCACCCCAACAGTGACTTTTGTCTTGCCTCGCTGAGACATCATTGCAAAATAGATGTCATTTTACTCAGGATACATTATAACTATTTTGCTAAAACTTAAAATTGGTGTTAAAAGTAGTAATGCAAATAGACTTATTAAGTTTGTTCATGTTTTTTAGCAATTTTAAAAATGGCAACCGCCAATTTAGCTCTATTATCCGCCAACAAACTGATTGGCGAAGACTACGCTAGTTTGAAAAACACGATTAATACCATACTAATCATCGATGAACTCCGGTTCGCCCTTATGGAGGAGTGTCCTCCTATTCTAACTCAGACTGCCGCTCGAAATGTTCGAGAGGCATATGAGAAATGGACATGGGTGAACGAAAAGGCTCGATCTTACATCTTGGCCAGTCTGAACGACGTCTTGGCCAAGAAGCATGAGCCCATGGTCTCTGCTCGTGAGATCATGGAGTCCCTGGAGGGAAAGTTTGGACAATTGTCTGAGCAGCTCAAGCACGAAGCTCTGAAGTGCATCTTCAACTCCAAAATGGAGGAAGGTACATCTGTTCGAGAACATGTTTGTGGCGGAGATGAATGGGGCTCACATCGATGATGGCAGCCAGGTTAGCTTTATTCTACATACGTTGCCAGAAAGCTTCCTTCACTTTGTCAGCAACGCTAGTTTGAACAAAGTTGATTATACCCTTACAGCTCTTCTCAATGAGTTGCAAACATTCCAATCCTTGCTGAAAAGCAAGGAGAAGAAGGTTGGTGAGGCAAATGTTGCTTCATCAGCTAAGAAGTTCCAATGGGGTTCGACTTCAGGAACTAAGTCTGCACCTTCTCCTTCCAACACTAACAAGTGGAAGAAGAATAAGGGTAGTAAGGGAAAGGCACCGACTAACCCACAACCTACCGCACAGCGGGGTAGGTGATCAGTGCCTATTGAAAAAGGAAAATGTTTCCATTGCAACTAGGATGGGTGATAACTTGTAGAAATACAAGTTATTTATACCATCTTATTTAGAATATGCGGCAAAAAGAAGGAAAAAGTTGCGTCGAACATAGAAATTGGCTTAGAAACGCAAAAGTTGTAAAGTGTCGGAAGGACACCCGCTAACCCTACTGCGATGGAAAAAGGGATGTCTAAGTCTTTGTTTTGCAGGAAATAGGTCACCGCATGCGACGATCGCTCGAGGAAAAAATAGCAACGCATTTGCACCGAATGCGACGGTCGATCGTGAACAAAAAGAGCAATGCATTTGCACCGCATACAATGATCGATCATAGATGGAAAGAGTGACGCATTCGCGGGGATTTCTGAAATTGTATAGCTTTCTGTTGTACGATCTGACAAATTGAATGTGGAGCAGAGCGGACGTTTCCACCAAGCCGTGGCAAAAAAAATAACTTTTCAGAGTGGGACCACTAGGAGGTGCTAAGGCTATAAATAGCTACATTAATTCCAAAGAAAGGAGGCTGGTCTGAAGAGACATTGAAAGAGAATTCGCGGTAGGCTGGTCTGAAGAGACATTGAGAGAGAATTCACGGTAGGCTGGTCTGAAGATACATTTATAGAAAATTTGGGAGAAAGACGAGACAAGTCCGAAAGGGAAGTCTCGGGAGCAAGAAATTCATTCACATTCCTGAAGAGAAGCTCTCTGCAGAGATCATTTCCACTTGGGAAACTAGCCTGAGAAGGAAGTTTTCCACCACACTCCTCCTACATGCCGGCAAGCAAATTGTCTCCGATCGGGATTCGTGTCAAGACATTGACACGCTTTCCTTATTTGTTCTCACTTTCTATTCATCAACTGTCGTTCATTTCTAATCCTTCATTCATTTATCTATAACAAACACTTATCTTTATCTTTTAATATCATTATCATATTCATAGTCATCTCTCTTCCATTTCTTTCACTATGTGTAATTAATCCCCAGGATAAGGGGGAAGGATTAAGCGAGTAAGTTAATCTTTGTTGAAGAAATCAGCTAAGTTTAGCTAACGCATTTTCAACGGTATCTTCACCTGTGAGAGCAGAAGTGAAGATGTTAATCCACCTCTCGAAAGAAGGTTGATAGAATGCGTTAACTAAAGCAAGAAGTATTTTCAAAGATGGAAACAACCTTACGTTCACAACGTTCATCCCTGATTCACCATAGAGATGTGGGAATGTGGCCGATCACTGAGAGGTGTAAGCCAAGGGAAAGCGGAACCTCAGTTGCGTCCTCAATAGGATTGACGAACTTACGATGTCCTTTCCCCCAACCCATTCTCTTTCTGACATATTTCACAAGACTTGCCATCGCATTCCATCAGATATTTGCACATCTTCACAGTTGTTTGTTTGTTCATTTATTTAATTGTCACCGCATTTTATTTCTTTGCCGCATTTACTTTTCCAATACAATTCATTATTATTTTGCTTTCGGTCATATATCACATTAATATCGCATTGATCATTGCAATCCCCGTGTTCGACCTCAGATCACTCTGAGAAACTTGTGGTGGAATTATACTTGGTTCCAGTGCAAGAAAACTTGTGATACGCGTATACTTCATGAACGCATACTACGAGCGCATCTAAGCAACATCGCATAAATTATTTTAGAACGTAGTATCGTAATTCAATTATCGAGAAGCGTGATTTAGCAACACATACCATCCATCATCCACACATCATCATCCACCACATCATCCATCACCATCATCATTTCCCATCTTTGCGGCGGTATTACATTGCATTGCATTACGTTACATCCGTCGCAATTCAATTTCAAAATTCATCCAACAAGGTTTTGGCGCCGTTGCCAGGAATTGACAATTTTAGTGTTGAATATTTTTGTGATATTTTGTAGGATAGATTTCTGGAGTATAGTCTATTTACGCGAAGAGCAGACTGACGGTGCATGAGTACTGGAACAGAGCCAGAATTCGACGCCGACCCAGAGATCGAGCAAACCTTTCGCAAAAGAGCATGTCAAAACCGTACTAGGCGAAGAAGAAATATGGTGAACAACAATGAGAGGCCCAAGGGGAATGAATCGGCCGCCGCAAGACCCAATCTTTCTGGCCTCTGACCGCAACATTCCCATGAGGAACTATGCGGTGCCTAATCTATACGATTTCTCGTTGGGTATCGCGAGGCCTACAGTAGAGGAGAATGGCAGATTTGAAATTAAGCCTGTATTCTCCAAATGATTCATAATGCGAGTCAGTTTGGAGGTTTACAAGGAGAGGAACCGCATGCACATTTGACCAGTTTTGTAGAGATGTGCAACACATTCCTCATCCTTGGCGTGACTCTAGAAGGCATAAGACTATATCTTTTTCCATATACACTTAAAGACGAAGCAAAGAGGTGGCTCATTCGTTCGAGCCAAATGAGATAAATTCATGGGATCAGTTGGTTGAATGGTTTATGAAGAAAATTTTCCCTCCCGCTGTAAACGCAAGAAGACGATGAGAAGTGTTAAATTTTGAGCAAACAGAAAATGAAACTCTGAGCACCGCATGGGTGTGATTTAGACGATTGATGAAAAACTGTCCGCATATCGGGATTCCCGATTACATCCTCATGGAGACTTTTTATAACGACCTAGACAGAGTGACACAAGCAGTTATAGATCCCTTCGCGGCAGAAGGGTTTATGAATAAGACGTACACGAAAGAAAAAGTCATCTTAGACCGCATCTCACGAAATACAGATGACTGGGTAGATAACGGGTATGGAGGAAGAGGCCTAGAATGAAGGAAAGCAGAAAGCGCCATTCTACCAGTGGATACAATGACCACATTGGCCCCTCAGATGGCCGCAGTCACCTCGCTCCTCTAAATAATGGCTATAAATCAGGGAACTCTCTCTCAGGGTGTAATGCAAGCCAATGCGTTGATGTAAGTGGCAGCAACAAGTTGTATACAATGTGGAAGGGGTCATTTAGTGGAAGTCTGCCCGTCAAATCAGCAGTCAGTATACTCTATCCAAAATAACCCATTCAGCAACACGTAAAATCCAGATTGGAGGAATCATCCCAACTTCAGTTGGGGAGGAAACAACGACCAGGGGGGCCAGAGAAACATGAAGACCAATCATTTCGGGAATAGAGGCAATCCTCCAGTTTTTCATCACCAGAGTCAAGGCTAGAGTAATTATCAGAACAGGCAACCGCATAACCAACCATCTTCATTTAACACCTCATCTAATACCTCGTCCTTGGAAGCACTACTTAAACAATATATAGAAAAGAACGAAGCAATCATGCAATCGTAAGCATCTTCCATTAGGAATTTGGAGGTACAGGTTGGATAGCTTGTGACCGAACTTAAAAACAGAACACCTGGTACGTTGCCCAATAGCTCGGAAGCACCTAGACCAAGTGAGAAGGAGAAATGTCAAGTAGTGACATTGAGAAGCGGTAGAAAGGTAGTCCCCATGCCAACAGTATCAGAATCAGTAGAATGATTCGAAGAAGCAATCACCAACAATGACCACTCGATTACAAACAGCAGAACCACTATGGAAGCAACTACCATAACACAGAATGAATCTTCATAGAACCCAGAACCAAAGTCATCGCAAACTCCAGCCCCAAGAGCACAGAAAGTGAGGGACCTCAAAGAACAGTCAAACGATCAAGAAGTACGGCGGGATCCTCCACCATTCCCATCTAGGTTGAAAAAGAAAGACGATAGTAAACAATTCAAGAGGTTCCTGGATATTCTACGACAGCTACATATCAACATTCCCCTAGTAGAAGCACTGGAACAGATGCCCAGCTATGTGAAATTCCTCAAGGATATACTCGCCAATAAAAGAAAGATCGGGGAAAATGAAACTATCGCACTGACGTATGAGTGTAGTGCACTCTTCCAGAACAATATCCCCAAGAAAATGAAAGATCTGGGGAGCTTCATATTGCCATGCTCAATCGGGGGGAAGGAAGTCGGAAATGCGCTTTGTGACTTAGGAGCAAGTATCAACCTGATGCCCTTATCAATCATCAAAAAGTTAAACATCGGCAACGCAAGGCCCACCACAGTCACGTTGCAGTTAGTTGACAAATCAATAATGCATCCAGAGGGCAAGATAGAGGATGTACTTGTGCAAGTGGATAAATTCATTTTTTCGGCTGACTTCATCATACTGGACTATGAAGCTGACACTGAGGTGCCGATCATATTGAGTCGCCCGTTTCTCGCAATAGGGCGAGCGCTGATCGACGTACAACAAAGGGAAATCACTATAAGAGTTGATAATCAACAAGCGAAATTCAAAATTCTCAATGCGTTGAAATACCTAGATGATATGGAAAACTACCAGTATCTTGGAGAATTGCAGGAAGAATAATGGCATGAGTTTCAGTAAGAAACGAAAGAAGAAGACTTTGAGATTGGCGCAATGCTGGAGGAAAGTTGTGCCGCAATATAGACTGACCAAGATTTTGAATCGATAAAGTTATCTGAACGATCAACACAGCGAACTAAGCCATCCTTGGAAGAACCACCTGCACTAGAGTTGAAGGCTCTACAAGTGCACCTAAAATATGTTTATTTAAGAGGCAATGACACTTTACCAGTCATAATCTCTACCTTGCTGAGCAAAGAAAATGAGGAAGCACTTATTCAGATCCTCAAGAAATACGCGAAAGCCTTGAGATGGACCTTAGCAGACATTCGAGGGATCAGTCCCTCGTATTACATGCATTAGATTCGTCTTGAAGAGGGAAAAACAGGATTCGTAGAGAGGCAACGCCGTCTAAACCCTGCCATGAGGGAGGTTGTCAAGAAAGAAATTGTGAAGTGGCTTGATGCAGGTGTCATTTACCCCATATCTGATAGCAGTTGGGTAAGCCCAGTACAGTGCATTCTAAAGAAAGGGGGTATGACAGTCGTCACCAACAGCAAAAATGAATTAATTCTAATTAGAACAACTACGGGGTGGAGGATATGCATGGATTATCGCAAGCTAAATTTGGCCACAAAGAAGGACCATTTCCCACTCCCGTTTATTGATCAAATGTTGGATCGGCTTGTAGGGAATGAATTCTTTTACTTTCTTGACGGCTATTCAGGGTACAACCAGATCACGATTGCGCCGAAAGATCAAGACAAGACAACATTCATGTGCCCTTTCGATACATTTGCATTCCGTCGCATGCCATTTGGACTCTGTAACACACCAGGTACCTTCCAAAGGTGTATGATGGCCATCTTCTTAGATTTCTTAGAAGAGTCAGTCGAGGTATTCATGGATGATTTTTTTAGTTTTGGCAACACCTATGAATCTTATTTATCAAATTTGGAAATTTTTTTGAAGAGATGCGTTGAAACAAATTTGGTCTTGAACTGGGAGAAATGCCACTTTATGGTAGAAGAAGGAATAGTGCTGGGTCACAAGATATCGAAGACAGGATTAGAAGTGGATCAAGAAAAAATTGACGCAATATCCAAGTTACCACCACTAGTCAATGTGAAAACACTTAAGAGTTTTCTGGGACATGCGGGGTTCTATTGACGATTCATCCGTAACTTTTCTCAAATCGCAAGACCTCTAAGTGCGATCCTCGAGATTGATTGCGAATATGATTTTAATGATGCATGCGCTGAAGCGTTCCACACACTGAGAAATGTGCTCATCACCGCACCAATTCTGGTTCACCCGACTGGATGCAACCGTTTGCGCTGATGTGCGACGCAAATGGATATGCAGTGGGCGTAGTCTTGAGCTAGCGAAAAGACAGAGTTTTGCATCCTATCTAATATGCCAGTAAGATGCTGAATGATTTGCAAGAAAACTATACTACCACAGAAAAAGAAATGCTCGCAGTGGTGTTTGCCTTGGAGAAATTTCGGCAATACCTGATTGGATCGAACTTGGTGGTGTATACGGATCACTCTACTATCAAATACCTCATGATGAAAAAGGACACAAAACCAAGACTGATTAAGTGGGTATTACTCTTGCAAGAATTTAACCTAGAAATCAAAGATCGGAATGGCACTAAGAACCAACTCGCAGATCATTTATCACGTTTAGAAAATTGCGAGGTTCAGAAGAGAGAAAAAGAGATTGAAGAAAGATTCCCTGACGAGCACCTTATGACAGTATGCATTAATGTCCCATGGTATGCGAATATCATAAACTTCATAGTTTGCGGCCAAGTACCTGAAGACTACTCATACCAACAGAAGAAGAAGTTGAGGCACGAGGTGAAATTTTATTTCTGGGATGATCCATTCCTGTATCGACTCGGACATGATCATATTCTGCGTCGATGCGTTCCTGAGCACGAAACCAAGCACATTTTAGAACTTTATCATGATCTCTTTATGGAGGACATTTTGAGGGGCAGCAAACCGCTATAAAAGTTTTGCAGAGCCGCTATTTTTGGCCAACGCTATTCAAGGATGCCCACGCCCATGTTGTGCAATACGACAAATGCCAGGGAATAGGGAACATGTCCAGACGGGATAGAATGCCTTTGACCTCGATCTTCGAAATTGAACTCTTTGATGTATGGGGAATCAACTTCATGGGCCCATTTAGAGAATTCACGATAGGCTGGTTTATAGAGACATTTAGAGAAAATTCAGGAGAAAGATGAGACAAGTTTGAAAGGAAAGTCTCAGGAGCAAGAAATTCATTTACATTCCCGAAGAGAAGCTCTGTGCAGAGATCATTTCTACCTGGGAAACCAATATGAGAAGGAAGTTTTCCACCACACTTCTCCTACACGCCGGCAAGAAAATTGTCTCCGATCGGGATCCGTGTCAAGACATTGACACGCCTTCCTTATTTGTTCTCACTTTCTATTCATCAGCTGTCGTTCATTTCTAATCCTTCATTCATTTATTTGTAACAAACGCTTATCTTTATCTTTTAATATCATTATCATATTCATCGTCATCTCTCTGTTCTCCACCACGCATTTATCTTCCATTTCTTTCACTATGTGTAACTAATTCCCAGTGTAAGTGATAACTTGTAGAAATACAAGTTATTTATGCAGCCTTATCTAGATATTGCGGCCAAAAGTTAGTAAATATGCGCCGATTATATGAAAATTAGCCTAGTATTACAATAATTATAAATGTTTGCAATTACGCCCACTAACACCATAAAGATAAAAGACAAGCCGAATTTTACTCTGTTTCGCAGGAGACCATGTCACCGCTTGCGCTCAAGGCTCATGAGAAATTGATCAACGCATCTTTGTCACATTGCTCCCGTCAATCAACAATGAAGAGACGATTACCGCAATGACGACACAATGTGACAGTCGGTCCAGAGCTGTGTTTCAACCGCATGTGGTAATAAAAACAACACCGCATACGAGCCTAAGATCAAAAGATGCAGCTGAGCAACACAAAAGCGGAGGATTGAGACACGTGTACAACTAAAGGTTGTGCAAAGACGGTCTGATTGCATAACAGAAGGAATAATATCCCTCCA
The DNA here is from genome assembly GCF_027475165.1 of Benincasa hispida. Classification (NCBI taxonomy): domain Eukaryota; kingdom Viridiplantae; phylum Streptophyta; class Magnoliopsida; order Cucurbitales; family Cucurbitaceae; genus Benincasa; species Benincasa hispida. Next base: position 19,408,950 of record NC_143482.1, on the reverse strand, counting down.
TCTTCGAAATTACCATAACCATCAGTGGGGACCACAAGGCCAAAGTCAAAGATCTGCACCTATAAATACCCCATTGATTTCAAAGAAAAGGAATGCTCGGGATACGGGGTAAATGCTGCAAAACTGTTGAGAGAAAAGGCTGAGCTAAGTGCTTAAGTGAAGAAATCCGGGAAGAAGACGAAGGCTGAGAGGTGAATCTTAGATCTAATCTGCCAAACGTCCGATTGAAAGCTCTGTACAAAGATCCCTGCTACTGGTGGAGCAAGCCTGAGAGGGAAGCTCTTCCTACCATCAAATCCATTCTATCCGGCAAGTAGATCTCCATCGAATCAATGCCAAGACATTGACACTTGTTTGTATCTATTATATCTTTTTCATCGTTGTATTTCACTGTTTCTTTATCTCTTCATTTACTCCATGTATAAAACGCTTAATAGAGATATTAAATGTTTCGATAGCTTTCATTTATCATTTTCTGTCTATTTCTGTTCACCTGTCAATCACTTTCTTCATGATGTCTTCTTAATTCCCTGATAAGCAATGTGAATTAACTAAGTACTTAATCCGTGTTAAAGATATAAAATGCGTTTAGCTAAGGCATGCTAGACGGCATCTTCACCTATGAGAGCAGAAGTGAAGATGCCATTCTGATCTATCGAGAGAAGGTCGGAAGATTGCGTTAACTAAAGCGAGAAGTACTTCCAGACATGGAAGCAACCTTGCATTCATTACGTTAGTCTCTATTTCACCACAGACATGTGGGAGCGCGGCCGATCACTGAATGGTGTACGTCAAGAGAAGAACGGAACAACATTTGTAGCTTCGACAAAATTGAGAACTTGTGTTGTTTATGTTATTTGTCTTTCTCTTTCTATTCTATTCATAAGACTTGCCTTCGCATCCCACGTCTTTGCATAACTTTCATAGACATCCTAGACCTTAGCATCTTGTACATGAAGCCTGTATCTTGTATCATCTAGCTTAGGTTTACTGTATTTTTATGTTACTATCACATCTTTACTACTTTCCTTTATTTTATTGCAATTTATATACCTGTACAAACACATTTTTAAAGATTGAAAACCTGGTCGCATATATCATGAATGTACCACAATAACCTAAATCAGTCCAGTGTTCGACCTCAGATCACACTGAGAAACTTGCGGTGGAATTACACTTGGTTCCATCGCAAGGAAACTTGTGACAGCACATGGCATACTACATGAACATCCATAATCAACGCATAAGTAGAAGTATTATCGCATCATCATGAGCATAGAACATCATCAATTATACCTATCAAAACCCACATTACAGTAAGGGGGAAGGATTAAGCGAGTAAGTTAATCCTTGTTGAAGAAATCAACTAAGTTTAGCTAATATATTCACAATGGTATTTTCACCTATGAGAGAAGGTTAGAAGAATGCGTCAACTAAAGCAAGAAGTATTTCCAGAGATGGAAGCAACCTTGCGTTCATTACGTTTGTCCCTGTTTCACCACAGAGATGTGGGAACACGATCGATCACCGAGAGGTGTATGCCAAAGGAAAAGTGGAACCGTACTTATGCCTTTAACGCAATTAAGGAACTTGCGATGTTTGTACTAATTATCTTTTCTCTTTCTGTTCCACACATAATACTTGCCACCGCATGACACGATCTTTGTATAATCTTCACAGACAGCCTCACCCTCGGTATTTTGTATCATGAAACCTGTATCTTGTATCATCATAGCTTAGGTTTATTTAATCGCACTTTACTTTCATTGCAATTTACTTTGTCGCATTTTTAAATACTTGTACAAACAACCTTTTTATAAATTAAAAAAACCCTGGTCGCATGTATCACAAATATAATGCAATAACCTCAAACAGTCCCTATGTTCAGATCAAACATGTGCAGGAGAAGACCCATTGCCAATATATTGAGGAACTGTGGGAAGAACCTTGGCACGAGCCCCTTGAGGAGCTGGAGGAAGAAGATTTTGAAATTGGTGCAATGTTGGAAGAGGATTGCACCACAATTCATGTTGAATCAAACTTTGAACCACTCAAGTTATCTGAACGAACATCACAACGCATCAAGCCATCTTTGGAAGAACCACTTTCCTCAAACCCGGTATCAATCCACTCATCAGAATGTCGCGAGATGCGATCCAATATGCTCCTGGTTCTGTATATGATCTATCCATCAATCCTCCTGGTGTAGAGGCATCGACAACTGCTTGCGTTGATTGATCTAAGCCATTGTAGAACGTCTCCATCAGAATGCTATCGGAAATCCTGATATGCGGACAATTCTTCATTAATTGTTTGAAACACACCCAGGTGGTGCTCAAAGTTTCATAACCCTGTTGCTCAAAATTCAACACGTCCCTCCGTCTTCTTGTGTTGACGGCTGGAGGGAAGAATCTATTCATAAACCTGTCAACCAACAGTTCCCACACTTTAATCTCATCCGGCTCTAACGAATGAGCCCACCTCTTTGCTTCATCCCACAATGTATACGGGAAAAGATATAACCTAAGTCTTTCTTGAGTCACATCATGCATGGAGAATGTGTTGCACATGTTTGCAAAATTCGTCAAATGCGCATGTGGGTCTTCTCCTTGTAATCCTTCGAATTGACCCATATTCTAAATCATCTGCAACATAATTGGTCTGATTTCAAAGCATACATTCTCCTCAACCGTTGGTCCTTAGATTCCTGGCGAGAAGTTATAAAAATCTGGTGCCGCATAGTCTTTCATTGGAACGTTGCGGTCAACAGCAAGAAATATGGAATCTTGCGCCGACCAATTTTCCCTTTGATTCCCTGCGGGAGCCTCGTTATTATTAGCCATGCTTCTTCACCACTTGATTCGGCCTTGATGTACTTTTACACGAATAATACACTTGATCTTTGGGTCCACTTAGAATCTCTGGATCACTCCAGAACTACAAAGCCATCAGACTGCTCTTCGCGTTGAACAGCTAGTACAAAGAGATCTATCCTGCAAAATACCACAAACATACTCAAACAATAAACTGTTAACCAATCCTCGGCAATGACGCCATAAACTTGTAAAGACATATAATGTAGGCAATGATGCACGTAAGGATGGAGATACAATGTATTCATATCTTATGCCATACAACACATGGATGAATGATAACTTTATTATCTGTATGCGATACTACTTCTAGATATGCGTTAGTTATTAGAATCTTGTAGTATACTATGCGTTGTCACAAGTTTCCTTGCGTTGGAACCAATTATAATTCCACCGCAAGTTTTTCGATGTGATCCGAGGTCGAACACAGGGACTATTTGAGGTTATTGCGTTATATTTTTGATACATGCGACCAAGGTTTTTTCAATTTATAAAAAGATTGTTTGTACAAGTATTTAAAAATGCGACAAAGTAAATCGCAATGAAAGTAAAGTGCGATTAAATAAACCTAAGCTATGATGGTACAAGATACAGGTTTCATGATACAAGATACCGAGGGTGAAACTGTCTATGAAGATTATACAAAGATCGTGTCATGCGATGGCAAGTCTTATGTGTGGAACAAAAAGAGAAAAGATAATTAGTACAAACATCGCAAGTCCCTTAATTGCGTTAAAGGCATAAGTACGGTTCCACTTTTCCTTTGGCGTACACTTCTCGGTGATCGACCGTGTTCCCACATCTCTGTGGTGAAACAGGGACAAACGTAATGAACGTAAGATTGCTTCCATCTCTGGAAATACTTCTTGCTTTAGTTAACACATTCTTCTAACCTTCTCTCGACAGATCAGAATGGCATCTTCACTTCTACTCTCACAAGTGAAGATGCCATCTAGCATGCTTTAGCTAAACTTCTTTTTTAAATCTTTAGCACAGATTAAGTTACTTGTTTAATTTATATTAATCACCAAGGGATTAAGAAAACATCATGGAGAAAACGATTTATGAAGGAATAGAAATAGACAGAAAAGTAAAAATGGAAATGATCAAGACATTCAATAATACTATTTAGCGTCTGACACATGGCTGTGAATGAAGAGATTAAGAAAATGAAATACACTTGATGAATGAGAGTTAGAAACAAATACAAATAAGCACCAACATCTTGGCACATATCTGGAATGGAGAATCGCTTGTCGGTGTTGATGGAGTGAATGAAAGGTTGAGCTTCCTTCTCAAGCTTGTTCAACCGGACGAAGGGATCTAAATACAGAGCTTCACGGCGGGGATTTGAAAGGATTGCACTGAGACTCACCTCTCGGGCTTGTCTCTTCTCTTCTCGGATTTCTTCCGATCAGTACTCAGATTAGCTCTCTCTCAATAGCCTCGTATCACTTATCCCCCGTATCAAGTATATCTTTCAGTGAATTCTTTGAGGGTATTTATAGGCTGAAGGCTTTGACTCTCTGACTTTGGTCCCTACTTTGTTGTTATGGAATGTCCGAAAATGGTGGAATAAATATTCCTTCTGTTATACAATCAGTCATTCGAATATGCATAACGGTTAGTTGTACACGTGTCACAATCCTCCGTGTTTGCGTTGCTCATTTGCATCTTTCGATCGTGTGTCCGCATGCGGTGTTGTTTTTATTACCACATTCGGTTGAAGTTCAGCTCTGGATTGACTATCGCATTGCGTTGATCGTCTCTTCAATATTGATTTGACAGGTGCAATGCGACGAAGATGCGTTGTTTAGTTTCTCTCTGAGCCTTGATCGCAAGCGGTGACTTGGTTTCCTGCAAAACAGACTTGAAATATCCTTTTCTACCATCTTAATGGTCTTAGTGGGTGCATTTGCGATAATTTATAATTATTGTATTTCTTAGTTAATTTTCATACAATCGACGCATATTTTTTCTCTTTTGGCCACAATATCTAAATAAGACAACATAAATAACTTGTATTTCTACAAGTTATCACCTATACAAAGAAGTTTGTATAAGATCGGACGAAAAAATATTTAGTCTCGTTATATAACGCCGTTCATGACAGAGACTTTCATTTCACTAGGATGACCATAGGTAACATGACCTTAATCCTGAGTGAGTTGGGAACTCCTACTTATAAGGGTGGTCTTTTGATTTGCATGGGTATGAGTGGCCAGATCGCCGGATTAAACCTACCACTTTGAGTATTCGTCTGATTGGGGAGTTGAAAACTCAGCTACACAAGACGGAATTCACTCCTTCCCCGAAGCAGGGGTAAGTAGATAGATTGCTCTCTTAAGGGCTGATTACGGGGCTTGAACAATGTGGCATCATACCTTCTCATGGCCCGAGAAGTGTTCACTCATAGTAGGACTATGATGTATTGTTCATTAGAGGATTCAGTGGTACTTAAGGAGTTAGATGTAATTATAGGGGCAAAACGATAAATTGGTCCAGTTGTACTTACGAGTTGTTTGTGAAGGGTCATCATATTGTTGATTGGTTATATCTAATGGATACAAAAATATATCTATAGTGTGAGGAGTATAGCTGTTGGTCTTTAGTAGAATGCTCGATAGCTAACGGATGGTGAATATCGTGATTAAATAATTTTGTTAGTTATTCACGTACTGTTGGAGCTTCAAGCTATAGGTCTATAAGGTCCCCTTGGTAGCTCAATGGATTCATGTTGAGAATCAGTTTTTGGGTTAGTTTGAAGTGTTCAAATTAACAAGAGCGAATTTGATTATATATGATATAATTAAATTGATTCAATTATATGTGATATAATTGATTTGATGTATTAGATACATTAATTGGAGGAATTAATATAAATATGATTTATATTAAATGTCATAAAGGAGAAAAAGAACTATGGTTTATATATTACATATGATGTGATATTAAAACTATAGGCTATAAATATATGATAAATTAGTTATTATATTTATTTATAATAAAACAATTATAAGATCATTGTTGGTGGTTGGTTATATTTTCTCCTTAAACCATTCAAGTGGGAAGTTTTAAATCAGTTTTAATAACTGATGGATAAAAATGAAAAGGTTTTATTTTTTTCATTAACGCATTACATTCAATCGAGTGAAAGAAAAAGCTATACGATAGTCTTTAATAGAGTGAACGACGAGGCATTGAGTTTACTAGACGATAGCTTCTCATTTACTAGACGATCGAGTACCTAGTCTATACGATAGACTTAGACATTCTCCCACTTACTCGATCGTTGAGTTCCTTCATCCCTTTACCAAATTCACACAAAGCCCACAACTCATGAATTCTCACACCGAGAATACCAAGGTAGCCTCTTGGTAGTGTTGAGTATTTTTGTTCGAGGGTCGAGGATCAAGTCTTACTCGATAGTGTTCGAGGATATGACAGTTTGTGATTTGCACTGGTTGTTCGTTGCGTTTGTTAAATTGATCAAGTTTGCTGGGACACGTGATTGGTGTACTCGAAGGAATACTTGAAGAAGAGTTCTTCAAAGGTATGTCACTCGATTCCCTTTGGTTTTAAATGAAAAGCATGTTGTAACTTACTCGATGATGCATAACTTTTCTTGTATGTTTATAAATGTTTTGTTCTTTCACAATGGGTTTGGAACGATCTTGCTTCTGCTCAACAGTTCTCTTGTTTAAGAGTTCCTTCAAGGGGTTTATTGAATCTTCACAAAGTTCTCTTGTCGGCTACCAACGCAGCCTATGATTTGACTCCCACTGCCCATGTCATGTCAAGCATCGTCGCTTATAGTAATACGATCATCTGCTTTTCTGGCAGTTCTTGCTTGATCATGTTAGTGGGTACTTTGCTTATGCGGTCATGCGTTCATCTGGTTGTGCTGAAGGGTATTCTGCACATAAATAGCAATATCAGTCCGAAATTTAGATATGTTAGATACTGAGAGTGTGTGATCACATACTCCATTTTTTGTATAAATTCTTTGGTAAAGAATGTCAAAACTTCATGCCTTTCTCTTATTTTTCACATGGAAGAGATACAATAACTAGTATTTCTTACAAGTTATCACATGTCAATATATAGTCTCACATGCCAATGTATAGTTTCATGCACCAATACCATTTCTGACAAACAATACAACTTTGTCAATGTGCTACTATATCTAATTTCTAAGTTTTCTCAATTTTCAACTATAATTTGAAAGTAATTGTTTTGAATGGCAAAACAGTTGAACATATTTTTAAATATACCAAAATGTCACCGTCTATCACTGATAGACTGTAACATCTTGCTATATTTGTAAAAAAGTTGGCTCATTTTACTATATTGGAAAACAACTCTAATTTCAATCCAAAACTTTCATTTAAAAGAAATTGATCTTTTTTTTAAAAAAAAAACCATAAAAAATAACCTATATTTATGTTTTAACCATTCAAATGTTTTTCATCAAATTTTTACATCATTTCACATCAAAATTGAATTGATATGAATTTTGTCTCTTTTACCATCCAAAACTTTAATTTCCATCAATTTCCACAAAATTTTTCGAAATTACCATCAACATCGATATTCCCATAGATATTTCTATCAACATAAATATTTCAAATCTTGATAATCACTCTTTACAATAAAGGCTAATAAAGACTTGGATTCATTGGGAAATAATTTTCTACCTTTTGTTATTCTAAAGGCTAGTTAGAAATTCCATCTTTAAATTTTTTAGTTACAGTGCATCCTTGTCTAGAGGTAGGAAAACTACTTTTTGACCTGATCAATGAAATTCACAATTTTTTTCACGACCTCTTTTGTAAAGTTTAGTTATCAAACTGTCTAAGGGTTAGTTGGGGTTGATGTCCTAATCTCGTAGGGTCCTGTAGTTTGTAATTGTATTGTACAAACATTTTATTTATTTAATAAAATATGATATATTTTATTTGACATTTAGTAGCATTAAACCCACAAACCAATAAACTAACATCTAAGGTTATCATATGTAGCTTAAACATGTATGTAAAGATAGACAAGTGGATCATGTTTAAGTGAACCTAAATGGTATGTAGTAGATGGATAAGGCTGGATACCTTATCCTAATGACTCTACGAGTACGACCCGCTTTTTAGATGTTATAACTGTTGTAAAGTGCTACAAATAATCTGATTCTGATCATTCATGTGGAGACATGTGAGCGAGGATGTTCTATACACGTTGCTCATAAGATTAGCACTGCAAACACATATAATCTTTTCTCAGCTCCTAAGGTATACATCAGACTCAAGCTCTACCGCATCGAATGCTTTATGCATTCGCTACTCTGGTGTTGTTGTCTTGCTTGGTGCAAGGGTGATCTATACTTGCACATTTTGCTTGAACTCTCACGTTTTTCAATTGATTAGCACTTAATATTTCACAAATCACATTTTTATTCTATCATTAACAAAGGATGGTATTTAAATGCTGAATCATTTTCACTACTTTTCTCTCATTATTATAATTTAAACATTATAATAACTTGTATTTCTACAAGTTATCATTTACTTAATTATTTTTATAATAAAAAATTATTAAATGGATACAAGTAGTTATTCACATAAATTATTAATTAATTAGCTAACAATATATTGCCCGTGTTAATTGGTTAGTACAAAAATTCATTTTTCAATAATATAAATGATTTGTTAACTAAATTTAGTTAGTTCGTCAGCTGGATAAAGTTCATTTTGTTTAGAAGATAAGTGTTTTGGAGGTTCATAATGTAAACTCTAGAACTTGATTTTCTAATTAACTATGCTTTGAAATTTATGTTGTGATAGGATATATTAGCATGCAACGAAAACAAACAGAATCAAAAAACACTCTAATTACATTTAATTTGAGTTCTAAAGCATGCATTTGCAGAAAATCACAAGCGGGTTTCAAATATGTTGGATCGATATGGCAACCCTAGGGGGTGAATAGGGTTTAATTAAACTTTTTTTAAAAAAATTAACCCAATTAAACTAATTAATACATTCTTTATTGATTAGAAGAAAAATTCAATTTATGCAACAAACAAGATGACAAAAAATGTGATAATTTAATTCTATCAAATTTTAACAAATAAATAAGAACAAACTAAAACATACAATAAATTTCTTAAATTAATTGCAAAAATAAAAAATCAAGAGTTAGAAAAGAAGACACCGTCATTTTTATAGTCGTTTGATCAAACTCGACCTACTTCACTCTCTAAGCGCCTCTTGGGAATTTGAATAAAATCTTTCCGACGATTAGAGCCTAACCATTACACCACCGCTCCTTTTACGGGTTCAAGAGCAAACCCAATCCTTTCCACGGTTTAGGATCAAACCGTTATAAATGTTGGAAATTTTGAAGAACACAATACAACTCTTACTAGAGTGGATTTACAAGTTTAAGCACTCAACAAATTGATCCTCACAACACAATAACACTCTCTCAAGAATAAGATGAAAAGAAAAAAAAATTGGTAGCTTAGAGAGAGCAACAATGAAAACTTTTGAGTTTTGGAGGATTATGAAATGTAAAATTTGTTCGTTCAAAATTTGGAGAGAAAGATGATTTATATAGAGATGGAGAAAAAAAAAATTTTAGAAACCATAATTAATTTGGACCATTAGATTTTTGAAAAAAAAAATCAATGGTGGAGATTTTAAACTAAACTAATTGTTAGTTACAAACAAAATATAATATTAAATTCCTTTTCTTTTTAAAATTAATCCAAAAAATAAAAAAACATATCATGTATCAAAAACTAGCCGTTAGACACAAACATAAAATAATATTAAATTCATTTTTCTTTTAATTCATTTTTTTTAAATTGTTTTTTTTAAAGTCAATCCAAAAATAAAAAAAACATACAATGTGTAAAAAACTAGCCGTTAGACATAGAAATACTATTAAATTTATTTTCCTTCTAATTCATTTTCTTTTTAAATTGATTCTTTTTAAAGTCGATCCAAAAATAAAAAAAAAACATACAATGTTTAAAAAAACTAGCCGTTAGACACAAACATAAAATAATATTAAATTTATTTTCCTTTTAAATTTCTTTTAATTTTTTTTTAAATCAATCCAAAAATCAAAAGCCCATCATATGTTAATCTCTTAATGATCCACTATTCAACCAATATACTGCCACATGTCTACATGCAAATGGTTTGGTTATGCCATGTCATCCACCATGGTATTTTCTCTATAGACTTGTTTCAGTCATATCGTCTTCGTTTTAGCTTCGATTTGAGTGATTCAAGAGGTGTTGGAATCGTTGTTCCGAGCTCTACGCTATGGACATATTAAAACACTAAAATTTTCAGTAATTAAAAATTGAGTTTGTTATCATCAAAACATTGATTAATTAATTAATTAAAATTAATTAATTTGAGATTAAGGGCCAAAAAGCCAACAAAATAAACATACTTTTGATGAATTCTTAAACCTTAAATTTGAATGGTGGAACTCGAATTTAAGTGAAATTGTGAGGTAAAGTTTCTGGGTTTGAGAGGAAGAAGATGAATCTTGTAGAAAACTTTTTTCCAGCAACAGAACTCCTTAATCTCAAGCAATTGAGAGGTTTTTATCCTTCTTCAACATGCATGCACTTCAAATCAACCACCATGCCAGCACCTGCTTGAAGATTTAGGTGCAATTGTGTGTGATTGCATGAAACCTCATGCTTGGGTCAAATGTGGGAAAAACCCACTTTCTCATTTTTCTATTTTCAAACTAATTTCCAAATTTCCAAATTTATTTCTTTTAATTAATTCTGTAATTAATCAAAATTTGATTTAATTAATTCTTAATTAATCAAATCTACAAAATCTAATTTCTTAAATTGAATTCTAAAACTGGAAATTAATTTGATTTTAAAGTAATTAAACATATTTAATTAATTAATTAATTTAATATCAAATATTAATTTGATCACACTCTTAATTTTAAACATGAATCTTATTCATGTAATTGATATTTAAATTAATATTTAAATATTATAAACTCTCGAATTTTTGTTTAATTTCAACAAATTAAACATTAATTATATCAAATATAATTATACAAACCCTAATTTGAATTTGACTTTATTCAAATTCAAACCCTAATTTCAATTTGAACATTTTCAAATTGAAATTCAATTTGAACAATTCAAATTGATATCACTCCAATTTCACCCCATTTGTTAATTCAAGGTGTTCATGTTTTATGAGCTAGTAGAGGACCTTATGAACCTACAGATCATGAGCTCTAACGATTAAGATTAATTGGCTAAGCTCTTTAGACCAAATTAATTAGTATTCGTTAACTATCAAGTCACACCACTATAGCTCGATAGTTGCACTCTTCTCACTGTAGATATATTTGTGTCCACATGATTTAACCATAACCAGTAAGTCGACCCTTCACATGTCGTTCATAATAACGACTAGGTCAATATACTGTTTTACCCCCGATATTACGTCTTGTTCCTTAAGTTCCTACTAATCCTCTAATGAACAATTGGTTTGTGATCTAATCACTAAACCAGATCCCTCTCAAGCTAGTGAAAGGATGAAGCCCCTTGTTCAAGATTTGGATTCAGTACTTAAGAGAACAACCTTTCTCCTATCCCTAAATCGAGTAGGCGTGAATTCCTTATTGCACCCTATGTCCTCAGCTATCTACCCGGTCTTACCCTTGAAATGAGATGCTTATTGAGCCAGCGCTGTTGAGTCAACCCTCACCTATGCAAATCTAAGGATAATCCTAAATAAACAGGAGTTCATAGTTAGTTCAGGATTAAGATCGAGTTACCTAGGTCATTTAAGCGAAATAGTCTGTCTTAAACAATAAACAATGTTATAAAGTAAGAGTGATTTATTTCTTGGTCCAATCTTATGCAAACTCATTGCATAGGATGTCCCCACTCTTCATGTCAATACATGACCGAATCAGGATCACTTCGTGTGTAGCACCTTTACAACAACTTGTAACCGCTACAGAGTAGGCCGCATCCAATAGTGTTACCAGAATAAGGCACCCAATCTTATTCGTATACTATAGACCATTTTGGCTATTTATTCGAACTTGATCCATCTTGATGTCTCTACATAAAGTTCGAGTATTCATGTAATAGCCATGGATCTTAGTTTATTGGATTTAGAGTTTACGAAGACAATTTAAAGATTCAATAACAACTTTATTGAAGAAATGTTGAATAACATCTTTATTGATAATAGAATGTGTTTAACTTTACAAACTGTGAGTTTTAGGACATACAACCCAATATGTTGTTGTAGTTGTTTTATGTTTTAAAATGCCTAGTAAGATGATCTTTATTGATTAAATGTGAAGTTAGTAGGTGCGTTAATGAAAGAGGAAATTTTTTTAAGTGTTAAAGCCTTAAAAGTGAATGTTCTAAGTATAAATGAAGAAGCTCTTGAGTGGAAATAAGTGTTTCCAACACAGTAAAATTTGAAATGTTTGAAGGGAAGGAAGCTATGCATAGAGATTGTGGCTTGAAAGATGCGCTTGGATGCGTTGGCGGGTTGGTGGCATAAGGCGTTGAGGTTAGGAAGGTTGGATGGCACAAGGTGCTAAAAGGGTTGTGAGGCGGCCAAACACGCTGAGGAGGGCCAACATAAGCACTGAAGGATTGCTTGAGTGTGCGGTGAAGGCAACAACTGAGAGCTTGTGAATGTAGAAGTTGTGCTTCTTCATGTGTTGAGGTGTTAGGAGGTTATTTTTTGAAGCTTAACTAGTGGGCTAAGTGGCATAATTAGATGCAGAAGACAGGGGTTAGTGGCATGTGCTATCACTTGATTAAGCAAAGGTGACATGAAAGTGGGGGTATAAATAATGCCTATAAAAAAGAGGTTGATTTAGCCATTTCTCTCGTGCAAAAGAAGAATTTTTGCAGCCAAAGTGAAGCTTGATCAATGTAGTTGATGATCCAAGGCTGTTATGAAGAAATTCCCATGATTTGATATTGAAATCTTGAAGAAATTGAAGGTTGTTCTAATTTTTGGACTACCTGGAGCAAGTTGTGAAGATTGGTAGATTTTAAGCTCTCTAGAAGGAATTAGAAGCTCTAAATTTGAGTTAAGGTATTTTAAAGATCATGTAAGAAGTTCATAGATGAAAGTTTTGGTTTTTAATGAAATAATTTTGAGTTATGTGTTCTGGAAGTTAACTCTAGAAATTAGTATTGAATAAGTAGGCAACTGCATAGGTTGAAGAAACAAGTAGCTGACTAAAGGTAGTGAGGGCTGGCATTGAGTTGGGGTGTCAGTGGATGGTTGTTTTGTATGCATTAGCCATAAGGCAGGCCTCTGTACGTGAGTGAATGCTCAACTATGCATGTGTTGTTGTCTGGTTGTGCGACGAAGGAGGCACCCAATGCATAGGCATTATGCCTAGCGCCCACCACTTGTGCAGCGCCCAATGCATAGATTGCAAGGTTCAGTGCATTCCCCTAAAGGTTGACACCTAAGGTAGTGCGTGGCAAGCTATGTCATGTCGCCTATCAGGTTTCCTATTGCGCATACCTTAAGGCCAGTGTGTGTGACCCATTGCCCACATCAAGTGTTAGCGTGCAAGTGCCTTGCACCCCTCAGGCTTATTGGTGTGTCTAAGTTGCCAAAGCTTAGCATTGGCATAGTTTTGAAGTTTTAGTGTTGGTAAGCAACTGTTGAGTCCTTGATGGAATAGTGCAAATGTTAAATTATTAAAATGCATAAAGGTGGACTCCAAGAAGAATATGAGAATTAACTATGTTAAAGAAAAAGGCTTAAATAAAGACCAAGTTAAGTTAAAGTTAGTTAAGCTTGAAGGTGAGCTAGTGATATTGACCCAGGGTTATTCATTTATGTTACAGACTAAACAGAGATTGAGAAGGCCTATAACACATTAGGAGCTGACCGTGACTGTGAGTAACAAAGTTTTATTAATATGCTTTCCATGCATAAGTTTTAAGAATGCTTTCTGTAAAAAGGCTTCAATGCATAGTTCAACCTATATGGTTTATGTTAAGTGCATGGTTTAGTTAGTATGATGTAAAGTTTTCAATGTATGTCAAAGCATGAGTTTTCCCTTAAGTAAAGATATATGCTTCATTGTTCCTCAAGTATGACTATTTCTTATTGAGCTAGTTGAATGTTTAAGCATGAGTTTCTTCTTAACAAAAGTTTATAAACTATGATTCCATGAAATGTTCAAGCATGCTTTAATCAATGAAAGCATTCTTAATGTGTTGATGAAACCTTATGTTGTATGCTTGTTGACTTTGAATGCCAAGGTTTTCCAAGGAATGTGAAGGAGTTAAAATGCAATGTATATTTAATACAAAGCAGGTTTTAATACTCTAATAATGTAAATCCCCACACTTAAAGAGATGAAGGTATTCGGGACCCTGATATTGAAGAAGATGAATCTAGGGAATACACTATGAATGTGTTTATATTAGCCTTTGGGGCATATCTATATGCACGTATGACATATATCGATGCTGATTGTGTTGAGGCTACTCCACATCATCTAAGATTATTGACGTTGGGAGTATGAGTAAAAGGGCTCTACCTCGACTAAGGCATGAGTACAAAGTAAAAGCATGAATGTTTTATGAAAAATGCCAGAGCTATGAGATGTTTTCGAGATTTTCCAACGTCTTCATGAAATGTTATGATGTTTTAAAGTTTATAAGTTTAAGCTAAACATGTGTCAACTCTGAATTATGAAAGCATCTCCATTGATTAGTTACTTTCTAAATTCTTTCGCATATCTATGTTTATGAACATTTATCTTAAAATAGTCATTTATTGGGCATCCCAGCTCATTTTTTCAAATATTTTCTCTCCCCAAGTAGCGGTCGAACTCCTGAAGCCTAGCTTACAGCTGCCAGTCTGCTGCAAGATAGTAGATCCCTGATAGACTCGGAGGATTATTTAGGTCTTTGTCATGTCTTTAATAGTTTTGAACTTATGTACATATAGTTGGGAAGGGTAGAACCCAAAGTCTGTAATATGGTGTGGAGTCTATATGTTGTGAATTTTGGTTCTAAGTATGTATATATATATACTGGTGATGTGTTTGAATCCTTATTGTCAATGAGTTATGAGTGCCCAATAGGCTTAAATTGGAAATGCATGAAAGATATTTTATTTATATATAACTCATCTATCAGGTTATACAGAAGCGAAGGAAACATGTTACATGTGTCAATTGGACAGGAGATGTCATAAGAGGTTGGCATCTGCTGTCTTCACATCTCTTTTCAGGTTAAAAGGGTAGCCTAGGAAGAGATGTGATACATAATCCACTTATTACAGGCAAACTGGAATAGGTTGAAGGATTAATAGGGTGGTTCTTGTTTGCCCTCACATTTTCCTGATGGGACCGACATCGATATAGGTTTTAGACCCGCATAAGTACAAAATTGTATTTATACGGATAGGTATTACATGTAGATGGATAAGGCTATATTTTAAAACCATTATGATAACATATAATGATTTTTACATAAACTTTATTGATAGCTCCCAAAGTTTACCATCTCATTTTGTTTTACAGTTGTACTAACTTAATTTAAATAATCTAGGATTTCAACTTGCATGTTATAGTCTAGAAGATAAGAGCCATCATTTAACTTCCTATAAAGTAGTTAGCTAGATGAGTTGCCCTCCCAACTCCCCATTCACGCATGGGTAATATATCAACTCATCTCATTTATTAATCAAAGACACATGCATGGGGTATTAAATCGCTCCCATAAACATAGATACACGCGTGTGCCAAGCCCTCCCAACACCCCATTAGCGTATGGTTCTACATAAAAACTGCATTAAGTACATAATGATTTTTTCACACCAAAATCATGTAAATATTAAGCTTATAATCTATTAATATTAATTATTGATAGCCACCCATAAAGTATTGATAGCTCCCAAAGTGTACGATTTCATTTTTGTTTATAGCTGTACTAACTAAATTTAAGTAATCTGGGGTCAAGGCTTGCACGTTATAGTCTAAAAGATAATTACAACAAATATAAGTTTTTAATGCACTTGAATATAACATTTCAACAAAAATACTTGTTTCTCGATTTTGAGAATGATTATTTCGTTACTATTAATCGCTCGGGTTATCTTATATTAAACACAAGCCTTCCCTAATCAAGCCTAAGTATAAACTTGATTAGAGTGTCTTGATGAGTATCATGGTCGAATACAGAGACTTTTATGGCAACTAATTAATGTTGGTCACCTAATAATTTTCACACTTTAAGATTAATCATTTTCGGTTGAATGCTTAAACTAATAAAATGAAACACTCTTTCAAGACAAATGAAAGGACAGACAAAGTTAGAGATGCGTTGAGGATAAAGGTGAATATGCATTGAACATGGAAATGTATATGTGTTGATGATGGAAGTGTAGCACAAGTTTAGCAAGTTTGTTTTAAATAACTATCAATCGATGGATAAATGTAGGATTGAAAATATTCATCATCATTTCCTCAAGTTATGCAGAAGGATCAGTTTATGTCTTTAATTTAACAAAGTAAAGTGTTAAAAATGTGATATTGGCTAAATATATCTGTTTTAGATTGCTAGTGTTGAATCTTTGGGCTTTTAGAACTTGTCTTTATTTTTATTTTTGGTGAATCTTGTCTCAGAGGATGTTCTTCTAGATGCCAAATCTGTAGAATTTTTTTTTCTTATTTAACTTATTCTACATAATATTTTATTTGGGATGTTTTCCATCATTATGTTGTGCTATTTAAGTCCAAGAAGTCTTCATGTTAGGTTGTCACATCAATTGTTTGTGAGATTATCGTGTGAACTTTATAGAATTCTTACAACACTACATTATTTTCAACTAGAAGTTCTTTGAGTTCTTTGTGACGGAATGTTCTTCACTTGTTCTTACTTCAAATCACAAAGGTTGATTGGTCTTAGAGGGAGCCTAAGATTTTGTTCATCGAGAAGGATTTCTCAAGCCTTATGAGAAGCCTAAAGTGTTATTCATTGAGAATGGAGTTCTCAAAACTTAGGGGTAGCTTAAGTTCTCATGTGAAGGGAGTTCACAAGTAGAAGGAAAGATATCAAGTAAGGGGACTCTCACACACTTATGGGGAGCTTAAGTGTTTCATCACTAATATTCACATACTTAGGGGGAGCCTAAGTTCGAGAGAGGGGGAGTCTCACATGTAGGGAAAGCCTAGGTAATCAGTTAAGTCGGGATGTACGAATGTCACTGTAATCGTGGTTATTTATAGATAAGTACAACATTGTAATTGCTTGACTTATATATATATATATATATATATATATATATATATATATATATATATATTAGTGAAATATCTTTCCTGGGCACACTGCCCTCAAAACGTAGGTGGTTTATCAACCAATGCGGATACCAATCTCGATGTGTTTATCTTTGATTTACTCTCTGTTGTTTCTAAAATTTCTAGGACGTCGTGTGAGATAATTGTATAGAGTGCAAGTTGAAGGGAAAACCATCGAAGGTTTTCACAACAGAATGCAAGGATCGTCCCAATTTTTGTTTTTCATAGAAAATCAGAATTACAGAATTAAAAGAAAGAAAGATTATGCATTCTAAATAAAACTTACAACATGCTTTTCTATAAGAAAGGGAGAAAGAAAAAACTCACCTTTGACGAACTCTTTCTTCAAGAACTCCCTCGAACAAAATCATGAACGAATCTCCTTCTCTAAAAGGGACACCAACCAAAAGGAGCCTCATGTATTCTCCTTAGGAATTGAGGATGGTAGAAGGTGGGGGTCTGCCTTAGGGTTTTTAAAGAGGAAAAAAGATTGAGAGGAGGAGAGGGAGGAGAAGAACTTTTTCTTCTCTATACTTTTCTATGTAGGGTGAATCTAGAGAGTCTACAGAGTTAGATCCACCAAATGTGGAAGAAGACGATCACCCTTTCACTGCATGATCGTTATGAGAGAAAAGATAAGGGGGAGGGAGTTGCAACTCCCCCATTGTAATTGCTTGACTTATATATATATATATATTAGTGAAATATCTTTCCAGGGCACACTGCCCCCAAAACGTAGGTGGTTTATCAACCAACGCGGATACCAATCTCGATGTGTTTATCTTTGATTTACTCTTTGTTGTTTCTAAAATTTCTAGGACGTCTTGTGAGATAATTGTATAGAGTGCAAGTTGAAGGGAAAACCATCGAAGGTTTTCACAACCGAATGCAAGGATCGTCCCAATTTTTGTTTTTCATAGAAAATCAGAATTACAGAATTAAAAGAAAGAAAGATCTGCATTCTAAATAAAACTTACAACATGCTTTTCTATAAGAAGGGAGAAAGAAAAAACTCACTTTGACCGAAAACTCTTTCTTCAAGAACTCCATCGAACAAAATCATGAACGAATATCTTCTCCAAAAGGGACACCAACCAAAAGGAGCCTCATGTATTCTTCTTAGGAATTGAAGTATGGGCAGGAGGTGGGGGGTCTGCCTTAGGGGTTTTTGAAGAGGGAAAAAAGATAGAGAGGAGGAGAGGGAGGAGAGAACTTTTTCTTCTCTATACTTTTCGTGTAGGGTGAATCTAGAGAGTCTACAGAGTTAGATCCACCAAATGTGGAAGAAGACGATCACCCTTTCACTGCATGATCGTTATAAGAGAAAAGATAAGGGGGAAGGAGTTGTAACTCCCCCCTTTTAATTAATTAATATTAATATTAATTTAATAAAATTAAATTATTAATAATAATTATTATATATATAATAGCAATCTTACTATATATATAAACTATATGTTATATCTCATATAACACATATAGTTTTATATTGTATCAAATACAATATAACCTATAGTTTTAATTTCTCTCAATAATACATGACATTTAATATAAATCTTATTTATATTAAATTCAACTATATGAATCTAATTCATATAATTAATATTTGAATCATATTTAAATATTTAATTCCTTTCAACTTATTCATTGTGTTTAATATAAATCATATTTATATTAAATTTAATTATATGAATCTCATTCATATAACTAGTATTTGAATTATATTCAAATTCCTCTCATATTACCTTATATTATAATGTATCCAATACATTATATTAATTATATCACATATATAATTAATTTAATTAATTATATCTTATATAATTAATTCTCTCGATTAATTTGAACACTTCAAATTAATCCAAAATTAATTCTCAATTAAATCCCTGTTGAGCTACAGAGTGGACCTTATGAACCTGTAGATTAAAGCTCCAATAGTACTTGGATAATTAATTAAACTTTTTAATTAAATTACCCAACATCCATTAAATGCGGTCATTCTATTAAAAATCAACAATTGCACTCTTCGCACTATAGATGAATTTTTGTGTCCATTGGATATAACCAATCAACAGTGTGATGACCCTTCACAAATTGCTCGTAAGTATAGTTGGGTCAAAAATATCATTTTGCCCCTGTAGTTATATCTAACTTCTTAAGTACCACCGATCCCTCAATTGAACAATAAGTCATAGTCCAACTATGACCAAGTCCCTCTCGGGCTAGGAGAGGGTGTGGCCACTATGTTCAAGCCTCAGAATTAGTCCTTAAGGGAGCAATTTATCTACTTGGCCTTGCATCAAGGAAGGAGTGAATTCCATCTCGTGTAGCTGTGTTCCTATTGGATTTTATGTCCTAAAACTCGTAGTTTGTAAATTAATAAACATGTTCTATTTTGTTTTTCGATAAAGTTGTTATTGAAATTGTAATCTTGAATCCAATAAACTAAGGTCCTGAGGCTATTTAATGTAGTTTGAACTTTATGTAGTGACATAAAGATGGATCAAGTTCAAATATATAGCCAAAATGGTCTATAGTATATGAATAAGGTTGGGCGCCTTATTCTGGGGATACTATGGATGCAGCCCACTTTGTAGTTAGTACAAACGATGTGATCCTAAATCGTTCATATAGAGATATGTGAGTGGGGGCATCCTATGTAAAGAGTTTACATAAGACTGAACCATGAAATAGTCACTTTTTACGTTCTAAATGCCGTTTGTATAAAACTGACTATTTCGTTAATTGATGACCTAGGTAACTTAATCTTAATCCGGAGCTAACTATGAACTCCTGTTCATTCGGAATTATCCTTAGATCTGCATAGGTGAGGGCAGCTCAATATCGTTGGTCCAATAAGCCTCCCATTTCAGGGGTAAGATCGGGTGGATAGTTGGGAACATAGAGTGCAAGACGGAATTCACTCCTACCCATTATAGGGATAGTAAATAGGTTGTTCCCTTTAGTACTGAATCCAGGTCTTGAACAAGGGGCCCCATCCTCTCCTTGGCCCGAGAGGGATTCGGTTTATAGGTTGGACTTTAAACCAATTGTTCATTAGAGGATCAGTGGAACTTAAGGAACAAGATATAGTCTTGGGGGTAAAACGATTTTTATGACCCAGCCAAGATTACGAACAACCTGTGAAGGATTAACTTACTAATCATGGTTATATCAAATGGACACAAATATATCTATAGTAAGGGGAGTGCAACTACGGGACTTTAGTGGAATGACCCGTTAGTTAACGAATGTTGATTAGCTCCGTCTAAAGAGTTTAACTAGCTAATCTCGGATGTTAGAGCCCATGATCTATAGATCCGTTAGGTTCCCCTACTAGCTCATATGGAATAAACTTAGAACAGTATGATAGAATAATTCGAATTATTCGAATTATGTAAAGAGAGAGAAATCAACAAGTATATGTGATATAGTGGTCAGGTTTTTCAGCTTAGAGATACAGCTTTAATATTTAAATGTGATTTAAATATCAATAATATGAAAATGTTCATATTCGGAAGCTCGAAAATGATGGAAATGGTCAAAGATGTAAAAAGTCAAAGAGTTGACCATTAACTTTGAAAAATCAAACTTTGACCGACCTTATATTCAAATTTGATTTGAATTTTGAGAAAATGAATATAGATTCATGCTCGGGAGGTCAAAATTAGTCAACACGGGAAAAATCATAAAAAGTCAAAATGTTGACTTTTTGGTCAAAGTTTGACTTTGACCAAATGACTATTTTGCCCTTTGACTATAGTTAGTGGGAAAATCCAAACTTTTGTTGGATAATTCCACTAACAAAATAGTGGACTAGGTGTTGGCTTATAGTGGAGGCATTAAGCCCACTAAGATAGTGGAATATAGGTGTTGGGTTTTTATGCATTTAGTTCATGCAATTGTTGCATGGATTTTTCTATAAATTGGGCTTTCATTTTGAATGAAAAGAGTTTTTGCAATTTTGGAAATTGGTTTTCATATTTGGGCTGGAAAAATCACAACTTTGAAAAAAAGAGAAAAACCCAAACCTACCCAAATTCCATCTTATTTTCCATCTCTTTTCTCTCTCTTGGTTTTCTTCATCCACTGGGTCCCACAACTCGGTTTTGAGTCCAGAGGATAGTAGATCAACTCTAGTGGTGGTCCGAAAGAGTTCGGGTCGAGATTCAACGAGGAAAAGCGATTTTTGGGAGCTTCAAAGGTAGTATCCTACACTTTTAATTCACTGTTTTTCCCTTCATGATGCATGTTTATTTCCTTTAATTTAAGAGCAATTAGAGTGTAATTAGATCTTAATTCTGCTACGTATGTCTCGTGTTCCATCAGTTCCTAGCTCTCTAGTCAGACGAATCCTCAAAATGGTAGGCTTATTGAGTTGGCAATTTGGGAACTTTCACCCATACAAATCAAACGACTGCCTACATGAGTAAGGGTTCACAACTCACTCAGGATTTAGGTTGTCTCCTATGGTCATCCTGGTGAAATGTAAGTCTTAATTATTAATGGTGTTATATAATGAGACTAATCATTTCATGGTCCGGTCTTATACACACTATTTGTATAGGATACCCCCGCTCACATGTCTCCACATGAATGATCAGGATCAGATCATTTGTAGCACTTTACAACACTTGTAACACCTACAAAGTGGGTCACATCCATAGTGTCATCAAGATAAGGTACCCAGCTTTATCCATCTACTACAGACTGTTTAGGTTATTATTTAAATAAGATCCACTTGTATATCTTTACATACTTGTTTAAACACTACTACAAAATCTACATTACTTGACACTTGTAGTTTTTAATTACTTCACATTTCTTTGGAAAAAAACATCAAGTAATGTAATTTTGGACAAGAAAATATCAAGTAAAAGAGTTAAAAAAGTGGAGATTGATAGAATATTTAAGATATTTTTATACGAATCTTTACTTGACACATTTTGCGTGTGAAGTAATATAAGGTCTTACTTGACACTTTTCCCATGGCAAGTATAAGAAGCTCTTGGCATTTTTTCGTGTCAAGTAAAATATATATAAAAAATTGCCTAATAATATCGAATAAAATGTCTGATTTTTCAAAGCCTAGTAGGTCGTGTGAAGCCCATTGCGCCGCTCGTCTTCTCCCACTTTTTGCTTCGATCGTCTAGCCACTCTATCTTCTCCCATCACACCATCTTCAACCGTCTGCAGCTCCCTATCCACTCATGTCTTCTCCCTCTCGTCTCGTCCCTTAGCCAAATCATTTCTTCGATTGCGCCGTGTTGTTTGAAACGTCCTTGGTTTTTCAGTCTTCGATTGTTTTTTCGTGTTATTCAAATTGTGTTGTTATGTTCGAAGCGTCTTCCTCTTGGTTTTCTAGTGCCGGTCTTCGATTGCATCATGTTGTTCGAAGCGTCTTTTGGTTTTCAGGAGCTCGTTTCGAAGAGTCATGTGACTGTAGTGAGAAAATCACAGGCAGTGACTGTAGTGATCGTCCTTGGTTTTCCGATTTTTCGATCTTCCTCTTGGTTTTCCAATGACTATAGTGAGAAAATCATAGTCGTGTTGTTCGAAACGTTTTGTGGCTGTTTTGTCCCAAGTGGAGTGTCGATCCATCATTGGATTCCCTCTTTTCGCTGCCGTGCTTCGATTCGTTTGCGATAGTCCTAACATTTTCCTTTTTCTCTTGAAATCAAACGTCTAAATCTTCGCTCCACCACTTGTCTTCCATCCTTCTGACCTCCAGTTTTCTCTTCCATCTAGTAAGCCTTATTTCATTTTGATTGCGTCTGCAATTTATTTTCATGTGCCCTGTTTCAAGTTTATCTTTCATTTTTGTAATTATTACCATTCTTTGATTACAAATTAGACATTATGAATCAGAGTCTTCATTCAAAAAAACTTAAATAAAAAAAAACTGAAAAATTTTCTTATCAACAAGATTAGAAGAATTCAAACACATGCATCCAAGAAGTATCTTATTGTCTTCTCACATGTTTGGCCTTTATATTGAAAACAATGTATTAAAAAAGTGTCCTTTAACCATAAATTAGCACATCATTTAGAATTGTGTTGGGATCATTGTACTTGAAAGCTCCTTATACTCACATTCTACCTTTTTTTGTTTTGTTCCAATGTAGAATTGTGTTAGGATCATTGTACTTGAAAGCTCCTTATACTCATTTTCTACCTTAATGTAATGAGCTACCTTCATGTTCCATACTAATTAGTTGTGTATTTTATTTAGTGATCATTGGTTGTTAATTGTTATCAATGTGTATGATGACATGGTGTACTATCCTAACTCATTGAGAACAAATTCGCAAGAAGATATCAAATACATAACAAATATGTAA
Source organism: Benincasa hispida (assembly GCF_027475165.1). Classification (NCBI taxonomy): domain Eukaryota; kingdom Viridiplantae; phylum Streptophyta; class Magnoliopsida; order Cucurbitales; family Cucurbitaceae; genus Benincasa; species Benincasa hispida. The sequence continues at coordinate 19,385,378 of NC_143482.1, read as the reverse complement.
GCTAACTTTGCTTGAGTTTTTTTTATTTTTTAATTTTTGCTGTAAAGTTTATTTCATTCTGAATATCTTACTATACTCTTTGGCGAATGTAGGGCAATGACCATTTTTTAGTCTAAAAAAATTTGAAAAGACTCGGAAAACCACATTCTGGAAAATAGTAAAGGCAAGTATAAGAGCATTGAAAATATTAATAGAATGATGTTTATTTAGTGCATCTGTATGATATGTATTAATTATTGACTTTGTATTGTAGTACCCTTTACAAGTGGGAACTTTCGAATGTGGGTATTATGTTATGAGATATATGCGAGAAATCATGACTAAAGAGAAGAATATTATCACAGATATGGTATGTCTTTAAACTACTTATATATATCGTATAATGTTGGGTTTTATGTCCTAAAACTCGCAGTTTGTAAAATGATAATATTTTTTTATAATCAATATACTTATTATTGATTTTATAAATTGTATGAAATCCAAAATCCAATAAATTAAGACCCATGACTATTGTATGAGTACTTGAACTTTCTGTGGAGACATAAGAGTGGATCAAGTTCGGCTAAATAGTTAAAATGATCTATGGTACATGAATGAGTTTGGGTACCTTATTCAGGTAACACCATTGGATGCAGCCTACTCTATAGTTGTTACAAAGAGTTGTAAAGTACTACATACGATGTGATTCTAATTCATATATGTTATGACATGAGGAGTGGGGGTGTCCTATGCAATGAGTTTAAATAAGATCAGGACCAAGAAATAAGTCACTCTTACTTTATAACGCTGTTTACTGTATAAGACTGACTATTTCACCTAAATGATCTAGGTAACTCAATCTTAATCCTGAGCTAACTATGAACTCCTGTTTATTCGAGATTGCCCTTAGATTTTCATAGGTGAGGTTTGGCTCAACAACGCCGGCTCAATAAGACTCTCATTTCAGAGGTAAAACCAGATAGATAGCTGGGGACATAGAGTGCAAGACGGAGTTCACGCCTACCCGATTTAGGGATAGAAGAAAGGTTGTTCTCTCAAGTACTGAATCCAGGTCTTGAACAAGGGGCCCCACCCTCTCACTGGGATGAGAGAGTTTGGTTTAGTGATTGGATCACAAACCAATTTTTCATTAGAGGATCAGTAGGGACTTGAGGAATAAGACATAATCTCGGGGGTAAAATAGATATTTGACCTAGCAGTTATTACGAACAACCTGTAAAGAGTCAACTTGCTAATTATGATTAAATCATGTGAACATAATATATCTACAGTGAGGGGAGTGCAACTATGGGCTTTAGTGGAGTGACCCATTAGTTAATGAATGGGGATTAATCTGGTCTAATGAGTTTAGCCAATTAATCTCGGATCGTTGGAGCCCATGATCTATAGGTCCGCGAGGTCCCCCTACTAGCTCGTAATGGACTAGCTCTAACATAGCGTGATAAGTTAATTTGAAATGTTCAAATTAGAATTAAGGGAATTAGTAATTATATGAGATATAATTACATGTTTAATTTGAGAATTAAACGAAATAGGAGAATTTATATATTTAAATATGATTTAAATATATAAAGATGGATTTGTGTAAAAATTAATTTAATATTTGATATTAAATTAATTAAGTTTTATTTAAAATTAATTTATGAAATTAATTTTATTTTTCAGTTTTAAAATCAAAATGTATTTTAAAATAAAATTTTGATTTTATGATAAAATTGAAAAATTAGAAAACAATAACACAAAAATGGAAAAAGCTTGTTTTCCATTATCCATCACCTAAGTTGCTCACACAAAATACATCCAACTTTGTATTGTCTTCTCCAAGCATGAGATGCAACTCATGCAATTCTCTCATTTGCATGTTGATTTGCAATATAGTGAAGAGATTGGAGTGAAAATCGGCCATAGAGAATTTTAGAGAAAATTCGGTTTGAAGAAAGGGTTCTTCACCAATATTGCTGCTATGAGTTTTTCTTCTTCATCCCTTGATTCAAGCTTGTTTTGAGTCCCACAACTCAATCTAGAGCACCAAGAGAATAGTGGGGAAGATCTTGAGGTGGTCTGCAATAAGATTCGGAGAAGATAACAACTGGAGGAGGAGCTTTGAAGAAGTTCTACAAGAGGTATGTCTTGAAACTCACTTGTTTTCTGCAAGAGCATGCTTTATATTTTGCCAAAATTAGTGAATTTGAGTGCTTAGATGATCCTTGTGCTTCCGCTGTTGCTGATACAATTCTACATATAAATAGTGTAAATAGTAAATAAATATATATTTGACTTTCTATGTTTTATAGATTGATACGAGAAGCTTGTACTTGCAACTTTAATTGGATGAAGTACGCGTGGAATAGGCTGAATATTTTGGTCGCTATATCTGATGGACTTCCTATAAATTTTGTGTATGTGGCTATATGGGAATGCCCAAAACTTTTTTTGTGTAAATGTTTTGTTCAGCCATTATAGGTTATATACTTCAAAGAAATGTGTGGTGGAGGATATAATTTTAGTCTTGTGATTTTTGGAATACACAACACATATAGATTGGTCTTACAATTTTGGAATTATCATATATTGGGTTGGGTTGATAGAGTATATACTATTGTACGATTGGTCTTGTAAATTTTGGAATCGTTCATATACATGGAAGGTAATAGAATAATGGAATTGTTTATTTTAGTATTTTGAATTGTTACATTGGATATATTGGGCTGATATTAGACCAGAAATATGTGCAACTGTTTATTTTAGTTGATGAAATTGTCTTATTAGAACACATGTAATGCAGGAAATGAGAAATGGAAATTAAATTCGAACATTTAATTTGGAAAAAGAAAGCATAGATGACATTGGAAATGTGTCAAGAATTAGATTACTTGACCATTATTTCGTGTCAAGATAAAAATATATTTGACAAATAAAAAATGTCAAGAATAATCACATATGCTATGTAATAAATGTCAAGAATTAATACACTTGATATATCATCAGTGTTAAGTGTATTATATTTCTTGACACGAAAATTTTGTTAAGAAATATTTCTCTTAACGTTTTTCTAGTATCAAGTTATGACATTATACTTGGCAATCGAATACTCGACGCTTTTATTAGCGTCAAGTATACCCTCTACTTAACATTGAAAAAAAACGTCAAGTAATCCAATTTCTATATTAGTGAAATTATATAAAATAACCTAGGATCTTAATTTATTAGATTGAGTATATGCTTATAAAATAACACTTATTTTATTAACAACAATATGTTTATACAAAGTTTACAAACTACGAGATTACAGAGAGATTTATGACACCAATCCCAACAATTAACCACTTTCCAAAATTTCAATTGATGTTAGAGTGGGCCATCTTTATTTTAGGTACTTTGATCCTGGATGTCACTAAGGAAGGTGATTCCACTACACATCCTCTTGTTCTTGATGGAACAAAACACTCTTAATGGAAAGCCAGGATGACAGCTTTCTTGAAATCAATCAATAGTAAAACTTGGAAGGCAGTAGTCACAAGATGGTCTCATCCAACTATGAAGAGTGCTGATGACAAAAAATTCTTGAAACTAGAGATTTAGTGGGTCTGAAGCTGAAGATGAAGCTTCTTTGTTGAATTCACGAGCATTAAATGCTATATTTAATGGTGTTGAATGCAATATATTTCGTTTAATTACATGCACCTCAACTAAAGAAGCTTAGGATATCCCGTCAGTTACTCACGAGGGAACATCAAAAGTCAATTTGTCTAGACTGCAACTATTGGCATCAAAATTTGAAAATCTTTAGATGAAGGATGACGAATCAATTGCAGAATTTAATGTTCAATTTCTTAACATAGCCAATGAATCAGTTTTTGCTGCGAGAGAAAATTTCTGAAGAAAAGTTGGTAAAGAAAGTACTTAGGTCTTTACCTAAAAAAATTGATATGAAAGTTATAGCCATCGAGGAAGCTCATGACATATCCACTATGAAAGTTGATAAATTATTTGGCTCTATATTAACCTTTAAAATGTTTTTGGATGGAAAATTAGAAATCAATATAAAGGGATTGCCTTGCCATCTTCAGTTGAAGGAGAGCATGATGATCTAAATAGGGAGCCTGGCAAGTCTCTTACTGATTGTATATATTACCTATCCAAACAATTTGATCATGTTCTTAAACGATTTGAGAAGAAGACAGGAAATCGAAGTGTTCAGAGTTCCAGATCTAGAGAAATCCCACTCCTATATAGTTTAATTCTCAAATTTTCGGAAAGAAGCTGACAAAGCTGGTTCCACCAGCTATCAAAACAAGGTAAAGTCTTTCAAGTGCAAAAAATGTGTGGGTTATGGTCATTTTTAAGATGAATGTCCGAATTTTCGGAAACAACATAATAGAAGTTACATCCTGACCTGGTCTGATGATGAATCTGATAGTAGTAGTGGCAAACGTTTGTTAGTAACATCTCATCTGACACTTCATCCTATGAGAATCCTAAACTTGATATGTTCATGGGAAGTGAAAATAGTGAGAATAACCTTACATTTCTTAATCCCTCTTATCAAACACTATTCAACAAGTGGCAAGATGACTTGAATGTTCTTGATGTTCAAAAAAGAGGATTGAATCTTTCATGGTAGACAATCATAGACTTATGTCTACAATTGTAGATTTAAAACATGAACTGAATCTAGTTGAAGTAGTAAAGAATTCCATGTGTAAGTGAGTTAGAATGCTGAACTCAGGCACTGAAACTCTTGACAGAACTTTTTCAGAAGGGAAAACAGCCAGTGACAATGTAGGATTAGGTTTCTCAAAAGGGTGAATTAGGGACAACCAATCATCCAAACTCAAAAGGAATCAAAAGATTGAGTTTGTAAGAGCACAACACCGCGGATCATATGGCTTTCCAGAAGCTTCGTCTAATAGTGTTGTAACGCATATTTTTAGCATGATGTAAGTCCATGCCATAATCTTGATGACATAGATTTTATGCGATGATATGTGATACTACTTCTAGATATGCGTTATTAATGAATGTTTTTGTAGTATGCTGTGTGTTGTCACAAGTTTCTTTACGTTGAAACCAAGTATAGTTTCACCGCAAGTTTCTCGGTGTGATCCGAGGTCGAACACAGGGACTGTTTGAGGTTATTGTGTTATGTTTATGATATATGCGACCATGGATTTTTCAATTTATAAAAGAGTTTGTGTTCAAGTAATTAAACATGCGATAAAGTAAAGTAAAGCGGTAAAAATGCGATAATACATAAATTGCGTCAAAGTAAATTGCGACAAAGTAAATTGCGACAAAGTAAATCTAAGCTAAGATGATACAAGATACATGTTTCATGATACAAGATACTGAGGTCAAGGCTGGTTGTGAAGATTATACAAAGATCGTGTAATGCGGTGACAAGTCTTATATGTGAAGCAGAAACAGAGAAGATAATTAATACAAACATCGCAAATTCCTTAATTGCATTCAAGATATAAGTACGATTCCGCTTTTCCCTTGGCATACACCTCTCGGTGATCGGTCCCGTTCCCACATCTCTATGGTAAAACAGGGACGAACGTATGAACACAAGGTTGCTTCCATCTCTGGAAGTACTACTTTCTTTAATTAACGCATTCTTCTAACCTTCTCTCGACAAATCAGAATGACATCTTTATTTCTGCTCTCACAGGTGAAGATGTCGTCTAGCATGCCTTAGCTAAACATATTTATCTCTTTAGCACAAATTAAATTACTCGTTTAATCCATATTAATTATCAAGGTATTAAGAAAACTTCATGGAGAAATCGATTAATGAAGGAACGAAAATATATAGAAAAGTGGAAATTAAAGTGATCGAGACATTCAATAACACTATTTAACGTTTGATACATGATTTATGAATGAAGAGATTAAGAGAATGAAATATAATGGATGAAATAGAGTTAGAAACAAATACAAATAAAATCCAACGTCTTAGCAATGATTTGGATGGATATTTACTTGCCGGCGTGGATGGATCGTGCAGAAGGATGGGCTCTCTCTCAGGCTTGCTTAACCAGTAGCAGGGATCTAAGCACAGAGCTTCATGGTGGGGATCTGGCAAAATTGCACTGAGACTCACCTCTCGGCCTTGTCTCTTATCTTCCTAGATTTCTTCCGATCAGTACTCAGCTCAGCCTCTCTCTCTCAATGATAGCATCAATTAGTCCTCGTATCAAGTATATCTTCTCTGAATTCTATGGGGGTATTTATAGGTGAAAATCTTTGACTCTTGGCTTGTGGACCCCACTTCTTGTTATGGAAATTTCGAAGATGGAGGAATAAATATTCCTTTTGTTATGCAACCAGACCATCAAATATGCACAACAGTTAGTTATACACGTGTCACAATCCTCCACATTTTCATTGCTCAGCTGCATCTTTCGATCGGTTGCTCGCATGCGATGTTGTTTTTATTACCGCATGCGGTTGAAATTCAGCACGGGATTACCACATGCCGTTATTGCGTTAATCGTCTCTTCATTGTTGATTGACGGGTGCAATGTAACAGAGATGCGTTGTTCAGTTTCTCGTTGAGCCTTGATCGCAAGTGGTAACTTGGTTTTCTGCAAAACAGAGTAGAAATATCCTCTTCTACCATCTTATTGATGTTAGTGGGTGTAATTGCGATAATTTATATTTGTTGTATTTCTGAGCTAATTTTCATACAATCGACGCATATTCCTTCTCTTTTGGCTGCACTATCTGAATAAGGCAGACATGAATATGAATATGTTATCAATTGTATGGATATGTCACCACTGTAGAAAAAGAGGTCATAAAATACCTTTATGTTATTAATTGTATGGAACTCCATATAGATCTTTCAACATGACTTACATGCCTCCTCCCTCCAGAAATAGGCTTCCTCGTAACCTCCGAAGGAAACAGGTATGGAGAATAAAAAATGGACAACATAAATGTAATGTTGTGTTAGCTTCCCTTAGGTCTTCAACAAAGTAAGACTAGTTCTTTGACAGTGGCAACTCTAAACACATGACAGGAGAAAAGAGCTTTATTTTTGACCTAAACTCTATGAGTTCCGGATGTGTTATCTTTGAGGATGGAGCTACTAGAAAATTTGTTAGGAAGGGCAAACTATTCTTTTCCTGGTCTTCCTTCTTTCAGTGACATAATATTAGTTGAAGGACTTACTGCTAATCTCATCATATTAGTCAATTGTGTGATCAAGGGCTTAAAGTCAATTTTACTAAAGACAGATGCATTATTACAGATGATGCTAAAGAACTTATCATGATTGGTATATGTTCTTCCTATAACTGTTACTTATGGTCTTCTAATGATTCTTCTCATGTTTGTCACCTATATCGTTAAGAAAAGGCAAGTTTGTGGCATCAACACTTCGGTCACATGAGTATGAAGTCTACTAAGAAAGTTGTGCCAAAAAATGCCATCGTTGGCCTTTCTCCTTTGCAAGTCACAAATGGAATAATTTGTGGTGACTGTCAAGTTGGTAATCAGATTCATGTGTCTCATAAATAGGTACCTAATACTGTTTCTAATCAATTCTAGAATCACTTCATTTGGATCATATGGGTCCTATGCAAACAGAAAGACTTGGAGGTAAAAGGTATGTTTTTGTATGTGTTGATGACTACTCAAAATATGCTTGGGTGCGTGATGACGGGAAATTAGATGTCAATTACTCAACAACTAAAATTCTGTGAATGCAATATGCGATGCATGTTCTTAGTGTATGCGTTGATTAACATGCGTCAGTGGTCATGCGTTAGAATGACTATATGTTAACAAATGTATGCGATGACCATGCGTTCCTGTCACAAGTTTTCTTACACTCATGCCAAGTATAACGGGAATGCAAGTTTCTCGGGTGATCCGAGGTTAAACTTAAGGACTTGTATCTAGATGAATGCGGTAATGTGCATGCGGCGGTTGAATAAAAGAATGTTGGAGGGGTTGTTAAGCTAACACTACTCCTACTCCTAGCTAACAGACAACATAATGAGAATGAGAATGAGAGGTAGAGACACGAGAACTATTGACAGGAAGTAAATGGATGGAAAAATAGATAAAATATGAAGATGTCTTCATTACAACCCTTAAGAGTGACCGCAAGGGCAACCTTAGTCAATGCAAGCCATATGATCTTGCTACACACACTTGAGCCTAACTCTAGGACGTATGCAATGTATATGCGATAGTGGCAAGAAGCCTATGCCAGCCTAAACCCTTATAACCCGCTCATGTGTTCTTGCCACATGAGCGTGATGGCCGCATATCACCACCATAACCTACTTCCTAGACGCATGCAATATCCTATTCGTAGGGTGCATACGTTGTGTGATAGTAAACGAAGCTTATCTCTAAGTTCCCCATTCTTGCCTATGCGTTCCAATCCGCTCTCTCGAGTCTTAGATTTGGATTTTAGACTACTCTCTCAAGTATGTCTAAATGATGAATGATGCACTCATAAGACAAGGTAACTGCATAAACTTTGCTGACATAAGATTATTCCTATCTCTAGTGAACAATAGCTTACATTGCTTAATGCGACCAACCACTTATCCTCTCGAGCAGTTAGTTGTTGCTGACTTTACTCGTAGAGAAGCATTGCATCTGCCTATAGATAGGCGTTGCTACAGCTTCACACTCATTAAATAAGATTTACTCACATACTCACGTAACGCACACCTCTTGGTGGTTTGTTACATGCTTCATATCCCTAATCCACACGACTAAATATGCGATACTCTAGCAATCTCACTAAGTGATGCAATGAAAGTTAAAGATGCTAAGTAAAGAAGATGGAGATGGAATCGAAGGAAATAGAGAAATGCATTGAACACATAATGTATTAATTCCTTAATCATAAAATGTAATCCAATATAATATAAGAAAAGAAGAGAAAAGGAAATGATCGGCTGGAAGCAATGACTTGCTTCCAGCGGATGTGCATCAAGGCTGCCGATGGTGCCTGATGCTTGATTTTATGAAGTGAATTATGGATGATATGCGATGGTGAAATTCCATTGTGCACTAAAATTTCCTCAGCGGAATCCAAGTGTAAATTCCACTGATTTTCCTGGTATGTCCAGGGTCGAACTCAGGGACTTGTGAAAATAGATTGCGATGGTAATTTTTATGAAAACTTTGCGGTGACCGGTAACTCAATTAAATGTTGGTTTTTTGTTGATTGCGTTGATAAAAAATAAACAAATGCGGCGGATTTGAGAAAAGTCAGTTGTGTGATAGATACACTAAGTATGCGGATGAACGGGTTGAGAGGGTCTTTAGCTAGCGTTACTTGGAATGCCTCGAACTATGAGATCATGCTACAACCATGCACAACAAGTCATTTTCCAATGCAAATGCGATGCTTCTAAGTCTAGGACTTGAATGCAAAAGTGTCCATAGAGCTTATTCCTAAGTCTCTACTATTGTCCTATGCGATAATGCAAGATGCATAAAGGCAAGGTGACCGCACACAATCATATCCTATCTCTAGGATGCATGCGATGCGTTAATAGCAAACAGTGCTTATTCCTAAGCTCCTATCTCTTGATTATGCGTTCTAATCTGACTCTCCCGAGCCTAGATTCTAACATGACCTTCCCAAGCCTAGATCCTGTCCTTAGACTACCCTCCCGAGTATCTCTAATGGACAAATGAAGCATACATAATACAAGATAATCGCACAGAATGAAGATTTCCTAGTTGTGCTAGCTAAATGCTTCTCAACCCATTCAACTGATTTAGCTACTCATGCATACAAAATAGAGAGTGAACAGATATAAAGAAGTAGATTCCATTTCGATAAATGAGTGGAATACAAAATAACAATGGAAGTTGAAGGTAGAGAGCCTGGTAGCAATTCCTTACTGACCGAGACTTTTACACTGTAAAGCTCTATTTGGTTCCAAAGATGTTCCTGCTTCCGCAGGCGTCGACCCTCTCTCTATCCTTAAAGCTTCCGGTGCTCTCCCAAGCTTACTAGAACGATCTGTCGACACAACCTTCTCTCTCGCGTCTGCCTTAAAACGAAAGAAAAACTATGAACAAAGACGTGCGAACTGAAGTATGAAATTTCGAACTGCTCAACGGTTAACCCCTTTTCTGAAGGTCGCCCTTGGTATTTATAGAACATCCAGGGTGAATGGCGACTTCTCTCTCATGATTGCACAGATGGGATGCTTTAATTCTCCTGACTGATGCGTCGAAGATTTGTCACTGAAAAGCTAAATGTACGTGTGTCGGTTGTCAATTTAATTCGAATTTGACTGCCATTAGCTTTCTGTCCCATCACGATTAATTAGCCTTTCACCTAGATGCACCCACCATGTTGCACTGACCAAGTTGCAACGATCCTCTTTTGGCGAATATTTGCGAACACGATCACCGTAAAGCCTTGCGGTGATGTTGTGCTCAACCAATGATTTCCTATGATGGTAATTTCTGCCTTGCATTATCGCATATTCTGCACAAAAAATACAAAAATCAATCGTTCTAATGCAATGAACGCATGCGATTTTAATATTATGAAATTGATGCTTAATGGATGCAATTTAACATGTTTTATCAACGCAAGCTAACATTGTTTAAGAACTTAGTACTATGATAACGTGCATTTCTGCCCGTTATCAATGCCATGGATGGGCGGTGGAGCTGACTCTTTCGAGATTTAGCTCCGGTCGAAGGCTTCGATTGTCACTCGGAATGGATGAAGGAGATGAAGAACTCTCAAGCTTTCTCCTCACACATTTTTCTGGATCACAGGGAAAACCCTGGATCCGCCCTAAGGCGAACCTCAGGCGAAATCTCTGGACAATTTGAAATTCTGCTCATCGGCTTCTTTATATAGAGCTTAGATCGCCGACAACATTAATGGACTGCTCTGGTTCTGACATTCGCGATGCGTTAGTCCTTTTCTAAATCTCTGCTGCTAACGGCGTGGTAGGTGAAATGTCAACATCAGCTTTTGATTTTCTCGAGATGTACATTGATGCGTTCATTCCACCAACCTTGTGTTGATCCCTCTATTATGCGTTATCGTGTAGCTGCAATCATGCAGTGACCGCATTCGCTTAATACCGCAACTTCTACACGATGACCGCAATCGCTTGACGAGCGCAACTCCCATGCGATGGACGCATGTGGTTGATTACTACAACACCCATGCGTTAATCGAAAGCGTTCGCCTTTGTGATGGACAGTTCCTCTGCATGCGGTAGTCCAGCTTCCGCGTTTGCATCCACTTTCTGTGTTAGCTACAAAAATAGACAGTTGAACACATAATAAGGCATAATAATGGGTTAGCTGAGATTCTCAATGCTGGTCGCCGCAAGCTCATTTTCTCATGAATTCCTTACATAATTGCCGCATATTCTGCTTAACAGTTCTCATAATTCTGAATAAAAGGCCTAAGATGACATGCATTTCTGCTTGTCATCAGTGCGCTTACTTCATGATAAATTAGAAACTTTTACTGCTTTTCAAGCACTATATCTTCAAGTTTAAAGATAAAAGAACCTGAATGTCATTCATATCAGAAGTGATCATGGCTGTGAATTTAAGAATTCTAAGTTTAATGAATTTTGCTCCTCTTTTGGTATTGATCATGAGTTCTTCACCCCTATTACTCCTCAGTAAAATTGGGTTGTTGAACGAAAGAATCAAACACTTCAAGAAATGGCCCGAGCCATGCTTCATGCTAAAAATTTGTCTTTCTACTTATGCATTGAAGCTTTGAATACTAAATATCACATCTATAACTGAGTAGCTCTACATCCAGGTTCGTTTAGCACGAATTATGAAATATGGAGGGGTAGAAAACAATGTCAAATATTTTCATATATTCGACAGCATTTGCAATATTTTAGCGGACAAATATACCAAGAGAAAATGAGATTCCAAATTTGATGAAGGCACATTTTTGGGCCACTCCACAAATAGTAGGGCCTATGACGTGTACAACAAACATACGATGTGTCATGGAATCTATAAATGTTGTCATTGATGATGTTGTGAATGGTTATGTTTCTGTCCCTGGGGAAGAAGAAAATTTTATGTTACCTGTTGTCAGTTCGAATGTCTAGGACAAGTTATTTGACAAGTGCACTAAAATCCAAAATGTGAATAGTGAGGATGTGACTGAAGAACATAAAGATAGTAAGAAGCAACCCTCGAGTAGGGTTCAAAAAAATCATCCTGCCTTTAACATTATCTGAAGTTTAGAATAAGGGATCTTGTTATGTGTCAAAAACTTGTTGTGCGGCAGATGTAATGCCACTGCAAGATATAATGGTATGCTATATGCGTTATGCAATGCGATATCTTAATCACGCTTTCAAATAATGTATGTGATACTACAAAATTCACTATAGAATGCGTTCATGTAGTTTATGTGTGTCACAAGTTTTCTTGCGATGAAACCAAGTATAATTCCACCGCAAGTTTCTCAGAGTGATTCGAGGTGGAGATTGCGATGCTAATGCGACAATGATGTGATATATGCGAACGTAATCAAATTAATATTGGTGCTGAAAAGTAAAATGCGATGATAATTGAATAAACAGGTAAAGAGTAGAATGCGGTGATAAATGAATAAACAGGTAAATAAATCTGGAGTTGTGTAAGGTGTGTGTGAGGGAATGCGATGGAAAGTCTTGTGAGTCGAATCAGAGTGAGAACGGGTTTGGAGAAACAACATCGCAAGTTAGGACGTAACTAAGGTTCCGTCTTCCCTCGGCTTACACCTCTCGGTGATCATATGCGTCACCATATCTCTATGATGATCAAGGATGAACGTTTGTGAACGCAAGGTTGTTTCCATCTCTAGAAATACTTCTTGCTTTAGTTAATGCATTCTATCAACCTTCTTTTGACAGGTGGATTAGCATCTTCACTTCTGCTCTCATAGGTGAAGATGCCACTGAGCATGCATTAACTAAACATAGATTACTTCTTCAATATGGATTGACTTATTCGCTCAATCCTTCCACCCACCTTGGAGGTTTAGTTACTCATGGTGAGAGAAATGGAAGATGAATGCGTTATGGTGAACAGAGAGATGAAAATGAACATGATAATGATATTAACTGGTAAAGATAAAGCTTTTGTTACAGAGATATGAATGAAAGATAAGAAATGAACAACAATCGATGAACGAAATGTAAGAATAAATGAAAGCAGCATGTCAATGTCTTGGCACGGATCCTGATTGGAGCTATTTTACTTGCCGGCGTAATAGAGAAATGAGGTGGAGAACTTTCTTCTCAGGAGAGTTCTCGAGGGAAGAGTGTCTCTTTTTCCGTGTGATTTCCTTCTCTATTTTTCTCCCCATTATCCTTCTGAGTGTTGATGTTGCTATTTATAGACCTCAGCACCTCCTGCGTCAGTGGTCTCACTCTGAAAAGTTACTTTTTCCTGTCGAGGCTTGGTGGGAATGTCCGCTGTGCTACACGTTCAATTTGTCAGGTCGTACATCAGAAAAGCTGTACAATTTCAGAAATCCTCGAGAATGCGTTGCTTTTCTCGTCCGCGAGCAATCATCGCATGCGGTAATAAAAAACCCCCGAGATGCATTGCTCTTTTTGTCCACGAGCAATCTTCGCATGCAGTGATACCTGGTACCTGTAAAACAAAGATTTGGACATCGCAATGCATTCAGCGGGTGTGTTTCCAATACTTTTACAATCTTTGCGTTTCTAAGCCAATTTTAATATGTTTGACGCAACTTTTCCTTCCTATTGCCGCATATTCTAAATAAGATGATATAAATAACTTGTATTTCTACAAGTTATCAGATCTCCACCAAGAGAAAAGATAAAGTCAACTATATTGAGATGATAAGTAACATCTGTTTTACCTCCCCTATTGAGCCAAAGAATTCAAGGAAGCTCTTTGTAACACCCCCAGAGTTTTTTTTTTTCAAGAATAAACTTTCGAGGATGAAAGTTCTTTGAGTAGGGAAGAATGTAACACCCCACACATTTTTTTAGTAATAATATAATTTCAGTAACTTTATTATTTGGAATTTCAGTAATTGTTATTAGTTGGAGGGCATTTTTGGAATTTTGGACTTCAAGTGTAAGTGCGGGAATTTAATAGTTGGCATGATATTATTCAATTTGAAAGTCAATTTAAAAATTATTGGCAGGAATTAATTTTCTTTTGAAATGGAAAGGAATTTAATAGTAAAACGGAAAGGAATTAAATGTAATGGAATTTAATAGTAAAACAGAAAGGAATTAAATGTAATGGAATTTAATAGTATAAAACGGAAAGAAATTAAATGTAAACTATAATGACCCGACCCCCTAGAACTTAAGTTAGGCCGTTACTGAAATACATGCATGCATGGAACTTAAAACGACACTCTTTTATGGTGAAATAAATGCTAAATAAATAAAGTCAAATAAAATATTTTCATTATGTATACACCTCTTTCGTATACACATAACCCACTGAATATGTACCTTTTTCGTACATCTAGTTATGTATACACCTCTTTTGTATACACATAACCCACTGAATGTGTACCTCTTTCGTACACCTGGTTAAGTATACACCTCTTTCGTATACACCTAACCTACTGAGTATGTACCTCTTTCGTACATCTAGTTATGTATACACATCTTTCGTATACACATAACCCACTGAGTATGTACCTCTTTTGTACACCCCAGATCCTCTCTATAAAGGTAGGGATGCGTACCTCCTTCGTACACACGGTTAGGCATACACCGCTTTCGTATACACATAACCCACAGAGTATGTACCTCTTTCGTACACCCCAGTACCCTTTAGGTATGTATCACTTTCATACACACCAGCCATAGTACATCTCTTTCATGTATTAGTGCCTTTGGACGTGCATCACTTTCATGCAGTCACATAGTCTGGAAAGGCAAAGAGATTGCATCTAACTTCATATTACATATAACATTCACCTAATCATGAATCCTCTAAAATCTCCTGATCAAGGTCAGGCTAGTTAACCTCAACATACGTAATTAATCTAGTATTAATGGATCCACTCTAGTACGTCACGTTCACGCACTAACCCATGTAACATTCAAACATTTGAAATTTCATAATACATCATATAACTTACGCACTTTCATAATAAATCACATCAATAAGCACATCAACAAAATGCTCAAACTTTCACCTAACTTTAAGACATTTCCGTAGTGGTGTCGCTTAACTCATAATTTAGGGTTATGCCTAATCATCCTTTTAATATATTTCATAAAATTCTAAATCATGCTCATACATTAACGTGCTTCAGTATATCTTTTCTAAACAGTCTATTAAATCTCAGAACAGTCAAAATTATCCTTGTAACTAGTCTTACAATCCTCAACATCAACAGATCAAATACAACAATATGGAATCACATACCATCTTATGCTAGCATTCAAGTGTCTATGTGCACAAATAAATCTTTCAGATCTCATTTCAGAACATACATTGGTCATACTATACTATCAGTCCATCATGCTGTCATTCTGCCATATCATTTATCATACTAGCATACATCTAATGCCTGGCCCGTGGGCAGTTCCAGTAGTAAGATTACTTACCTTTAATCGCAAACACTAGAAACTAGAAGCTCAACCTCTTCATTGCCCAATGGAATCTTGAATCAAACAAACATGCAAAAGAACTTTAATCCTTGTTGGTTGTTGTTCGAAATTTGGAGCCATTAAGAAGTGGGTAACTCAAATCTAAGTCGCAAGCATTGTGGCCGTTGAAGTTGTATGCTGCAGCGTTAGAGGACATTAATTGGAGATTGTGGGCATTGCCAATGTTCATTGGAAGGAGAAAACGAACAAATGGGAGGTGGGGTTTAACTTTTTATAAAAAAAAACAAAAAAAAATAATAATAATAAAACAAAAAAAGGAAATAAATATAATTACATTTAATTCCTTTCCATTTTATACTATTATATTCCATACATTTAATTCCTTTCTGATTTACTATTAAATTCCATTATATTTAATTCATTTCCGTTTCAAAAGAAAATTAATTCCTGCCATTAATTTTAAAATTGAATTTCGAATTGAAAAATTTCATGCCAACAATTAAATTCCCGCACTTACACTTAAAGTCCAAAATTCTAAAAATTCCTTCCAACTAATAACAATTACTGAAATTCCGAATAATAAAGTTACTAAAATTATATTATTACTAAAAAAATGTGTAGGGTATTACACTCTTGTTGATGAGAGTTGGGTGAATGCAATGCAAGAGAAGCTTGGTCAATTTGTGAGAAATGATGTCTGATCTCTTGTTCCTCGTCCAGAAAATACGAATGTTATAGGGAATAAGTGGATTTTAAAAAACAAATCTAATGAAAGTGGAAATATAACCAACAATGAAGCTCGCTTAGTTGCACAAGGGTATACTCAGATTGAAAAAGTATATTTTGATGAAATATTTGCCCCAGTGGCTCGGCTTGAAGCTATCAGATTAATTCTAGATATCCCATGCTCACTGAAACTTTAATTATTTCAGAGGAATGTGAAAAGTGCCTTCTTAAATGGGTAATGAAGAAGTGTATGTTGAGCAACATAAAGGGTTTATTGATCCCTCGCACTCTAATCATGTGTATAAGCTAAAAAAGGCTCTTAATGGCCTTAAGCAGGCTCCTAGGGCCTGGAATGAATGGTTGGCTCATTTTTTTTTTTTTTTTTTTTGTTGAGAATGACTATAAGAGAAGAAGTTGATAAAACTCTTTTTGTGAAGAAATTTGACAAGGATTTTGTTATTGTACAGATTTACCTTGTCAAATTTACGTTGATAATATAGTTTTTGGTGGGATGTCTTGGAAGATGGTTGATCTATTTGTAGAACAAATGAAGAAAGATTTTTAAATGAGTATGGTAGGTGAATTGATCTACTTCTTAGGTTTTAAATCAAACAACTTGATGAAGGTATATTTATGTCTTGGAGTAAATATGCTAGAAGCACTGTGAAGAAATTTGGGCTTGAAAAGGCAAAAGTCCAACAAACTCTGGCTCTCACTCATTCTAAGCTATCCAAAGATGCAAATAAAATAGTGTTGATGAAAAGAAGCATCATTGGAAGCTTGTTATTCTTCACTGTTAGTAGACTTGATATAGCTTTTAAAGTTAAAGTCTGTGCATAATATCAATCTTGCCCCAAATCAAACCATCTTCTCGGAGCAAAGAGAATAATCAAGTATATTAATGGGACAAGTGATTACAGGTTATTCTATACCTTTGACACTAGTAGTTTTCTTGTGGGCTAATGTGATGCTGATTGGGCAGGGAGTTCTGAGGACAGAAAAGCACTTCATGAGGTTGTATCTGATAGAGTAAAAGAACGTGCAATGGAAAAAATAAGAATCAATAAGCACTCTAGCTATACTTAATTTGAGTTGAAAGACATGGTTTAAAATAATTATTATAGAAGAGGGTTTCCTGAACACAACACATTTGATGAAAACTCTTTAAAAACCAGTTGAGCTCCACGTAAAGATGCTTCAATCTACAAGTAGACCACCACGAAGATCTTCTATACTATTCTCTTGTAAGGATTGTGTAGTGAAAACACTAAATTGAGTGGGATTTAATGAAGATATGAATAAGGTTTGGAGAGGGTTTCGAATTTTTCAGAGTTGTTGAAGAAGTTCTGAATCCTTAGCTTAATCATTGAGCCCAACACTTTAATTTATAAAGCTTTCATCATGCAAATTCAAAGCTTGCATGAAGGCTAACTCCTTTATGGATTAAGTGGAATTGGATGAATGATTTCCAACTTTTGGAAATTTCCACTTTGTGCTTTTTTTTTTATTTTCAAAAAATTATTTCTAAAATCAAATTTACAAAAAAACTAATTTATTTGTTTTATTAGTTTTATAAAAATTAATTCAATTAATTAATTTTAAATAAAACTAATTAATTAAACCTTTTAATTAATTTTATTAAATTAACATCTCATATTAAATTAATAAAAAAACAATTTCACTACAATGAATTTAATTTCATATAATTAATATTTAAATCATAATTTAAACATTAATTGATTCTCCTCATTTATTTTCGATAAAATTAAACATTTCAATTGTATCGAATACAATTAATAGAAACCCTAATCTAATTTGAATATGTCAAATTCTAAATCCTAATTTCAAATCTCATCAAGATTACTCAATTTACTAATCCAAATTACGAGCTAGTAGAGGGACCTTATGAACCTACGGATGATGAGCTCGAACGACTTGTAATTAATTAGTTAAACTCTTTAAACCGAATTAATCACTATTCGTTAACTACCAAGACATTTGACTATAGCTCAATAGTTGCACTCTCTTCACTGTAGAGATATTTCTGTCCATTTTAACCACAATTGGTAAGTCAATCCTTCATAGATTGTTCGTATTTATAGTTGGGTCAAAGATTACCGTTTTACCCCTGTAAATACATCTTGCTACTTAAGCTCTCACTGATCCTCCATTGAACAATTGATTTATAGTCCAACTTATAAATCATGACCCTCTCTTTTATGGGAGGGCGGGGCCCCGTTGTTTAAGACAAGGCATCAGCACTTAAGAGAACAACCTATCTGCTAACCCTAAATTGAGTAGGAGTGAATTCCATATTGTAAAGCTATGTCCCCAGCTATCTATCCGGTCTTATCCCCAAAATAGGAGGCTTATTGAGCAATGTTTTTGGACTACTCTCACCTATGCAGATCAAAGGATAATCCCAAATAAACAGGAGTTCATAGTTAGCTAAAGATTAAGATTGAGTTACCCTAGGTCATTGATTTTAAGATAGTCAGTTTCAACAGTAAACGGTTGTTACAAAGAAAAGTGAATATTTTGAGGTCTGGTCTTATGCAAACTCATTGCACAGGATGTCCCCACTCACATGTCTCCACATGAATGATTTTTGGAACACATAATTTGTATCAGTATACAAAATGGGTCACATCCAATAGTATCACACCCCCTCCCTAGCCTTAGCCCCCAAGACTTGGAAGGGAGCATGAGGATACACCAGTACTATTCCAAGACAACATTTTAATTTAACATTTTCCCCCTTATCTATTAAAAACTTTAACATGTTTACAATGTTCTATCTAACTTTTATACATATAGTTCAATTTCCTATATTCTTTTATCACATGATCCGAGCCGTGCCCTGAGAATTTACCAAGTCCTGGTGTTATGGTGGTCTGTAGACTCCTTCCTGAACGCTCCGCTTTGCTACTTGGGGGGTGATATAAGAAAACATTTGGAAGAGTGTGAGCTACTAAGCCCAGTGAGTGGTGCTTTTAAAATAATAAACACTTTTCAAAACATATTTTTGGGAAGTCAATCACATAATCACAATTTCGGTATACTCCATGCATGATCATGTGTAATTTCATACAATCATTATCCTCTAGTTCCATGCTTTACTTGGCATGTTCATGTCATGTACATACTATCAACCATAACATCTTTTTATGGAAACTTTCCTATAACCCACTTTTCCCACCAATATGCACATCGATAATTCTTTTCTCGTTAGTCATGCTTAGGTAACTTGACTATATTTCTTGTCGGTCGTCACCGACTATTATTTCTCGCCGACCGAGGCCGACTATATTTTCCCGCCAAGTACCCTTTTTAAGCATGCTAACTTATGTAGTCTGGGTATAATCTCAGTTTCCATAGAAATTTCACAACCAATATCATGGCAAACAACATAACATCATAAGCATGCATTTTGCACTTACATATGCATTTATCCTCATATCAACGCTAAAACTAAGTAACCACTCGCCGCAAGCAAGTTTTTCCACTAAAATCGCCTTGAGAATACCTTCCTGAGAATTCCTCTATGTCAATGGAAATTCCTCAATTAATACTTGTTATATCAATAAATAATGTCAAAATAGCCAAAATATCATTATATAATGAAAATACTGCTTACCCTACTCCAATTTAGCCAAAATCCTAAAATTAACCTCTTTAGAGGTTATTTGGACTGTGGTAGGCAGCTGGGCGTTTGGCATAGGCAGGGTGGGCATGCTATGCCACATAAGGGGCTGACCGTTGGGCGCGTGTTGCATGGTGGCCTGTTGCGCTGGGTGTGATGCATCGCACGAGGAGGGTAGCTGCGTTGGGCTAGCGCAAAGGATGCGTCAAGCGAGGCGCGCGGACGGACGCAGCGCTACAAGGCATGCGTACAGTGTGTGGGCTGGCTGTGCGTCCGGGCTGACTCAATGCCGTACCAACACAACCTTTATTTCTTTTGATCTACAATTAACTTGGCAGCCTAATAACTCAAACGTAACACTCTAAATATGCTCTCAACACAAGATTTTTGGTGATGGTATGAATAAATCTCTCTTGCCTAACCCCTCTATTTATAGCCATTCCAAACTCACCTCCTTGTGACAACTCAACTCCGATTTGTCTCACTTTGGAGATGCCAACACTTAGCCTGCCCAACCTAGCCTTGAGTTGTTCTCATCTCAGCTTGCCAGCCAAAATTCCCTTTTTTTGCATGAAATCTCCTTCACCCACCTCCTGCTTAGGGTGATAAGACTTCCATTGCATGAAATCAACTTTTTCTACCTCCTGCTAGAACTTTGTGTGATCCTCCTTTTGCCACCTAAATTACTTAAATACTTAAACATATTTCTCTACTTAAATTATTTAAGACTTATGCTCGTATAACTATTGGCATCTTTCCTTGGAGTTTTTCCATCAATTAGCCTTACCTTTTGTCCTTAACGCATAGCAACTCACCCTTCCTTCATCAAAGTCCCATTTAGCCATCGCATGAGTCGGCCATCACCAACGCATAGGGTGGCTGCTCACCCTTGATCCATGGCTTGCTATGTATGCTTGCTCGGCCTACTAAGCATGGATGCACGACATTGACCATCGACGCATGGGTGTGCTGCCTAGGCGCTTGCGCGTTTGGCCGCATGGGCGTGCCTCGTCGCATGGCTGCTCGATGGATGGCTGCTCGGCAGACTCGGTAGTGCTCAACGTATAGGATGGGCGTCTGGCTTGCCCTTTCGATGCATAGGCAGGACGCTCTGCATACATGCTCGACGCATGGGCTGCACGCTTGGCCTAGGCACATGGCCTGTGCGCTTGGCCTCAATGCATGACCTATGCGCTTGGCCTTTATGCATGGCCTGCGCGCCTAGCATGCTCACTCGACACATGCCTCCAACGCATGCCCTGCTTGTCTTCGTATGCCCTTGCGTTTGTTGTATGCAAGCCTTTGGCCATTTTTCAAGTCTTCTTCCTTCCATCCTCCATGCACTCTTGCGTTCAACATATTTAAGCCTCCCATATGCATTTGGTCTTTTGGCCACCTTTTTTGATAATTTAGTATTAATGTTTTCCACTCTTTGCCCCAATATCCTTACTTAGGATTTTTCTTCTCCCACTTTAGATTTAGTGTTAGGGTCTTACAAATAGTGTCACAAGGATGAGGTTTCCAATCTCATCCGTATACTTATAGACCATTTTGGCTACATACTAAAACTTGATCCTCTTTTTTGTCGCTACATAAAGTTAAAGTATTCATGTTATAGCCATGGATTTGTTTATTGGATTTTCATAAAAGAATGCAATATCAATAGTAATTTATTGAATAAAAAAGTTAAAAAATTTTATATTGACAAATAGAATATGTTAACAACATTTATGAACTGCGAGTTTAGGACATTCCCAACAGTTTCTTCCTTGGAAACAATATAATATCTTGGTTCAGCAAGAAACAAAATTGTGTCTCTTTATCTACTACAGAAGTTGAATACATTGCAGCAGGCAGTAGTTGTACCCAACTGATGTGGATGAAACAAATGTTAAAAGAGTATGATGTTCCACAGGAAACCATGACTTTTTATTGTGACAACATCAGTGCGATCAATATTTCAAAGAATCCAGTTCAACATAGTGGAACTAAACATATTGATATTTGATATCACTTCATTCGTGATTTAGTTGAAAATAAGCAAATTGTTCTTGAACATTTCGGACTAAAGTTCAACTTGCAGATATTTTTACTAA
The DNA here is from genome assembly GCF_027475165.1 of Benincasa hispida. Classification (NCBI taxonomy): domain Eukaryota; kingdom Viridiplantae; phylum Streptophyta; class Magnoliopsida; order Cucurbitales; family Cucurbitaceae; genus Benincasa; species Benincasa hispida. Next base: position 19,363,320 of record NC_143482.1, on the reverse strand, counting down.
AGCTTTGGATGCAACTCAATTTGAAGCTTTAAGAGCAAGGTTGGGCCTTTGTAAAATTAATTTATAACAATTAATTAATTCATATGGTTTTTGGAAGGGTTGGGTCTTGGTTATTGACAATCTCGTAATGGCTCTCTATTGGTGGCCCATGTTTTATTTAATGATGAGGTTATTTTAAATTTGAAATTAAGTATGTGGTAGTTAGTAATTAAGACGGTAATTTATTCCAATGTGGTTGTTCATCTTCTTCCCCACGTTCTCAAACTTCTCGTGTGATCTATGTTGTGTATTGTACATGCATGATGGTAAATACTAGGAAGAAGACTTATGTTTTTGAGAAAAAGATGGTTCGTTTTAAAGAGAAAGCTAATCAAAAGAAGACTATTGAAATAAATATCCCAACAACTACTACCAACGCTTATAGCATTCGAATGCGAGGGTTACATTCTCCCTTAAATGATAATCTTGTTGGTACTCATTCCGTCAAGCAGGAGAGATCGAATGTTGGTTCTCCAATCTCTGCTAAAAGGAAGATTGACCTGTTGTCCACCACTACCTTTAATATCACTACTACAAACTCTACATTACTTACGCTTGTAGTTTTTAATTACTTGATGTTTATTTGAAAACAATGTCAAGTAATGACCTTCTAGAAAAAAAAATGTCAAGTAAAAGAGTTAAAAAAGCGGAGATTGATGAAATGTTTCAGATATTTTCACATGAACCATTACTTGACATGTTTTCGCGTCAAGTAAAATATAAAAAATAATTAACTAATAATACTTTTTCAAATAAAATAACATAGGTCTGATCTTTCTAAGCCCTAGCCCACTCTTCATGCGCCGCTCGTCTTTACTTTGCTTCACTCTACCACTCGTCGACTCTTCGCGCATTGCTCATCTTCGCTCTGCCGCTTGCCCACTCTTCCTATGCCGCTTGTCTTCATTTTGCTTCACGTTGCCGCTCGCCCACTTTTCACGTGCCGCTCGTCTTCACTCTTCTTTGCTCCGTCGTTCGCCCACTCTTCGCATGCCACTCATCTTCACTCTGCACTGTAAGTTTTGTGCGTCGCTAGTTCAAGTCTTTTACTTATGATGCTCGTTTTATTTTATTTCTTTTGCTTGTGGGGGATCAGAATTTGTTGTTTGAGAAAGAGGCCTTCTAGATTCGATGAAATTCTAAGTAAACAAGTTAAAAAAAAATGAGAAATAGAGAAATTGTCAATAAGCTTAAGAAAATAGCAAAAAAAATTCTTAACAAAACAAAAAACAGGAAAGAAAAACAAACTTAGATGATTTTGGGTATGGAGAGAGGATAAAGAATTAGAAAATAAATTCAGGATGGAAAGAAAGGCAAAGCAGATTGGGATGGGAAGAAAAAGGTAGAGTGGGATGGGAAGAAAAACAGAAAAACAGAAAAAGAAAGGCAAAGCAGAGTGGGATGCAAATCAAAACCGAGGTTAGGATGTTCTACAATAACAATTGTATCGCCTATTAAAAAACTTATGGTCACGGGTATCCCTGATTTTAGTTTAAATATATCAACACTTTAACAACAAAGAACACTCCAAGAACACAACTCCCAACCAAAATGAACACAGATTACTAGTAGGTTGGAAAAGACAAGCACGCCAAAAAATGGATTGGTTGAGAATTCAACGAATATAATCAATTATGAAGTATAAACATTTGATGAATGTTATATTGAATGCCTTTGATGAATGTCGTGGATGTTTAGCATGTCTATTTTTTGTAAGTTGTTATAAAATGTAATTAGGCTTTAAAATTCATAACAAAGATACACTGCATGCTCACTTAGGTTAACAACTAGTTTTAACTGTTAAAATAGATTGTTACCTTATAAAATTTAGTTATAAACTCAAATCGGTTCATAAACCTATCTAAGGCTGGAAGTACTTAAGTTGACAGTTTACGTAACACCTCCTACCTAAGGATTATGACCGAATGATTGAGCATTGTTAACTGATTTTATGAACTTGCATGAGTGGTGTGAGGTTTAAAACTGGTTTAAAAACTTAGACATCGTAGGGTTATATCTAAATATAAATGTAGTACTTGGATAAAAATGATATAGACTCAGGTTGTGTAAAAGTTAGCCGTTTTTAACCTAAGTAAATAGCTACCCAAACATTTAGAACACTTCAGTGGGAGATTAACAATATATTTGATCTATAGTTATAAGCTCTCACGTCCTCAAGAGTTCACACCATGAGATCCACGCTCGGCTTCATGTCGCTTTTACTGCGACTACTCCATTTGGAAAGTGTTTGCATAGGCCAATAACAAGGTGAATGGGGGAAGTAGATCATAGTAAGTAGGTGAAGGAAATGTGTCAACATTGTCCTACGGTCTCCTCCATTAGTTTGAACCGTGAGATTCCTATATTGCGCCTACTATCGTTTTTAGGTGGCACTAGCTAGTTGTTAACCACGACGATCCCCACGGAGGGTTGTTACATAGGATTCGAAACAACCCAAGCTTCAGTAATGAATAGGGTCTTATAGTTCCGTCTTAGGTATTATTTTCCATCTCAGGGGCATATTCATACCGTTCTATAAGGTCTGAAAATGGCGAGTTATACTTACAAGAATTACTAATTGTTAGTAAAGATCTTGACCGAAAACGATAACCAAAAGAACTATAGGAGTAAAGAGTTCTTCTGATATAGTATTTGGTCAAGAATTGTCTTACTTTAGTGAAGAAATTGTTGATTGCCCCACGGTAGCAACTGTTCTAAATCACTAAAGTGTCGTTGCAAATAAATAAAGATTTATTTGGTACTTTATTAATTTTGCTAAAATTTGGATTTAGATGCATAAAGTTTAATAGAATTTGTTTAAATTTTTTCAACAATGTCGAATTCAATTATACAATTGCTAGCTTCCAATAAGTTTAACGATGAAGGATATTCAAACTAGAAATCCAGCATCAATACGATATTAGTTGTGGATGATTTGAGGTTTGTGTTGATGGAGGAATGTCCTCCAGTTCCCAATACAACAGCGAACTGAAATGTTCGGGACATCTATAATTAGTGGGTTAGGGCTAATGAAAAAGCTCGGGCCTACATCTTAGCAAGTATATCTGATGTACTTAATAAGAAACATGAGGTAATGCCCACCCCTGTGAGATAATGTCATCGTTTTAGGAGTTGTTCGGGCAATCGTCATCCTCTGTTCGACATGAAGCCATTAAGTATGTCTTCAGTACTCGCATAAAGACGATTCCAACGTTAGAAAAAATGTTCTTGATATGATGGTTCACTTTAATATTGCGGAGGCTCATGGGGCGATGATCAATGAGATAAGTCAAGTAAGTATGATATTGGAATCTCTCCCAGAGGGTTATCTGTCTTTCAAAACCAATGTTGTTATGAACAAAATTACTTATAATTTGACCACATTGTTGAACGAGTTACATACATATCAGTCTATAATGAAACATAAGGAAAAAGAAGTAAATGTTATTTCTTGATCTAAGAAGTCTTTTAAGGGGTCGACATCTGGAACGAGACCCACTGATAACAAAAAGTCTGTACCTTCTTCTTCAAATGATAAATCTGTACAAATGAAGAAGAATAAAGGGAATAAGAAAACCACTGCTAAGAAAAACAAAAACAAAAAAAAGACTCCCAAAGGAAAGTGTTTCCATTGTGGAGAGGATGGGCACTGGAGGCGTAACTGCCCAAAATATTTGGCTGAAAAGAAAGCGGAAAAGGTAAAATAAGGTAAATCAGATTTACTAGTAGTTGAAACATGTCTAGTGGATAATACTTACCTAACCTGGATATTAGATTCAGGCGCTGCTAATCATGTTTGCACTTTTCTACAGGAAACTAGTTCTTGAAAAGAACTTTCTAGACAGGAAATGACTTTCAAGGTGGGAACGGGTGAAGTCATTTCAGCTCATGTGGTGGGAGATGTCAAGCTATTTTTTGGGGAGTCTTTCATCTTACTTAGGAATGTGTATTATGTTCCTAAGATGAAAAGAAACTTAATCTCCATTTCCTGTCTAGTAGAAAATATGTACAAAATATCTTTTGAATCTAATGAAGTGTTTTTTTTTCAAGAGGTATTCATATTTGTTCTGTAAGACTCGAAAATAACTTGTACATATTTAAACCAACTGAAGCAAAGGCCATTCTAAATATAGAGATGTTTAAAACGACTAAGACTTAAAATAAAAAACAAAAAATTTCTCCTAATGCCTATCTTTGGCACCTCATACTTGGTCACATTAATCTCAACAAGATTGAGAGATTAGTAAAAAACGGTCATCAAAGTCAGTTAGAAGATAGTTCTTTACCTCCATGTGAATCATGTCTTGAGGGAAAAATAACAAAAAGATATTTTTCCAACAAAAGTCTTCGTGCCAAAGAGCCTCTCAAACTTATACATTCAGACCTATGTGGTACGATGAGTGTAAAAGCATGAGGAGGCTATCAGTATTTTGTATTAATGATTACTCAAGATATGACTACATTTACTTAATTAGTCATAAGTTTGAAACTCTTGAAAAATTCAAAGAATTTAATACCAAGACAAAAAATTTGTTAAGTAAAATAATTAAAACACTTCGATCTGATACATGCTTATATATCTCATATACATGTATATCTCATATGGTTATCACTTAAGGCATGATCCACTTCTATATCTCATATACATGCTTAAGTTTGTATACAATAAACATGGAGCTTTGTTTATTGGATATGAGTAAATGCCAAATAAAATAACTCTTGTTTTATTCATAGTAATTGTTGGGTTTTATGTCCTAAAACTCGCAGTTTGTTAAAAGACGAACATTTTCTATATTCAATAAACTTATTATTGATTTTATAAATTGTATACATAAAAGTCTAAATCCAATAAACTAAGACCCATGACTATTACATGAGTACTTGAACTTTATGTAGAGACATAAAAGTGGATCAAGTTCGAGTAAATAGTCAAAATGATCTATAGTATATGAATAAGGTTGGGTGCCTTGTTCTGGTAACACTATGGGATGCGACCTACTCTATAGTTGTTACAAAGAGTTGTAAAGTGCTACAAACGAATTGATCCTAATTCGTACATGTTATGACATGAGGAGTGGGGTCATTCTATGCAATGAGTTTGCATAAGATCGAACCAAGAAATAAGTCACTCTTACTTTATAATGTTGTTTACTGTATAAGACTGACTATTTCACTTAGATGACCTAGGTAACTCGATCTTAATCCTGAGCTAACTATGAACTTCTGTTTATTCAGGATTATCCTTCGATTTGCATAGGTGAGGGTTGTCTCAATAACGCCGACTCAATAAGCCTCCCATTTCAGGGGTAAGACCGAATAGATAGCTGGGGACATAGGGTGCAAGACGGAATGCACGTCTACCCGATTTAGGGGTAGGAGAAAGGTTGTTCTCTCAAGTACTGAATCTATGTATTGAACAAAAGGCCCCACCCTCTCACTGGGCTGAGAGAATTTTGGTTTAATGACTGGATCACAAACCAGTTGTTCATTAGAGGATCGGTAAGAACTTAAGGAACAAGAAGTAATCTTGGAGGTAAAACAAACATTTAACCTAACCGTTATTACGAACAACCTGTGAAGGGTCGACTTACTAATTATGGTTAAATCATGTGGACATAATATATCTACAATGAGGGGAGTGGAACTATGGGTTTTAGTGGAGTGACCTATTAGTTAACGAATGAGGTTAATTCGGTGTTGGAGCCTATGATTTGTATGTCCACGAGGTCCCCCTACTAGCTCGTAAATGGATTAGCTTTAAAGTAGCGTGATAAGTTAATTTGAAACGTTCAAATTAGAATTAAAGGAATTAGTAATTATATGAGATATAATTACACGTTTAATTTTAAGAATTAAACAGAATAGAAGAATTAATATTTAAATATGATTTAAATATATGAAGGTAGATTTGTGTAAAATTAATCTAATATTTCATATTAAATTAATTAGAATTATTTAAAATTTTTAAATAATTATTTATTAATTCTATTAGAAAATTAATTTATGAAATTAATTTTAGAAAATTAATAATATTTTCAATTTTTAAAATCAAATTGATTTTTGAAATCTTTTGGTAAAAATTGAAAAGTTGGAAAATCAACACAAAATGGAAAAATGGCTTTTTCCATTAAGCCTTCAACTTGCTCACACAAAACTCACTTCATTTTGGCTTCAATAACTCCAAGCATGAGTTGCATCTCATGCAACCATCTTCTTTGCATGAAGGTCCTGCAATATAGTTAGAAGATTGGAGTGAAATTGGGGCATGCAAATATATAATTTTTGCTGAAAATTTATGTTGAAGAAGTTGTTCTTCAAGTGGGTTGAAGCAATGAGCTCTTCTCCAAATTCCTTTCGTTGAAGCTTATTTTGAGTCCCATAACACAATCTAAAGTACAAAGAGAATAGTAGGGAAGATCTTGAGGTGGTTTATAGCAAGATTTGGAGAAGTTTACAGCTGAGAATCAATAGTTGAAGAAGTTCTACAAAGGTATGGCTTGAAACCCTCTTGTTTTAGTATGAGTATGCTTTAGTAACTGCCAAAATTAATAAATTAGAGTGCTTATTGATCCTTGTTGCTTCCGCTGTTACTGATATATTCCAACAATTGGTATCAGAGCATCATTTAAGCATTCAATTTGGTTTAATTCTAGTGTGGTGGGTGTTTTTCATGAGTTATATGAACATGGTTTACTGATATGGTTTTCTATGTTTTGACATTTAATTTCTCTTTGATTTCTTGATTAAATTTATAATTGGCTCTTGTTTGATGAACTTATATGTGTTCTCAAGAGTCTATAATTTATTTGGAGTCATTAGAGTTGAAATTAAGATGTAATTGAAGAAACAAGTGAAGAAGGCCGAGCTGCAGATTCTAGTTTTTTCAGCCTCTGCTCAAATATCGTCGTTGAGGTATAAATGCTAAACGATCATGTAGCTTCAGGCATTATACGATAACAGCTTTGTGCGCACGTTAAACGATGTGTAGAGGAGCTATACGATAGCACTACACGATCGTGTAGCTTCACGCGGGCGCTCAATGATGTGAAGTGGCATTATACGATAGCATTACACGATCGTGTAGCTTTGTCCGGCGCTAGACGATGGCGATATAAAATAGTTAGAAGACGCAATGCGATGGTGCTACACGATCAGACAGATGCTAGACAATAGACATCGGTGCTACACGATGAGCCTTAGCGAGATTTTGAGCATGGAGCAAGAGCAGCTTGTTCGACCGGTTTTCTTGAGGTCCTATCTGGTTCAACCTCAAAAGGATTTTGGCTAGTTCGGTTCAGAATTTTCTAGTCCAGTTCAAGTTGTTTGGGTTCAGCTTGGAGCAGTTTGAGTGGTTCAAAAGTGGTTTTGAAGTTGTTCTGTAATAATTAGGCTTTTGTTTGCTTGTTTATGCCAAAACTAAAACCATATCAGTTTGTGTTTTATTGTTTATGCATGTGATATATGTCATAATTAAATAAATCTTGTATATGCATACAGTATGCCATGTAGATTTAAAACCCCACTGTAGGAAGCATGTTACATGTAGTATGCATGTTTAGGGTTTCTTTTATTTAATATAATTGTTATATTAAATATTGAATGTCTTTGATACATGTTGTGGATGTTTAGCATGTCTAAAATTTTGTAAGCTATTATAAAATTGGGTTAGACGTTTAAAATTCATAAACAGCTGCATGCTTATATAGTTAACCACTCGTTTTAATAGTTAAAATAGATCATTAAACTTGTAAAACTTGGGTTACAAACTCAACTGGTATATAATCCTGTCTAAGGCTGGGGGTACTTAACTTGATGGTCTATGGAACACCTTCTACCTGGGGATTATGGCTGAATTATTGAGCGTTGTTAATCGTTTTATAAGCATACGTGAGCAGTGTGAGGTAATAAAATGGTTTATCACCTAGACATCATAGGTTAAAATCCAATTATAAGCGTTATACTTGGATAAACCACTTAGACTTAGGGTAGTTTGTTTAGTCAAAATGAACCTAAGTATAAACTTACCCAATTAATAGAACACTTTAATGGGAGTTTAATAACTTCTATATGATAAAGTTATTAGAACACTTCAGTGGGAGATTAATGACATATACGATACGTTATTTTTAGCTCTCACGTCCCTAAGAGTTCACAATCCAGATTTAAGCGGTATTTCGTGTCACCCTAGGAGTGACCTCTATATGAAAAGTATTTTTTAGCATAAATCTAGATTTCTGTGAATAAGGGGAAGACGTTCAAATAGAAATCAATTATATGATATATAGATTTCAACTGTCACGTCTCCACATAGTTTACACCATGAGATTCATATGACGCTTCGTGTCACCCTGGGAGTGACCTCCATATGGAAAGTGTTTGTATGAGTTAATAACAAGGTAAACGGTGGAAGTTGTTTATAGTAAGTGGGTGAAGGAAATGTGTCAACATATCCTATAGTCTCTTCCGTTAGTTTGGATCGTGAGATTTCTATGTTGCATCTGCTGGTTTGCTTTAAACGGCCCTTTCTAGTCGTTTAACGACGACTATCCCCTCAGAGGGTTGTAACATAGGATTCAGAACAACTCAAATTCCAGATATGGATAAGATTTCTTAGGTCCATTCCCACCCTTGACTCTTCATTTCAGTAGAATAATTGGGGCCAACCTCTGACATCTGAAACAGAGGGTTACACTTACAGAATTACTAAAGTGTTAGTAATTTCTGACCGAAAATGGTAACTAAATGACTATAGGAATAAGAGTTATTCTGGAGATAGTTTTTGGTCAAAAATGTTTGCTTTAGTGAAGAAGTATCTGATTGCCCCTCGGTAGCATGTATTCTGACTCACTATAGTATCGTTGTAAATAAGTAATGGTTATGGGTACATCATTACTATTTTTGCTAAAACTTGATTTTGGATTTAGTTACAATCTGGTAATTAGAATTTGTTTAAATTTTATCAGCATGTCAAATCCTTCTAGAATACTCATTTCCGAATTAGATAACGGTAAAATCAAATCAACAAAGAAATTACTAGCATTTGATATCTTCAATAGAGTTTTAATAGATGATTGTCCTCAATCTCCCGACTCATCTAAAATTTTGAATAACATAAATGAAAATGCAAAATTCGAACAACAAGATAAATATGATTTACTTGTTATCGAAGTATGTTTAGTGGAAAACGATAAAACTTGGATAATTGATTCAGGTGTCGCTAATCATGTTTGTACTTTCTCACAGGAAATAAGTTTCTGGAGACAGTTGACAGAGGGCAAAACAATCCTTAAGGTAGGGACCGGGGAGGTTATTTCAATGGCATCATGTTCCAAACATTACTTTGCCTTCTTCTAGTACTACTGAGGAAGCCCCAAGGTCATCATCTTCTGCATTTCTTGTCTGAGGAGATTAAAATGTTTAATGATGTTATAGATCGTGCTTCTGATCAGAAGCATAAACTTATTGTATTAATGACTTTGATGACGCAGGTTGGGAAGTATCCTAATCGTGTTGGGCTCTCTTCATGAATATTTTCTTTAAGCCAAGGAGGAGTTGGTTGACGTTTTGAATTTATTTTTGTTTGATCCGATGGTTTGATGATGACAACTAGAAACGTTTAGTTTGGTGTTTGGGTTGTTGTTGGTGTTTGGACTGTTGTTGTTTCTGTTATGATATCTTTTGTCTTTGGTGAGCTGAGACTTGTTTTTCTTAGACTTGTTCTTATTTCTGCATGGACCTTTAATACTATTATGGTTTAACAGATTTATTATCTTTTGTCTACCCTTGTTAATTGTTGGTATGGATTGGAAGTGTTTAATACATTGTCTTAAAAAGAATATATTGTACCCAAAGGGGGAGTTTATTAGAAATGTGATATTGGCTAAATATATTTATTTTAAATTGCTTGCATTGACTTCTTGGGCTTTTAGGAGTTGTCTCTGCTTTTGTCTTTGGTGGATGTTTTCTCATAGGATGTTCTTATAGATACCAAATCTACAAAATATTTCTTTCCTTATTGAACTTATTCTGTAGAATATTTTATTTGGGATGTTTTCCTTTTTAGTGGATTTACAATTTTATGTTGGGATATTTTCCATCATTCTACTATGCTATTTAAGTCCATAAAGTCTTCATGCTGGGGTTGTCGCATCAATTGCTTGTGTGATTATTGTGTGAGCTTTACAAAATTCTTACGGATCTACATTTTTTTCAAGTAGAAGTTTTTTGAGCTATTTGTGGCGGCATGTTCTTCACTTGTTCTTACTTTAAACCACGAAGGTTGATTGGTCTTAGGGGGAGCCTAAAAAGACTTTGTTCATCAAGAAGGCTTTCTCAAGCCTGGGGGATAGTCTAAGGTGTTATTTATCAAGAAGGGAGTTCCTAAGCCTTATGGGGAGCCTAAGGCGTTATTCATCAAGAAGGGAGTTCTTAAAACTCTGGGGGAGTCTAAGGTCTCATGTGAAAGGAGTTCATATGTAGAAGGAAAGATATCATCAAGTGAGAGGGAGTCTCATATACTTAATGGGAGCCTAAGTGTTTTATCACTAATATCACATACTTAGGGGAAACCTAAGTTTGAGAGAGAGAGTCTTACATCTAGATAGAGCCTAGCTGATCAGCTAAGTTGGGCTGTACGAGTGTTATTATAATCGTGGTTATTTACAGATAAGTACAACGTTCTAATTGCTTGATTTATATATATATATATATTAGTGGAATATCTCTCTCGGGCACACTGCCTCTAGTACATTGGTGGTTTATTACCGAACTGGGTTTCCAATCTCGGTGTGTTTATCTTTGATTTACTTTCTATTGTTTTACTGTTGTTTCTAAAATTGATAGAACGTCGTGTGAGACAATCACATAGAGTGCAAGTAACCACTTTCCATAATTTCATAAAGTCACCACTTTGTAGTGTTTAAGCTACATTAATCTCCTTTATGAGATGCATGCTTAAGTTAAATAAACAAAAAAGGTCTTATTTCTTTATTTATAAAATCGCTGCTTTCTTGTTTAATGATTTCCATAGCAACTTACTCTCTCAAGTAGTAAGCTATTTCTACTTGAACCAATTGATCAGATGGATTCAAACAATAGCATTATGCACCATTAAACAAGATGAACTTCTACTTATGAAAAGCTCGTTAGACTGTTGATTTATTCTTCCCAACCCATTAAGGACTTAACTATTCATTGTGGAGAAAACCAAGTACATGTATGAATAAGAAATGATAAAGCTCATGATTTATATTAAGACTAGAATACAAACACCGTGTCAATGTCTTAATATAAATTTGAAAGAGAACATAAAATGGATGAAAGAAATTTGATCGGAAAAATGAAGGTGTCAAGCCGTCGGTCACAGTTTCTTGCTTCATTTGGCTATTGTGATTAACTCGCTACACTAATGTTGGAAAATGAAAGATGAATCTCTCCCTTGTCTTTCTCTTCTTCTAAGACAAGAATTTCTTTGCTGAATTGAAAGGAAGAGTAAAAGCTAAGAAGATTTAATGTGTGAGACTTGCGCTATTTATAACTTCAGTTGATCGTTCCTCAGTGTTCTCTCCAATAATTGTCTGACAAACTTTACATTTAATTTCATACATTTAATATCATATCCTTCTGCTGACGATGCGCTCCTGGCTTTGCCGAGTTATGCCTCTGGCGCTGTTACTTTGAAGAAATTAGAGTGCTCAAAGCAAGCATACGTTCTGTATATATTAACTTGAGATAACATCATAGGATTTTGATCCTATTCTTTTGGCCTTCGAGATTGGAGTAATGATTAATAGGAATAGTTGGGGCATTCATATTTCATAGTCAGAGATGAAATTCTTGGATTTATGAAAGACGAACCATTACAAAAGCATTTTCCAAGGATAATTTCATTAAAGAAGAACGACAGTTGGGGCTTGAAAATGATTAGATATCGTCTTAGTCTCAAATGTCGACCAAGGATTGATAGATGTTGCTTTAAGGACTCCACCAGCACTTTATGAGAAATCGAAGTCTTTGGGTTCTGAGGGGAGTATGGTCGCAAGGTTGTAACTTAAAGGAATTAACGGAAAAGCACCACCAAGTGTGGAGCCTACAACTTTATTTGACTCAACACGGGGAAACTTATTAGGTCAAGATATAGTAAGGATTGACAAACTGAGGACTCTTTCTTGATTTAAGGGTGATGGTGCATGGCCGGTCTTAGTTGATGGAGCGATTTGCTGGTTAATTTCGTTAATAAACGAAACCTCAACCTGCTAACTAGTCGTGCAGAGGTACCCCTTCGCAACCAGCTTCTTAGAGGGGCTACGGCCGATATGGCCAATGAAGTTTGAGGCAGTAACAGGTATATGATGCCTTTAGATGTTATGGACCGCACACGTTGATGTATTCAACGAGTCTATAGCTTTGGCCGATAAGCCTTAAAATTTTATTGTGATGGGGATAGAACATTGCATTTGTTGATTTTCAACAAGGAATCCCTAGACTAAAATAAAACTCTCATGTTAAATAAATCAACAATCTAAATACATAAATGCTAAACTCAGATACTAAAATAATTTACATCCCAAACGACAAATACAACATTTCTAAACCTAGACTAAAATACTATGTACCCCAAATATAGACTCTCAGAATCCAGACTAAAATAATATGTATCCTAAATACGAACTATGTGAACCTAGACTAAAATAGTCTACGCCAAAATATAGACTATTCAACTACATATATTATTATAACCTTACATATTATAACAACCACAAACTATTATAACCAACTTTGCACTCCACACAACTAGTTTGATATGACAAATTGAAGCTACAAGTCATAGTATTAAATTTCCATCTGCCCGTTGATATTTCCATCAATTTTTTCATATTTCTATGGGTTCGACATTAACATGATAGGTAAATTGATATCTCCACTATATTATAAAAAATCCACGAAATATAAAAATAAGCAACAAAATGTTACTAATGTAAATATAATATAAATAATAGACATGTTAATTTGTTTAAAATCAAAACATGTTTATTTACTAATTTAAATTTATTTTTTGTTTTTATTAATTTTCAAGAAATATTCCTCAAAATATACATTTTATCAATATTACATTTTCGTAAAATTAAGAGCACAATATTTCCTTAGATATGAACATTTTAAACTACAAGAATCTCAATACGAACGAAAATGTCTAATTTAACCCCAATAAAAAGAAAGAAAGAAGGAAGGAAGAAATACTCTTATCTAGTTTGACAGTTAAGGATTGCGCCACTTTTGATTGACGGTAGACGAGTACGACGCAACTCAAAGAAATGCTCCTCAAACAATTCCATTACTTCCTCTCTTCCTCCTCTATACTTCCCTTCTTCAAATCCCCAACCGATGCCAATTCGATCTCAGTGTTCCGTTCTCCAAATCCCACTAGACGATCGTTAACAGTGAGAGCAAGTCTCATCACTAACTCAGAGTCCTTCGAGGTCGGACGCCTCATTGGAAGCTATGGCTTCATGAATATCACCAGGTTTCTCAAATCTCTGTCACTTTTTGTTTCTTATTAGAAAATTTCTTTGTGTATTATGAGCTCCGTACCGCCATTTGTTGCTACGAATGAAATTTTAGTGATTGAATTCACTATTGTTGTAAATAAATGCTTAATTTGCTTTCCTTCTGTAATTTAGTTCCTGTACTCCACAGTGCATGGAGAAAAGATTTTGAGTTTGGATTTTTCATGGTTGTTGAGCTCTATGGATGAGAAAATTGTTCAATTTACTCGTTCTTCTTCCTTTTGGTTATCATATGAAATCAATCTGTTGCACTTAAGTTTCGTGATTTAGTCTGAACTTTAATTCAATTTCAAATTACCGTCATTGTAAATGTGATATTTTCCAACCCCCGACAGCTATTCAGGGTTTCAATCCGGGCAAGATGTTGAATATTCTTCTGGAGATTTAGGGCAATTGAGAGTTCAAGATGTAGGAGAAGGGAGTGTAAAGATCAGGTGCTCTTTTGATGTGTATTTGAATTCTTGGGATTGTTTACGGGAATCTTGAGTATTCATTTGGTAACCATTTGATTTATATAATTTTGGTTTTTGAAAAATTAAATCTATTTTCAATCTCTTACCATATTCTTCATCTCTCTTAAGTAAAAGAGTTGAATTCATAACCAAATTCTAAAAACAAAAACAAGGTTTTAAAATTCTTGTTGACCATATTCCCAGAAAAAAGATACTTTCGAGAAACTACGAACACTACTTTTGAAGTTTTCAAAACTTGGCTTGGTTTTTTAAAACATTGGTTAAAAGTATATAACTAAGCAAGAAATTTAAAGGTGAAAGTGGTGTTTGTAGACCTAATTTTCAAAAACTAAAAACTAAAAACCATAAACGAAAAATAAGATTACCAATTTTCTGAGTCCATCTTATTACTGATACTATCAAGGGCAGTTCTTCTGTAGGCTTTATGAAGGAAGAGTATCTCAGGGTTCTCGTAAAGGAACTCCTCTTATTTTTAAGGTGATACTCGTGCATTTACTTCACTTTTATTCTTTTGGTTTCTGAAGGGTATCTGCCTTCATTATGGTTTCAAATATTTACCCTTCCTAAAATATATATCTCCCTAACTTTAATCCTTAACCTCTCAAAGAAGTTAGTAAGAGGTGCCCCAATTTGAATTGATAACGGTTAAAAGAGAGAGAGAAAGAGGAGACATAAGGTTTATGTGGAAAACCCTAGAACAGGGAGAAAAAACCACGATAGAGAGTCTCCGTTTTATTAATTTTTACATAATGTGAGGGCTTCAACAAGCCTAAATACAAAAAAGGAAAGAAAAATAAGGTAAAGTAAATAACTATTGTTTTTGTTTTGTTCTCGGAATTTTGTAGCTATAGTTTGTGAAGCTTCTGTATGTTCTCATTTCATAGTTCTTAACCTTATTGGTAGCTTTATAAGGTCCCCTCTGCAATGTTGGATATGATGAGGGCGCTATGAGGGTGTCAACCTAGTTGAGATGCCCGGGTGCGCCTGCTGATCCTTTGGTTTTGGTTTTGGTTTTGTCTTTTGCCTTTATTTTCAAGTACACATCTCCTGTACTCTCTTTTAATGAATAATAAAGGCTGTTTCCAAAAAAAAAAAAAAAAAAACTATAATACCCCAAGACTATAAACAATCAACTAAGTCCATTGTTTCCAACATTCCCCCTTAAGTTGGGGCATAGATATCAATCTGACCCAACTTGCTAACACAAGAATCAAAATTTTGCCTGAGTAACTCTTTGGTGAGAATATCTGCAACTTGTTGATGTGATGGAATATACAGAATATAGATACTGTCATTGTCCAGTTTCTTTTTTATAAAGTGTTTGTCAATCTCTACATATTTCGTTCGACCATGTTGTACTGGATTATTGATGATGCTTATAGCAGCTTTATTATCACAATAGAGTTTCATAGGTAAGACACCATCTTGATGAAGATTAAATAGTACTTTCTTTAACCAGATTTCTAAACAAAGCCCCTTATTTCCAACAATTTTTTACATAATGTGAGAGATACAAGAGGATTCTTATTTATAGGCTCCAACAAGCCTAAATACAACAAAGGAAAGAAAAATAGGGTCAAGTAAATAACTATTATACCCCCGGACTATAAACAATCAACTAAGTCCCTTATTTCCAACATAATTAATGGGGTGTTTGCCAAAAGGAGCATAGCTCGATTGACATAGTGCTTGAACTATCAAGCTTGACGTTAGAAGTTTGATTTCTCCGTCCCACACATATATAAGATAACTAACAGGGTTCAGTTGCTGATTGATTTTCTAATGAGCTACACCATTGGGGTGAATTGAGTCTAGCTATCTCTGCCACGTTCAACAAAACTCTCTACTTTATCAATGATAAATGTCCGTTTTGAATACTGTAATTCTTTTTTTTTTTTTTTTTTTTTCTTTGTGAATTTGTTGGACAATCATTTAGAAACTCTGTATTCAGTCTTTTCAATCAGCTATGATATAGTTTGTTATGAATAAACTATTTTCAATATGAAGGTGTATCCTGGAAAGCGGGCTGGTGGTGTTGAAGCTGATATGATGGCTGCAAATGAGCTAAATGCTCACGCATTTCTCCAAGTAACAGACACTTTCTTTTTTTGTGTTCACAATTTTTTTTTTGGACATATTAGTGCTGATGATGATTAGACTATGTTGGGAATTGAAGGAGAAGTATTTGCATTCAAACTTCACAAACTACTGTTTTTTTCCTCTTTTCTTTTCTTCTTTTTCGTTTAATTGTTTTTGTTCTTATGGAATTCTGCAGAGCAGTTCGAAGGATATCTGCTCGAATCTTGCCCTACTTGTTGGTGGATTTGAAACAAACACTGGGGAGCAGGTTATCCACAGTATTCAGTATCTAAATGTTTTATGGACTTGGTATGTTTCTTCTAATGACATGGAAAAGTGAATTTTCTGCTTGCTTAGTGGCTAGCATTCCGTGATGATGGGAAATATAGCGCTGCAGACTACGGAAAAATAATGAGTGAAAGGATTTCCAAAAGGATAGAACAAATCTCATGGAACCCTTATGAACAAGAACAGTTGATCAAGCGCAGGAGAAATTTTGTGATCAGGATGTTTCAGGGCATAATGAGAGGTCTTGTGTATATGCACGACCATAACAGATTACACCAAAGTCTTGGACCATCTTCTGTAGTACTCAAGTTAAGTTTAGCTCTTGGAAGTACCGCATATTATTTGCTAGCTTTCAAAGATTCCTAACTTATATCTTAACTCTGTCAGATGTGATAAAATTGATTTGCATTTGATCACAGTACAATTGTTGAGAAAGATGCTGCTTACTTAATCCCACGTCTTCGAGATCTAGCTTTTTCTGTGGATGTGAGGTAATTCTTCTCTCTTCATCAGTCATCTTTTTCCGACCAATGTAATTTTTATTTTATCATGACCATTCTCAACCTTTTCATCAGTTGTTAGTTATGATCTGTGAAACCTGAAAGAAATGAATTTTTACTTGGTGAAATAGCCTTGGAGATTTGAAATTGAAAATCAGCTTTATGGGGGAGGATTTTGCTAGCTTGTAGGGAAGGGATATAGGTAATTGGTGGTTCCACATCCCAACCTTAAAATATCCGGGAGGCCCTTGAAGGGTGCATTTTATGCTTAAGAACGCCCTTGAAGGGTGCATTTTATGCTTAAGAACACCCTAACTACCAGAATTAGAAAAGTGGCTCTCCTTCCTCCTCTTTTGTAATTTCATTTGATAATTATATTTATGTGAGAGTAGCTTCATTGGAGAGTAATGCAGTATGAGCGAGTTAGATATTTGTGGGGTCTCTCTCTCTATGTACTCAATAGTTTTAGAGAGAATAATGATCTTATTCAATTAATTAGGCTGAAGATACATATATATAGGCAACTAAGAAACCATAATTTAGGAGATATAAAATTACAATAAAGGACAACTAATTATAATTACAATATAAATGGACCTTCAAATGTGAAATTTGGAACATGAATATTGGGGGGGGGGGGGGAAGGCTTTCTTCACCTTTTAGTTGCTATATCTGGTACCAGGGCACAAGAAATCGGAGTTAACAATTGCAGAGATTGACTTAAATATAGAGGTCTTCCTTCTTGAAAAATGCATAGGAAACGGGTTCAATAATTTTGATTACTTCTTAGAAGCAGAAGGAAATTGAGCAAAGTCAGGGGAAAAAGAGGGTTACATTCTCTATAGCCATATTAAATTTGGAGAGAGAGTCCCGATCTTTATTAATTAAGCTGTCATTCTTAATCCCTGGAGATAGAACTTCACTAATGGAGAATGCCAAAGGTTCAAAACCAATGTCAGGTAAAGAGTCCTTATCATCCTTGGAGCTTGAAAAGACAGGGCCGTCTTTAATGCAGGGAAGAAAAACCTTGTTTCCTCCGCAGGAATATCAAGGGATGTCTTATTTGTCACAAAGGCAAAACAACCACTAGTGAAATTGTCTTGGACAACTTCATTGGGCCATGCTCTTTCTCTTTCCTCATTAAAACTCTCTCTTCACAAGAAGAATTTATGTTCACACCAACCATGTTTTCAACTTTTTTGGGCTCTGTTGAATTATCTGAAACAGGGGAAAACATCTTCTTTGGCTCCAACGATGGCTCCAATTTCCGAGTGTCCTCCTTTAAAGTGAATCAAAGGGATTCCTTGAAAATCTCGGAGGAGTTTAGATTGAAACAAAGAAATCCATTTCAGGATTTTGTAAGCTGGAATCGATCCCTTCATCTTGCATAAATTGATTCAGTCTAACTAAATCAATGGGATTTGTAAAATATTTAACATATAACTCCCACGAAGAAAACTTGGAGGATCAATTACCTCAATATCACCAAAGTAGAATTTTCCTGGCATCCATGTCCTCCACGTAGAACAAACCAGATTCGTACCAAATGAAGAAGTAGGAGTCTTTAACCTTGCAACTTTCCACTTCTATGTCTAAGAGACTGAACGTGGAATGGAGGAGATGCTGGTCAGGTAACCGGAGGTACAAGAAGATGAACGGAGGAGGCACTGAGGAGATGAAACTTCAGGTGAGGGGCAAAGAACAGGGGAGGAGAGAGGACAGAGGAGAGAGCAGAGGGCATTCTTGACTTTGTTTGTTTAAATGAAGACACTCAATTGTCAAGAAGTGTTGAGGAAACCAAATGAGATGATAAGAATTTCACTGAAAATATTTGTGGGGTATATTTTGTAACGTAGAATAGGTGGATCCTCTGGAAGTTATCTGGATAAACAGTATTTGATTCAGGAAGTTAGAAGGTTTGGGATTTATCTTTTATGTTTTTTGTGTACAAACCAAGCCTCTGGGAAGTATAGAAACTTGTGTATCTCATGATTGTTTCTGATTAACGGGAGAAAAAATCACTTGAATTGCAGACCAGGATGTAATTGCAAGAGAAAGCTAGCTGAAGGTATGAGAAATGTTGCTTTAAATCTATGGAAGCCAAGTTTCCTCGTTCATCATGGGCAACTCAGTTATCATAAATTCCTCCCTCCTTCCAGTCACCCCAATTAATTTGAGATATTTCAGTGTATATTGTTTTCAACATTTAACGAATCTTAAATTACATTTTCTTCACTATTTTAGTTAATCATAAATTTCTTCTTACATTCAATATGGGTTGAAAGTTTCTTAAACCATTTGATTGTCAGATATCCGTTTCCAGAAGACAGCCTTGGACAGCTCGCTGAGGGGCTATGGAGACGGGCAACAGTTGCTGGAGCCTACACTCCAATGGAGAAAAGAGCATTTGGAATAGCAGATGACATGTATTATTGACATATGTACACAATGATGTTCACAGTTCACTTCATGGATTGTGTTCAAACCTTCTAACCCAACCTTATCATTTTTTCTCCTTTTCTTTTGCAGATATGGAGCTGGTCTCCTTTTTGCGTATTTGTCTTTTGTACCCTTTTGTGAAGCTGGAGTTGTTGATAGCCTCTCCTTGCAAGTAATTGATCTTACAAAACTTTTTTTTTTCATTGGTATCTGTTGATATTTGACCTTCTCCCTTTGACAAGTGAAACTCTCTTTGTAATCTTTATTTCGATTTCTCTGTAGTGGTTCTTTTTCTGGTTGGGTTGTCTATTCAATTCCCCTTGTATTCTTTCATATTTCTTTAAGAAAACTTATTTTTATTATGAAAGAACAAAAAAAGTTCCTCTGAAGTTGTGTACCCTAATCGTTGTTTTTCTGTGAACTTATAGAGGCTTTTGGAGAGCACTTTTAGACTTGATCTTGAGGCTACGAGAGAGTAAGACTCCACATTTTTTTTTTACAATTCGTTATTGTTCCTCAATAATTTATGCAAAGGAATTTTATTTTGATCATGATTTGTTTGATATGTAGGATTTTTTCTTCTTTTTCTTTTTTGAGAGAGAGTTTTCATTTATGTTTGTAAGATCTAGTTCTCAGTAGTATTTCTTTGGTTATTTCTTTCACTTGAGGGACTTCAGTTGCTCTGGCGCTAGATTACCCAGTTTACCAAATCCTTAAAATGATACTGCAATGCCCTCAAGAGCTTACCAAACCATTCAAATGATCACTACAATTCGTTTCCCCTAAAACTCTGGCATTTATATTATTTTACAGTACACTTCTACTCCAGGTCTTCTAACACGTTTTTATACTAAAATAAATAAATGTTTTGCCTTGGAAGATATTGTTTAGCGGATGATCGATTCGTTGAAGCGGTCAAGTTTCTCGATCTCAATGATCGTGCTGGTTGGCAGTTACTTCAGGTTGTTTATCTTTGTACGTTTACATTACACTGAAAATGCCCTAATCTCATTCTAAAGTATATCTTTGCAGATGTGTTACTGATAGATTCCATCAGATTTAGATCTTTTATTTCCCCATTGCTTGCACAAAAACATATTTCTTTCTTCTTTTTCCTAATCATACATCATATTTCGCAAGTATTAGATTGGAATTCCTGGTCTAATTTAAAGTTAGGATCACATCCTATATTTTGAGTCCTGAACTTTCATGGCTATTTGATGTCCTTCAATTTTTAGGCATTCTATTTTAGTTCACGAGCTCTGTATTAAAAACCTTGGTCATTTTCGTTCATTTTCAATAAACTATTTCACAAAACCTAATATTAGTACATTTGTTATTCATTTACCTAGTCAAATGTTTGGCATGGACACATGTATTTAGAGTTAATATAGCAAGTTAGATGATTGGTTTTGAACTAGGTTCAGATTTGTTTAAATAATTAATGAAATATATATGCTAAAAATGTGATCTAAATCTTTCCTATTCTTCAACAAACTAACAAAAAGAAACAACTCTTTTAGGCAATGTTGAATCCAGATTTTCGACAACGCCCCCTTGCTGAGGCAGTACTCAACCATCGGTTCTTGACGACAACGATTATATGATTCAGTCATGAACCAGATTTGGCTAAATGTCTCCTAGTTTTTATTTTGCAAGGGTGATCAAATCATCTCGAGTCTCTCTCTCTTTTGCTATTTCTGTTTATTCTTTGGCACGATAGCAATGTTTCCATCTATAGAAGATTCAAGTCATTTTAGATTTCACATCTGAAGCATGCTTTATTGGAGTGGAACATGAATAACATCCAAAATAGAGGTCGGGTAGAGGGAACTCCTCCCAAAAACTACACCTAAAGAAATTGCTAATTGTGGCATAAATACTTATCTTTGAACGATCTAGATTTTCTTTCTTTCCAAAAGTGCCTCAAAAGTTGAGGCGCAACCACCTACCATCCTTGCTTTGTCTTTCAAATACCACCCAGTAAGCCCTTCCGTAATCTGTTGAATATGTCTTCTCCTTTCCCCTATCCTTTTACAATTAGTATACATTATGTATTATTCTTTCCTTATTTTCATTCATTTTACTATTGCGTGTCTTTGCCATATTTAGCAATTATCATTGTATATATTAGGGATACACCCACTTGTAAAAAATACTGAATTGAGAAAATTCACAAGTTCAATATGGTATTAGAGTATTCTCTCTAAATTATCTTCATAGGTTTCACTTTCGAAATCCTAACAAAGAAAAACAGAACATTGAAATTTCAAATAACATACCAATTTGTTTGAAGCTGTGCATCAGAAAAACACCATCAATAACTTGGAGCTTCACATTTGAAGCGAATCCGTGCTCCACCTTTCCATTCAACTAAATCATGTTCTTTGCGTTAGAAGCCAATCGAAGCATAACCCAGATTGGAACTTCACAACGGCCGAATCGTGTTCTTTGAGTAGAGATCAGTCATGTCAGATTGGAACCTTGGACCCTACATCGGAACATCACATCGAAGCAAATTAGTCGAAACAAATCATTGAATTGATTCGTCGAATTGTGCTCTTCGCATTTGAAACAAATTAGTTGAGGTCATGAGTTGAATCACGTTGAGCTTCTAGGTTAAATCACATCGTCCGTTTTTTTTGGGTCAACAATTGGGTCGTGGTATCCATCTGGTCAGGCATATACAATCGGGTTGAGTACAACAAATCAGGTTTGAGCCTTATTTTTCTCTTTTCCTTCTTTGGGTCTGGGAGCTTTTTTTTTTTTTTTTTTTTTTTTTTTGTTTTTTTGACCATTTTAGCCTGTTTCTTTCCCTTATTCTTCTTTGATTCTTTATAGTATCCATAAATTCTAACAATGAAGAAGGGACCATACCTCCAATTACTTTTCACAAATTAAATGGAAGGAGCTATTTCCATTTATCACAATCTATTATGATGTTTATATGTAGAAAAGGAAGGAAGATTATCTGTCAAGCAAAAATCCTATCCCAGACCAAGTTGATTAGAGATACAAGACATGGAAAACGGAAAATAATATGGTTATGTCATGGCTAATCAACTCCATGACGACAGAGATTGGTGAAGGATTTCTGCTCTTTTCAATTGCAAGCGAAATCTGGAAAGCAACTCGTGAAATATATTTCGACCAAGAAAATATAGCGGAATGATTTGAAATTGAAGGCAAAATTCATGAGCTATGACAAGGAGATATGCAAGTTACTCACTACTTCACTCAATTGTCTTGCCTTTGGTAGCAAGATGTATTTGAAAGCTACAAGTGGGAATGTACTACAGATGAAACCAAATACAAAAAGATAGTTGAGAAGAAATGAGTATTCAAATTTCTTCTTGGCCTTAATAAAGAACTAGATGAAGTACGTGGTAGAATCTTAGCTATTAAACCCTTACCTAACATCAGAGAAACTTTTGCAGAAGTTAAAAGAGAAGAAAGTAGAAAGAAACTAATGTTAGGAGTATCTACAAGCTCTGAATATGAAGAATCGACTTTAATTGCTCGAAACCTTGATAATGAGGTATGTATAAATACTCATGATAATTGTTACAATTAAAATTAGAACTACATAGGAACTGATAATTGATAACGAAAACCAAGACCATGGTGTGAGCACTATAGAAAACCAGGACAAACTAAAGAAGTATGTTGGGATATTCATGGTAAACCTCCAGATTGGAAGCCAAACAAAGGAACGACAGATAGACGTGCAAAGGCCTACGTAGCGAGTACAACAACTGAAAGTAACTTTAACCCTGAACATATGTATTTACTAGGGTGCAGTTGGACATTCTCCAAAAACTCTTTGGTTAACTCAAATCTACTAAAAAAATACCAGAAACCAGTGTAGCAACAGTTCACAATCGGGTAACTTTCTTTGTGCTCTTAATGCAACCAAAAAAATTTGGAGTACTTAGATTATTGTTTTTGGAGCCTCAGATCACATGACAGGTGATATCTCACATTTAACTAATTATGCACACTATAGCGATCAAACTACTGCAAAAATTGCCGATGGTACCTGTTCTAAAGTAATGGGAATTAACAATATTTTTATCTCTGAAGATTTTATCTTAAAAAATGTGTTGTATGTCCCAAATCTTAGATCCAATCTTCTTTCCATAAGCAAACTAACTCTTACGAAAAATCGCAGTGTAACTTTTCACTCACATAATTGTATATTTTAGGATTTGAATTTGGAGAAGATGATTGGCAATGTTAAGGAATCCTCGGGTCTCTACATACTGAATGCTCTCAAGTCTCAAGTCAAGGAGTTAGGTCTTAGCAAATCTACTTTTGTAATTTCCAAAGACAATTAGTTTACATCTACTTTTGTTGCTTCTAAAGAAAATTATGATAGCACAATAATGTTATGGAATAATAGATTAGGACATCCCAATTTTTTGTATTTGAAACGTCTAATTCCAAATATTTTCAATAAAAGTTTTCAAGTTTTTCAATGTGAGACTTGTTAAATGGCAAAGTTGGCTTGATCTTCATATCTTTTTAATAAAAGTTCTCAGATTTTTCAATAATGTGAGTCTTGTTAAATGGCAAAGTTGGCTTGATCTTCATATCCGATAAGCTTTTATAAACTCTCTTATCCTTTTTCTATGATGCATAGTGATGTTTGGGAGCCTAGTAGAGTTCAGAATGTAACAAGAGCTAAATGATTTGTTTCTTTTATTGATGATCACACTAGACTTACTTGGATGTTTTTATTGAAAGAAAATCAGAGGTCACTGCCATATTTCAAAATATATATGCCATGATTCTCAATCTCTTTAACACTAAAATCCAAATCCTTCACACTGATAATGCTAAAGATTATTTTAACACTTAAGAAACTTTGTGAAAGAAAAAGTTATTGCCCACTTAAGTACATGTCCTAACATTCCCCAACAAAATAGAATTGGGGAGAGAAAACACAAACATCTCTTAGAAGTTTCTAGAACTTTAATGCTTTTTGCCAACACCCTCATCAGTTTTGGGGAGAAGCTATTTTGACAGTCACATACCTTATTCATAGAAGTTTCTAGAGTTTTTCTTTTCGCCAACACCCTCTTCAGTTTTGGGGAGAACGTTAGGATTCAAAACTTATTTACAAAAACTTAAGGAAGTATTTCCACATAATAGATTATTTTATCAAGTTCCCTTGAAAATATTTTGTTATACGGTCTTCGTTCAAGATCATCAACCTAATAGGAGTAAATTAGATCCTAAGGTAATCAAATGTATCTTTCTCGGTTATGCTCCAAGCCAAAAAGGATACAAATGCTATTCACCAACCATTAAAAAGTTCTATATCTCCATGTATGTAACCTTCTTTGAAACTTAACCTTATTTTCAAAAGCAAGACACCATTGAACTTTCCACTCTTGAAAACGAAGGAACCCAAAAAACAAATTTCATTGAAGAGAGTGCTCCATTTCTACATGAAACTGATGTTTCTAATCAAAACACACTTGAATCTAGGAAAGATCCTATAGTCTATACTCGAAGAAGAATGAACACCCTTGGACATGAACTAGTACTCAATCAAAGCCCAACCAGAATGTAGGAAAATAATGTCTCCAACTCCACAACGGAAATACTTACTGAAGATATTGATCTTCCCATCGCAAAATGGAAAGGGGTAAGAAGTTGCACGATGCATCCTATTCAAAACTATCTGTCCTACAAATATCTTTCTCCAAAATTCAAAGCATTCACAACTACACTATCCAAAATACACATTCCTAATAATGTCTATGAAGCCCTTAAAGACATCAATTGCGCAAGTTGTATTAGATGAAATAAAGGCCTTGGAAAAGAGCAACACATGTGAAATAATAGACCTACCCCTAGGGAAGAAAATAGTAGGAAGCAAATGGATCTTCACCATTAAATACAAAGCTATGGAGAAATAGATAGACTCAAAACTAGACTTGTCGTCAAAGGGTTCTCCCAGTCTTATGACATTGACTACCAAGAAACATAGTTTTGGTAGAAAAATTAAATACTATCCGTGTCCTTTCTTCCTTAGTAGTGAACAATGATTGGATACTTCACCAATTAGACACAAAAAATGCCTTCCTTAATTGAAATTTAAAAGAAAAAAGCATACATGTCCTTGATCTTTTAAAGGAAACAAGTATGCTTGGATGTAAGCCTGCTAATACTTCTATTAACACAAATCATCAAATAAGGAAAGAAAACACAATGGTTAATAAAGATTAGTATCAGAGGCTAGTTAGAAAATTAATCGACTGTACTCACACTAGACCTGATATCTCTTATGTAGTGAACTATGCAAGTCAATTTATGAATAGTTCAACAAAAGACAATATGTGAGTTGTTTACAAAATACTCAGGTACTTGAAAGGAACTCCAAAAGAAGGATTGAACTTCAATAAATCTAGGAAAAGAAACATTGAAGTCCTTACAGATGTCGATTGGGCAATGATAACTTGTAGAAGTACAAGTTATTAAAGCTCAAATTATTAAAACAATGAGAGAAGACGATAGTAAATAGGCAATACTGCGATTGAACGCGCCAAACTAAAAGCAAAATCGCGATCACTAATCGCATAAAAGCAATTAAATTGAGTTAATCTTGTATTTCTGTGCAGGAACAAGGCGATAGCGCGATCTCTTGAGTTGGCGATCCAATGATACTTCAAAGACGATCGCGTGATGACCTTACATAAAGGCGGTGGCCTAATGTGATAAAACATGGTGGGACGTGAAGCCGATAGCGGTCAAATTAGAAATTCAGTTGGCGGCCGTTAAAGACCATATCATTGCAAATCCATTGAACCTTCGGTGACCATCAGACGATGCGACAGGGTAATTGGTCGACTCATCAGGCCCATGACCTGAAGACTGCAGGTTCGAATCCTGTCCCCGCCTAATCAGTGGAACATTGTTCACCGGGATAAAAGGCTGGTCCCAACCCGTCTACCAATGTCATTTCATGAAGATGGACACTGGCTTGGGGGCGGGCTGCCGCCCATCCACGCAATCATTAGTGAGATGAAGAACTGTTTTGTCTGGAAGTCTATAAATACCATTAAATGCTACCAAACCAGAGAGAATTAATTTTTCGGAGAGGTCGAGAGACTATTGAAACAACATAACTTGAGAGACACCAGCCCACATCGAACCCTTGTGGGAGCAAGAGTTTACAAATTAGAAAAGAATTGAGTGCTAAAAGTCGTGTAAACACTAGAGGAAGCAAGACACTGCTTACCTGGCTTAACACTTATATCATCTATTGTTTTGTACTTGATAATTTTATTTGCAAGAATGGAAATTACATTTCAATCTATGTTCATTATTTTCACGCCATACATGAGTAGCTAAATTTGTGAATGGGTTGAGAAGTACTTAGCTAGCATGACTTGAGTTATGCACTTCATGCGATCATCTTGTCTTATGTATGCTTCATTCATCACTTTGAGTACTTGAAAGAGAAGTCTAAAGACATAGAATCTAGGCTAGAAAGAATCAGATTAGATCTCATAAGCAAAAGTAGAAGAGACTTAGAAATAAGTTCTATCTGCTGTATTCCCTACACATCACATGCATCTTAGAAATAGGAAATGTGTCCATATGCATTGAGAAATGTAGTGCTTAATATTTTTGTATAGCATGATCGCATGACTTGTAGAATATCTTAAGGAATGTTAGCAAAACCTCTTCTCAACCCTTTATCGCATATTTGTTGCAACACCATTCTTCCATCGTTTTGCATTTAATTCCACCGCCTTAAGAAATCAAAGTCAATCACCATCCAACTTCTTAAACTTAAAATAGCAATAAGATCAGAGATAGAGTCTGTCGTATATTTGTCTGAGTAATCCTTGTGTTCGACCCTGGACATACTAGGACCCTAAGAACTTGGGCTTTGTTAGTAAAACTTGCATAATCATCACATCCACATACCATTTCATTGCATGATAAATCTTTGCATCCACACACCATTTTATCGCATGATAAATCAACGCATCAAGTTTTTGGTGTCGTTGCCGAGGATTACGGTATAGATTGCGCTAACATCAAATCTCTTTGATCTTTGCAGCTTTTGACCTTTGGAGTATTGCCATTTCACCTGTGAAGGAAGAAGCAAGCATCCTATGAGCGAAGCAAATACTCCTGAGCTCGATTACGGCCTAGAGATTGAAAGAACTTTTCGTAGAAGGCAGAGAAACAGATGCAGACGGCAAGGAAGAGCTCGTAGAATGGCTGAACAACCTGAAGAACAAGTAACAAATGAAAACATGCCGGCAAATCCCATCCTACTGGCAAATGATCGCAATAGACCCATCCTGGACTATGCGTCACCAAATTGTATGAGTTCTCCCTAGGAATCATGAGACCAACATTGGATGGATCAAGGTTCGAGATGAAGCCAGTGATGTTACAAATAACACAAAGAGCAAGACAGTTCGGAGGACGACGTGGTGAAGATCCGCACGCCCATCTACGAAGCTTCATTGAAATCTGCAACACTTTTTTATTCCTTAATATTTTTTCAGAAGAGGTTCGACTCACGTTATTTCCATTTTCACTATGTGATAAAGTAAAAAATGGGCATATTCTCTCGAACCAGGAGAGATAATGTCTGGGAACAAGTTGTGGAAAAATTTATGAAAAAGTATTTTCCTCCCACAAAAAATGCCAAAAGGAGTAGATTGATCACCAATTTTGAACAAGAAGAAGATGAATCGCTCAGTGACGCATGGGTGAGATTCAAAAGGCTAGTACGTGACTGCCCACACAACGGATTGCCCGATTGCCTCCAAATGGAGATTTTTTTTATCATGGACTTAACTCTGCATCGTAGAAAGCTGTCAATGCGGCAGCAGCAGAAGGTCTTCTGGACAAAACATATGATGAAGCAAAGAATATTCTTAATCGCATCTAAAAAAACCATAAAGATTGGCAAGAAAGCGATCAAAGAAGGAAGCCCAAAGAAAGTAATTCAAGTAATGGTGCCATCTCATCATTACAAAATCAGATGAATGTGATGATAAACTTGCTGCAAAGCATCGTAATAAACAATTCAGGAGCTCGAAATGGGCAAGTGAATGCGATAAAGAAAACAAGCACCGGCTATGTCTTATATGAAGAATCACATTCTCTTGAGGAATGCCCACGAAATCCTCAATCACTTTACTTTGTCAAAAAAAAATTCTTATTCAAACACTTACAACCACGGGTGGCGAAATCACCTCAATTTTTCTTGGAAGAACAACCAACAGTAAAGCAGTCAGCTTGTGGCTCAGAGAGAGGGATCGCTAGGGTTCTTCCATAGATCTAATGGACAACAGCAAGCTAGCAGTTCTCAACCACCATCCTCGTAATCCCTAGAGAACATGTTGAAAGATACATAAAAAAGAATGAAACAGTCCTTCAAAACCAAGCTACATCCATCCGCAATTTGAATATTCAAATGGGACAAATTGAGGGAGAGCTAAGGAACAAACCCCAAGGGGAATTGCCTAGCTCAACCGAGCTTCCATGCAATCCAGGGAATGCCGGGAAAGAACATTTTCAAGCAGTCACCTTAAGGAGTGGAAAGGCGGCGATAGAAGCCAGAAAGGAACCTTGCAAGACTGAATCAAAAGAGCAACCTGCGATTGAATTTGAGAAGCCTCTATCGTAAACTGAATCAAAGAAGTCCAAGAAAACCAGAGAACTAGAAGATGCGATCACCTCTAAGCCTCTAAACCATGAAACACTGGAAGTACAACTACCTCCATTTCCTAAAAAACTGAAAAAGAAACATAACGATGAAGGCCAGTATCAGCGCTTCTTGGAAATATTGAAACAATTGCACATCAATATTCCATTCATAGAAGCGATAGAGCAGATGCCTGTGTGTGCAAAATTCTTGAAGGACATTGTCTTGAAGAAGAGAAGCACGGGAAGATTCGCCATGGTGGCAATGACACAAGAATACAACACTATAATTCCACCAAAGATGCGTGACCTAGGCAGTTTCACAATACCCTGCTCAATAGGAGGAATCTATATTGGCCAAGCATTATGCGATCTCAGGGCAAGCATAAACTTAATATCCCTTTCAATTTTCAAAAGATTGGATGTGGGAAAACTAACACCACAAAGGTGACTCTTCAACTCGCTGATAGTTCCTTGGTGCACCCTGAAGGGAAATTAAAGGATGTCTTGGTAACAATAGACAGATTCATCCTACCTGTAGACTTCATCATCTTAGATTATAAGGCAAGTAAAGATGTTCCAATCATATTGGGATGACCATTCTTGTTAACTGGTCGTGCTCAAATAGATGTGCATAAGGGAGAAATCACAATGAACGTCAACGAAAAGAAGCTCAGGTTCAATATTATCAAGGCAATGAAGTTCCCAGATGAGGAAGGCTTATCTGATTCCGATGATGAACAAATTGCGTTGGAAATTAGGAATCCGAGGAGGAGAATGAAGAAAGAGAGGATGTTATAGCATCCATTGAGACTTGCCATGCGATAACAGAGATGTTGAAAAATGATGAAATGCTGAATTTGGATGAAGAAAGAAAAGCACAGAAGTCCTCTTTAGAGCAACCACCTACACTAGAACTAAAAACTCTACCAACTCACTTGAAGTACGTATTTCTCGGCCAGAATGAAATCTTACCACTCATCATATCCTCTACGTTACCTGAAGAAAAAGAAACCGCACTGATCAATATTTTAAAAAAATATATTAGAGTGATCAGATGGACGCCCACAGACATCAGAGGTATTAGCCCAATGTATTGCATGCATCGAATCTGGCCTGAAGAAAATCAAAAGGGCTCAATAGAACCTCAACGCAGAGTGAATCCTGCAATGAAAGAGGTTGTCAAAGAAGAAATCATCAAATGGTTGGATGTCGACATTATCTACCCCATCGCATATAGCACTTGGGTCAACCCCGTGCAATGCGTTCCCAAAAAGGGTGGGATGACAGTGGTTCCTAACACAAACAATGAATTGATCCCCATGAGGACCGTCACGGGTTGACGAATTTGTATGGATTACAGAAAACTCAACGCGGCGACAAAGAAAAATTATTTTCCCTACCCTTCATTGATCAAATGCTCGATAGATTAGTGGGGAATGATTATTTTTGCTTCCTTGATGGGTATGCAGGCTATAACCAAATTATGATCGCACCAGAGGATCAAGAAAAGACCACGTTCATATGTCCATATGGAACATTCGCCTTTCGTCACATGCCTTTTGGATTGTGCAATGCACTCAGTACGTTTCAAAGGTGTATGATGGTGATCTTCTCCGCGGTTGAAATCTTTATGGACGACTTCTCAGTTTATGGACAAACATATGAAATCTGTCCGCAAAACCTGGAGAATATACTGAAAAGATGTGAAGAAACTAATCTAGTGTTGAACTGGGAAAAATGTCATTTTATGGTCGAGGAAGGAATTGTGCTAGGGCACAAGGTCTCAAGGAATGGGTTAGAGGTGGACAAAGCAAAGATTGAAGCTACAGAAAAAATTCCACCTCCAATGAATGTGAAAGCTTTGAGGAGTTTCCTAGGGCACGCGGGGGTTTACAGAAGATTTGTGAAGGAATTTTCCAAAATCGCTCGACCTTTGGATTGAACTGTTGGAAAGCTGATAGATCCTTTGATTTCGATTCATACTGGAAGGAACTGCATTGCTAACACTAAAAGACAAGGTCTCAAGGAATGGGTTAGAGGTGGACAAAGCAAAGATTGAAGCTACAGAAAAAATTCCACCTCCAATGAATGTGAAAGCTTTGAGGAGTTTCCTAGGGCACGCGGGGGTTTACAGAAGATTTGTGAAGGAATTTTCCAAAATCGCTCGACCTTTGGATACATTGTTGGAAGCTGATAGATCCTTTGATTTCGATTCATACTGCCTCACTGCATTCAAAACACTAAAAGACGCTTTGACTACAGTACCAATTCTGATCGCATCTGATTGGGCGAAGCCATTCGAACTGACGTGTGACGCCAGTAGGTATGCGTTGAGGGCAGTCTTGGCACAAAAAGTAAAGGTAATTTTACACCTCATCGCATATGCTAGCAGGACACTAAACTCCATGCAGGAAAATTACACCATTACCGAGAAGGAACTTTTAGTAGTGATTTTTGCTACTGAAAAATTCAGACCCTATTTGTTGGGGTCAAAAGTGATAGTCCACATAGACCACTCCACGATAAGATATTTGATGAAAAAAAGATGTGAAGCCTAGACTAATCCGATGGGTTCTTTTACTCCAAGAATTTGATATGGAAATAATCGACCGAAAGGGAATAGAGAACAAGGTCGCTGACCATTTATCGCGATTAGAAAATCCAGAAGTGGATAGCATCCAATTAGTGGCAAACGCCTCATTTCCTGATGAGCAGCTGCTTAAGATTGAAGAACTTGTACCCTAGTATGCGGATATTGTCAACTTTTTGGTCTGCAAACAATTCCCTGAAAACTACACATCCCATCAAAAGAAAAGGCTCATACATGAATGCAAATTTTACTATTGGGACGATCCAAATCTCTACAAAAGAGGATCAGACCAGATATTGAGACTTTGTGTTCCAGAAACTGTTTTCCATCGCATACTGTTTCAATGTCATGAATCACTATGGAGGGCATTTCGGCGGACAGCGCACGACAACGAAAGTTTTGCAATGTGGGTATTACTGGCCCACTCTGTTTAAAGACGCACGAGGAAATGTGACAAGTTGGAAGAATTTCAGAAAAAAATATGATGGAACATCATTCTGGAGGTAGAACTATTTGACTGGGGAATAGATTTCATGACCATTTCCATTCAAATGGTCATAAATACACTATTGGCTATCGATTATGTGTCCAAATGGAGAAGTTGTTTTACATTGCCGATGCGACAACAGTCTCTGTGAAAAACATTTTCACTCGTTTTGGCAACGTGCCATAATGACTCACTTTGTGAATTGCACTGTTGGTCCATCATAAAGCCACCGCATTCACCCCCAAAAAATGGGCAAGCAGACAAAAAATAATGAAATGCACGCGCAAAGATATAAAACTATGTGAACGGTAAAAATATATAAAATCATGTCCAAAAGCATTAAGTTTAGAACATTGCGATTGCATGCGTCCATCACATTAAAACAACTAATTTTGTATTCTGTGCAGGAAAATGCATTGGCGCAAGGAAGAATTGCGATCCAAGGAATTCAGTGTCTGAGCGCATTAAGAGATTGCGATCACAAGGCTATGTGATCGTATGCGTTCGCGAAGTCCTGCTCAAGAAGGTAGCCGCATAGAGTTGGTGCATCGAAGTGAAAGCTTAATAAATCACGATGGGACAGAAAGCTGATGACAGTCGAATCTGAATTTAGTTGACAAGCCGTTAACGACACACTATAGCAAGTACACTCAACTTTTCGGTGACAATTAATCGGCGCATCAGATAGAGATTTAATGACATGCCATCAGTGCAATCATTTGAGAGAAAAGCTTCTTCACTTAATCAATCGGCCACCATTGGAAAAGGAGCTTAGCCAATATAGATAGTTCACCATACATAAGATACTTAGCTATTGTTCATAGTTTTCTTACACTTAGAAGGCGGAGGCGAGAGAAGAGAGAAGACGCTAGAAAAGATCATTCCTAGTCAGCTCGAGAGAGTGCCGGAAAGCGTTAAGAACGAAGAGAGGGTCGACTCTTGCGAAAGAAAGAATATTCTTTTGGGCAGAGTAGAGAAACACAGTGTAAAAGCATTGGGAAGCAAGAAATTGCTACCAGACTCCCTATCTTTATTTCCCATTGTCACTATGTATTTTTATTTCATTTATATAATGAAAATTGCATCTCTACATCTGTTCACTCTCTCTACATTACGCATGAGTAATTAAACTTCCGAATGGGTTGAGAAACACTTAGTTAGCATGACTTAAGATTTTCATTGTATGCGATCATCTTATCTTATGAATGCACCCATCACCCCTTTAGAGCTACTCGAGAGAGAGTCTAAAGAAATAACCTAAGACTTGAGAGAGCTAGGTTAGAATCTAGACTTGAAAAAGAGAGATTAGAATCGCATAAGCAAGAGATAGAAATTTAGAGATAAGTTCTGTTTGCTAACATGCATCGCATGCACCCTAGAAATAGGTTATGGTAGTATGTGGTTGCCTTGTGTGTGTATGTGTCATTCATCATCGCATAGACAAGAATAAAGGCTTAGACGTAAGACCTATAGACATCATCGCATACATCGCATGCGTTCTAAAACTGGGAGCTATAACATTAGCAATGAGAGATGACTTGCTATTGTATGTGTGTAGCATGATTGCATAACATGAACGCAATCTTAGGAAATGTTAGCTAAATTCCTTCTCATTGTAACTTTTGTGTTATTAACTCTTCTTTCAATTCCGCTGTATAGAATCTATATCTTAAACAAACACACCAACAACTCATTTTTTATTTGTCACTGCAAAGAAATCTG
Source organism: Benincasa hispida (assembly GCF_027475165.1). NCBI lineage: Eukaryota > Viridiplantae > Streptophyta > Magnoliopsida > Cucurbitales > Cucurbitaceae > Benincasa > Benincasa hispida. The sequence continues at coordinate 19,329,451 of NC_143482.1, read as the reverse complement.
AAATCACCACCGCATACTGTCTCCATAGTCCCTGTGTTCGACCTTGGGCTTACCAGGCAACCTAGTAATGTTTATACTTAGATCTTGCTAGGAAAACTTGCATGCACAATGCATACACCACCATCACAATATACACCATTATTTTATCATATTAACAACGCATCAGAAATCAAGTCAATCTTAGAGAAGGTGGTGAACCCATCACGAAAGGATTGGGCCATGAAACTAGATGATGCCCAGTGGGCATATTGGACTGCTTATAAGACACCCATAGGCATGTCCCATATGCATTGGTGTTCGGAAAGGCCTGTCATCTACCGTTGGAATTGGAATATAAGGCGATGTGGGTAGTTAAGAAACTCAACTTTGATCTTAAGGCTGCAGGAGAAGAGAGAAATCTTCAACTATTAGAGCTGGATGAGTGGAGATTACACGTGTATGAGAATTCCAAAATTTACAAAGAACGTACCAAGCGATGGCATGATAAGCGTCTTTTGAGAAAAACCTCAAGGAAGGTCATAGGGTATTGCTGTTCAACTCCATGCCACGTCTCTTTCCTGGAAAACTAAAGTCGCGTTGGTCCGGGCCTTTCATAATCAAGGAAGTATTCCTGCATGGAGCAATGGAATTGACCAACAAAGATGGGACCAACGCATTTAAAGTGAATGGACAAAGACTAAAGCTATATCATGGAGGGGATTTCTAGCGTGAGAAAACCTCCATTGACTTGGGTAAGCCAGAATAAAGAAGAAACACACAGTCCCTGCGATGATAAGCGACATACATTCATCAGGAACGAAGTATATCATTTTGTGTATCCTTTTGTTTTCTTTCAGAATCTATTTTACTTTCTGCGTATTTACTACTTTATATGAATGTCAACTCTTTTTCGACTTCGTACTTCATTCTATCCTTTTGACTGCATCATTTTGATCGCAATAGACGGGTGCGATGGAGTGATGCGATGGGCTTAAAACACGCGATCAGTTGAGCATTTGGAAAAGCCCAATTCTTTGCGAGTACAATATCAGCCCATTGCAGGTAAGGACATCGTACGTCTCCTCTGGAGACTGAAAAGACATCAAAACTGTCACCTCATTTAATGTGGCGTTAGGTGATGATTAGGGTTTACACAAACCCCCATCCCTTCGCCTGCCTCGTCTATTTAACCATCCCATTATTCAAACGTTTCACCTTCACTATTCTCAAAGCTTTCAAGCCCTTTAACCTCTAACGAAGTAGCATATCCCTTTCCGACCATCATTCCTCTTCAGATTCCGACAATCTCCTTTCTAAATGTCAAGTAGCAAGGGTACCCCTACCTCAACCCATTCATCCAACCCATGTTCCACATTCGAAGTTGTCTCACCGACGACTTCGTTAAAAAATAGACAGAAGATCATACTGGATATTGTACCTTTGTTTGGGGAAACTTTGTCACTTGGTGAAGCAAGAAACAATCAAACATGTCCAGGAGTAGTGTCGAAGCTAAACTAAGAGCGCTAGCTCAAGGAATATGTGAAGGAATGTGGCTCCAAAGCATCCTATCTGAACTTAAAATTACATTACAAGAACCGATGGAGGTACACTGTGATAATCAAGCTACTATAAGTGTAAGCCCTTGTCCCCTTTTCTCTTGTTTATGCTTAGCATCAACCTAGATAAGTGAGCTTATGTACCTAAATGAATAACTTGGATTGTATGACCTAAGAAAGTTCTAATTTTAAGTGTTGGAATGAAAGTTGGAAATTACTTAGCAAATGCAAGTTCTTTTAGAAATGTATTAATACATGTTATTATTGGAACAATTTTTCATGATTGGGCACTTGTATAGTGAATATGATTTGTTATTGGCTAAGGGTTACAAGGAAAGAAAGAACAAATTTTGTAGGAAATGCAAGTTAGTCGAGAGGGGCATTGGAGTTGTTTGTTTTTTTTAAAAAAACATTATTGAATTAATTTGCTAAAATCTAAAATTAATTTAACTTGATAAGTCTTTTAAGGCTATAAAGGATAATGAAAATAAATAAAAAGCCATGTAGTAGCAAACAAGCAGCTGGGTGGAGGACTTTGATTGGAGGAAAAAGTGTGCAGCTTCGGCCAGAAATTTAGGGTCTGAAGAATGTGATGGTTCTCCCAAAATACTCGTGCAAAAGCTTCCATATTTAAACCAGATTAAATATTATTGAGTTGTGAGTCTATTCTAGGGCTGCTCGATAGATTTGGGATCGGAAAACTGAAGAAATCGTGAAAATAGTGAAGGTTGTCCGGAAAACTGGAAAATCCGAGTAAGGTGTAGTCCAGGAAAGATTTTGAGCTCTGGAATACGAGTTAAGGGCTGTAATTTTGAGGTTAGTTAGCTTAAAGTTTTATTAACATATTTTATGAAGGAAGTATGTGCAAAATTTCGCTTTAAGTTGGGTTAAAAGTTGGTTAAAGTGAAATAAGTGTTTTCTCGAACAGGGTAGCAGCAGACTAGCCACCCCCTTAAGGCTGCCAGCCCCACCAGCGTGCCTCCTTCCGTGCCAGCGCCCCTCAGCATGCCTCAGCTCGTTCAGCCCTGCCCACCCATGGCCAGCCTCGCCCACCCACGCCCACAGCCCGTGCCCATGCCCATTTCTAGTGCCCAATTGCTTTTTTTTTTTAGAATTTTGGGTGTTGGTGAGCATTTTTGAATCCCAATTAAGATTTTCTTGATATTTTGACCCTAGAATGAATACTTTTGGATTAAAAACTGGTTTTTTGGCCATTTTGGGTAATGTGAGGAAAATGTACTAAGGAGAAAAATGTGAATGTTTAGGTGTTACAATGAGTTGAAGTGGTTACATTGAATCACTATGGGCTGTTTTGGTTGATTTTACCTATCGTGAGTGTCTAATTTGTATGGTTTTTATGAAAACTTCTTGATGGTGGAATCAAGGTTGTTGAATGGTTGTGGAAATGGTTTCAAACTACTGATTCTTGTACCCGAGAGATGGTTATGTTCCCGTGCTACTTGAATGTGTTTCAGTAGTACTGCTCAGGCGATCAGGGGGCTACTGAGGTCAGATGTGGCAAGAGTATACCGAGAAGTCCAGAGGAACCTGCACCTGTAGCGCCACCCAGGCTATCCGGGCTACCACCGGGGTCAGATGTGGCCAGAGTATATCGGGTAGTCCAGAGTAACCTGGGCCTGTGGTGTGTATCTATGCTTAGCCTTGAGGCAGCTCTGTGTGCACGTATGACCTTGTGATTTGGTTTACACCGCTGGGGGCATTCTTTGTCCAGAGTAACCCGCCGTTGTAAACGTGTATTTGGGTACAGAGTTGGTGTGATTTTCTGATAACGATTGAATGCTTTAAAATGTGCTTATGAGAGTTGATCATGCCACTGTTTTACTAGCACGTGTTTGAGATGCTATTGAATCTTTTATACTTGGCCAATATTTTATTGAATGATTTAATTACTTTTATTGATGATTTAGAAAGCGATAATTTATGTTTATATTCAATTACCACTCACTGGGCATTAGCTCATGCTTTCGATGTTTTATGTTTTCCTCCCCAGGTAGCGTTAAAGTTTCGGAAACACGCTGAGCTGTTTACTGCCACACGACAAGAGTCTCCTGCTACATTGTAGGCCTTGCACTGATGTAAATAGATTGCATATCACGAACCTTACGTGTCATGGTTTTGGGAGTACGGGACAAGAGGAGTTGTTTTGTTGTGTAATGTCTGAAAGTGTTTCCGTTGTGTCTAAACTTTGTTCATGGTTTGTATATAACAGGAGATAGAAAGTTTATGAAACTTATTTGTGGATATCGTAATATGGAATATGCTGAATGAAAATTAAATGTACTAAAGGATTATTATGTATCTGTTCAGATTTAAGCACAGGTTAAGTTGGTTAGTAAGATGCTAAATGTCATCGGGGGAGGTGATATTAGCATCTTCACACCTCTTTCTAGATTAGGTGGGTAATCTGGGAGGGGGTGTGACACTAAGTATCGCCAAAGACCCGGTCCATCATGATCACATAAAACATGTGGATATTGATTGACACTATATCAAGGAGAAAATTGAAAACAAAAATATCTCCTTCAACTACATACTTACCAAGATGCAAATTGCAGACATTCGTACAAAAGCCCTATTCAAGAATATGATTGAATTCTTAAAAGCCAAGCTGGACTTAATCAACATATACAAATCCAGTTTGAGGTGGAGTGTTGAATATGGAAAGTCTTCCCATTCCCCTTATCCTTTTGGAATGTTATTTCTTGCAATTAGTATACATTCTTTTTTTTGTATTATTCTTTCCTTATTTCCATTCTTTTGACCGTTGTGTGTCTTGCCATATTTGGCAATTATCATTGTATATATCAAGGGTACACCCACTTGTAAAGAATAACAAGAAGAATTGGGAAAATTTAGAAGTTCAATACAGTCCAATCTTCAACATTCATAGGGAGGCAAAAAGAAATGACTGGTAGACCAACAAGGTAATTCCAAGAACTCAAAGCATTGTCACAGTGTAAAAATAAATGATCCAGAGTTTCACCCTCTTTCAAACAAAGTTTGTAACTAGAAGGTAAGAGAAGTGAACCTTCGAATTTTCTTTGCAATTTATCATCAATGTTTATGTTTTGGAAAGACAATGACCAAAGGAAAGCTATAACTTTTTTTGGGGCTTTTATGCTTCAAGATCAACCTAGTTAAGTTTGTGTTAATCATCGTTAGGCAAGTGGATAATTTTTGAAAGGCTAACTGATGCGTTATTTTATGCGATGAAATAATGGTAGGGATTGTGTTGAGCATGCAAGTTTTCTCAGTAAGATCCAAGTATAAATCCTACTGAGTTGCCTGGTAAGCCCAGGGTCGAACTCAGGGACTAAGGAAAATAATATGCGATGGTAATTTTTAGATCACTTTTCGGTAACAAATAAATCAAGGAGTTGGTTGGTTTATTTTTTATAGTATAAAAGTAGGTGGATTTGAGAAAAGAGTAATTATGCGATAAATACACTGAGTATGCGGAGGAATGGGTTGAGAAGGTCTTTAGCTAGCGTTTCCCGAGAATGCGTTCAAGCTATGCGATCATGTTACACTCATGCGACCGCAACTCATTTTCCAATGCAAATGCAATGACTCCTAATCTTAGGATGCATGTGATGAATGCGATAATGTCTATAGAGCTTATTCCTAAGTCTCTACTTCTTGCCTATGCGATGATGCAAGATGCACACAAGGACAAGGTGACCGCATACAATCATAACCTATCTCTAGGGTGCATGCGATGGTTAATAGCAAACAGAACCTATTCCTAAGCTTCTATCTCTTGATTATGCGTTTCTAATATGACTCTCCTAAGCCTAAATTCTAATTTGACTTTTCCAAGCCTAGATTCTATCCTTAGACTACTGATGACAGACATAAATGTATGTCATCTTAGGCCTTTTGCTTAGAATCATGAGGACTGTTAAGCAGAATATGCGGCAATTATGTTAGGAATTCATAAGAAATTGAGCTTGCATCGTTCAACATGATGAATCTCAGCTAACCCATTATTATGCGTTATTTTCCATTCAATTATCTATTTTTGTAGCTAATGCAGGAAGTGGACGCAAACGCGGAAACCAAACTACTGTATAGACGACCGCATGCGGAGATAACTCTCCATCGCAAATGCGAACGCGTTCGATCAACTCATGGGTGTTGTGGTAATCAACCGCATGCGTCCATCACATGGGAGTTGTGCTCGTCAAGCGATTGCGGTCATCGTGTAGAGTTGTGGTATTAAGCGAATGCGGTCACTGGATGATTGTGGCTACACGATAACGCATATTAATGGGATCAATGCAAGGTTTGTGGAGTGAACGCATCAACGCATCCTTGGGAAAATAAAAAGATGATGTTGAAATTTCACCCACCACGCTGTTAGCAACAGAGATTCAGAAAGGACTAAACGCACTGCGAATGTCAGATCAGAGCAGTCCATTAATGCTGTTGGCAATCCAAGCTCTATATAAAGAAGCCGATGAGTAGAAATTCAATCATCGAAGGTTTTCGCCTAAGGTTCGCCTAGGGCAGGTTCTTGAGATCCAGATAAACGCGTGAAAAGACGTTTGAGAGTTCTTCACCTCCTTCATCCATTCCGAGTGACGACCAGAGCTAGATCTCGAGAGAGTCAGCTCCATCGCCTATCCATGGCACCACCGGTAGCCTTGACACACATCCACTAGAAGCAAGTCTTTGCTTCTAGCCAGTCATTTCATGTTTCTTTCTTTTCTTATATTGTATTGTATGACATTTGTTGATTAAGGAATTTATACAATTTTTTTTTTCAATGCATTTCTATATTTCCTTCGATTCCATCTCCATCTTCTTTATTTAGCTTCTTTACATTCATTGCATCACTTAGTGAGATTGCTTGAGTATTGCATACTTAGTCATATAGATTAGGGATATGAAGCATGTAGCAAATCACCGAGAGGTGTGCGTTGTGCGAGTATGTGAGAAAATCTTATTTTCTTAGTGTGAAGCTATTGCAACGCCTGTCTATAAGCCAACGCAATGCTTGTCTATGAGTAAAGTCAACAACAACTAACTGCCTGAGAGGGTAAGTGGTTGGTCGCATTAAGCAATGTATGCATTGTTCACTAGAGATAGGAATAATCTTGCGTCAGCAAAGTTCATGCGGTTACCTTGTCCTATGAGCACATCATACATCATTTAGGCATACTTGAGAGAGTAGCCTAAAATCCAAATCTAAGACTCGAGAGAGCGGATTGGAACGCATAGGCAAGAATGGAAAACTTAGAGATAAGCTCCGTCTGCTTTCACACAGCGTATGCACCCTACGGATAGGATATTGCATGCATCCAGGAAGTAGGATATGGTGGTTGTATGCGGTCATCTCAACACTTATGCATACCCACCGTATACGTCCTATATTTAGGCTTTAGTGTGTGTAGCTTGATCGCATGGCTTACATTGACTAAGGTTGCCCTTTCAGTCACTCTTAAGTATTGCAATGAAGACATCTCCGCATTTTATCTATTTTTCCCGTTCATTTGTTTCATGTCAAGAGTTGTCGTGTCTCTACCTCTCATGCTTATTCTCATTGCGTTGTCTGTTAGCTAGGAGTAGGAGGAGTGTTAGTGTAGAAACCCCTCCATCATTCTTTTATTTAAACCGCCTCATGCACATTACTGCATTCACTTTGCTACAAGTCCCTGAGTTCGATCTCGGATCACCCGAGAAACTTGCGTTCGCGTTATACTTGGCGTGAGCACAAGAAAACTTGTGATAGGACGCATGGTCATCGCATACATTTATTAATGCATAGTCATTGTCACACCACCTCTCAAACTACCTGCTAGCTTATTCAGGGAGATGGCGTGAGATATCGTCCTCCTCTAACGATACCTGTTGACCTTGCTGAATCGTTAAACCTGATAAACCTACTAATCTTAGATATAAAATACTTTACATGTAACACAACACAGCGGAACCCCTAAAAACCTTTAGACACACATGAAGTGCAGTCCTAACATAACTCGGTTTGGAAAATAACCTGATAGAGATATCACAACCAAAAACATATCCAACTGGGGTTTACACAACCACGACATCTAGTGCTTAAACAACCATAAACTATCCAGTTCTTACAAAGACATTTACAATACAAACAGACACAATGTACAAGTCCACCCCCGTATGGAGCTTGATCTGGAAGCTTTTAGTAGAAAACAGACTTGGCAGTTATTAGGCACCAGGAGCACGATCTCTGCCTGAAAAGTGGGAAAACATTTTCAAAGAGTGAGCTACGAAGCCCAGTGAGTGACTAAATTTAAAACTGTAAATCCGAAAATCAGAATACGTGATAAACCTTTAAACGTATGAATCTGTTCAATCAAAGTGTTAAACATAAACGTGTAATGCTAAAAGCTTTCTCAAATATTCCGCAAGTACATCATTAAAATCTAGCAAGGCATATCAAGTATATAAAACATTTTAACTAACATGACAAATCAACATTGTGTAGGGCACGCCTAGTACAACCAACATTTACTAGCTCTATGATGTAGTGCAGCCCGCCCAGTACTCCCATCATTTTTGTCGTAGTGGGGCCCGCCCAGCACTCACGACAGCATCGTTGTCACGGAGTACACTCAACGTCAACGGAATATAACCTGTGTGCACACAGTACCATATAGCCTTGGGCTCAATATCTCAGTCATGTAGTCAATAAAAGTCTCAGAAAACCACATGAAAATATTAAAACATGCCTGCTTATCTTTATCTATCGTAAAACTCAAGCTTACTCAACTTGCTCGTGAAAACTGAAAATCTTTTAACAGTACTCGCTAATACATACTTTACTTTAAATGATATTGTTTCAACTACTTTTCAGAAATTCAATAATCACGTGGTCGTATATAAATCTCATTAGAAAATCTAAGCTCAAAACTTATGCTTGAAACCATTCATAGAAATCATGTATCATTCATAAGTTCATATTCAAGCATGTAAACCATTTAAGCATAAATTACAGTTTAGAAATCATTTTCGAAATTCGTTTTGTCACTCACAGTCTTGGCTAGTTCCCTGGTCTGTAGACTCGGCCTATTTCCTCTTGGCCTGTCAAACAAACCAAAACCGAGCATCAGAACTATAAATTGTCTTGGTTTTTCATGCTCATGAATTCTAAATTCTAGAAATAAAATCATACTTCACACTTTTTTTTCCAGATTTTCCAGTTTCAATACCCTAATTTCCAACAATCATAACATCCTCCATAAATGACCAAAATTAATGTACCATATATCAAAATATTTATTTTGGAACCCTCTACAACTTACCTGAAGGAATAGAAACGAGATTCCCAACGGATTTGTCCAGAAATCCCCCGGACACAGCAAATACAGATTCGTTCTTCTCTGCTACCCTCTACCTTTCTCCTGAAATTGAACCTACTTCTACTCATTTTTGGCTCCCAAATTCTTCATGTAAGTTATAGAAAATTGAATAAGATTTCCATCCATACCTAATTGAGCTTCTAATTCAACCTGTACTCCCCAGAATATTCGAAAAATCAGAGAAAACCAGAGATCCTTCTGATTTGCACGAAAATTCTGTGATCTGTTTTCCTTTTCAAAAACCATTAACTTAACATCATATTTAGCTCATGCTTCCTTCATGAAATTTGTTAGAAAATGGATTAACTTTCAAGGAAGTCAGACCTCACCTCTTAGTTCTTCTTGTGTAGCTCAAACCGATTTAAAAACCAGAGATAGGCAGGTTGAACCCAGATTCTTCCATGGTTGCACTTGCATGAACTTTTTCCTCCCTTCTTCAACCTCCAACCTGCAGAAAGCTTCTTCTTCCTCTTCCTTATCTCTCTCTCAAAATGCTCTGAAAATCTGATGGGAAATGATGGAGAAATGGGCTGAAATGAGTTAGGCGGTGGTGGGTTCTCACTTTATACCATTAAACACCGAATGGGTTCCTATTTCCTTTCATTTTCTTTTTTTTTTCTTTCTTTTCTTTATTTCCTTTCTTTTCTTTTCTTTATTAATAAATTCCAAAATTAACAAAGACAACCTCAACCAAAAGCTTTGCCATTTTTCTTCAACAATGGAACAACAATAACTTAAATCCAACATCCTACAATATGTGACAAGAGCAAATTATCCAAGGAAAGTCTCGGGTTTACAACTTACCTCCCCCTTATGAAATTTTGTCCTTGAAATTTAGAAGTCCTTAGGTGAAGAGTGTCGAGTAACTCCTCCTCATCTGGTCTTCTGACTCCTAGGTTGCCTCCTCCACTCCGTGATGTCTCCAAAGGACCTTCACGAGTGGGATCGTTTTGTTCCTGAAAACTTGCTCCTTTCTGTCGAGGATCTGAACCGCTTCCTCTTTATAACTCAAGTCTTCTTTCAGCTCAACCGGTTGTGCTTGCAACACATGTGACGGATCTGGAATATATTTTCTCAACATGGACACATGGAAAACATCATGTATTCGAGTAAGTTCTGCTGGCAACTAAAGTCTATAGGCTGTTGGTCCAACTCGTTTTGTTATCCGATAAGGACCAATATATCTAGGACTCAACTTACCTTTCCTCCCAAAGTGAAGAACACCTCTCCACGAAGATAACATTAAGAAAACTTGATCTCCAACCTGGAATTCTAAGTCTCTTCGTTGCTTATCTGCATAGCTCTTTTGTCGATCTTGAGCTATCTTCAGGTTCTCTCTAATCGACTTAATATTGTCTGACGTAACTTGTACTAACTCAGGACAACCTAGCTTTCGCTCTCTCACTTCGTTCCAGCATACAGGAGTTTTGCATGGTCTGCCATACAAAGCCTCGAATGGTGCCATGCCGATACTAGATTGATAGCTGTTATTATAAGCAAACTCCATAAGTGATAAGTGGGTATCCCAACTTCCTTTAAACTGAAGGACACATGCTCTCAACATGTCTTCTAAGGTCTGGATGGTCCTCTCTGACTGACCATCTGTCTAGGGATGAAACGTTGTACTGAACTTCAACTTTGTTCCCATGGCTTTCTGCACACTAGGCCAAAACATAGAAGTAAACCTTAGATTCCTATTTGAAACTATGGACACTGGCACTCCATGCTGACTCACAATCCTATCGACGTATAGCTTAGCTAGCTGATCTAGTGTAGACATCGCTTTAATCGATATAAACTGCGCTTGGTGAGTCTGTCTATTATTACCCATATACCATCATGTCCACCAGTAGTACGAGGTAATCCAGACAAAAAATCCATGGTAATATGCTCCCAATTCCTCTCCGGCACTGGCAGTGGATCAAGGAGTCCTCTTAGCCTCTGTCTCATTGGTTTAACCTGTTGGCAGATCAAACATCTATCAACATATTCGGCTATCTCTCGCTTCATACCAGGCCACCAATAAGTTTTCTTCAAAGTTCCATACATCTTGGTGCTTCCTGGATGCATAGCGTAAGCTGAACTGTGAGCTTCCTCTAGTATAACACCCTTAAGCTCATTAATACTCGGAACGCATAGTCTTCTCTGCTTAACTATGGCTCCATCTGCTCTCAACTCAAATTTTGCCTTTGGGCCTTGCTTGGACTTTGCAAGCATCTTCTGTAAGTTACTCTCCTCTGGCTGTCTTCTCACAATCTCTGCTACTAGAGAAGACCTAACCTGAAATTGAGCTAAAAGACTCCCTGAACTCTCTGTAGTCACAACCGACCTGAAACCTCTTAACTCACTTAGCAAGGTTGCTCGAATACCACACAAGGCACTCTTCAGAAGTCTCGACTTCCTACTTAATGCATCTGCCACTATGTTAGCCTTACCCGAATGGTAATCAATGGTACAGTTATAGGGGTTACTGGGGTCAGACTAGGCATCTATGTCCTTTAGATGCTTACCTCTGGTGAAACACATAAACTGCTCTAATCCTCAAGGACACATATGCACATGAAACAAGGAGACTGAGTCATATCCTACTATAGTTAAGTATGCCCACTACCTCTGGTGAATCCCAAAGGAGACACAAACTGGTGAATCCCGAAGGAAACACAAACTGGTGAATCCCGAAGGAAACACAAAATCTAATGGGCATCTAACTAATCAGTAAGGACATTTGCACAGTCTCAACATCATAATCATCACTGTACGAATCTATGACATACATATAAACCTCAACATCATGGCTCTACACCATACACATATACCTCAACATCATGGTTCTACAACATACATGTATACCTCAACATCATCAGATCAAATACAACCATGGAAGCACATATCATCTCATACTAGCATTCAAGTGTCTATGTGCATAAATAAATGATTCAGATCTCGTAACAGAACATACTTTGATCATGTTATACTATCAATCTATCATGCTGTCATTCTGCCATACATTCATTTATCATGCTAGCATACATCTAATGCCTGGCCCGTGGGTAGTTCCAGTAATAAGATTACTTACCTCTAATCGCAAACTCTAGAAACTAGAAGTTCAACCTCTTCCTTGCCCAATGGAACCTTGAATCAAACAAACATGCAAAACAAATTTAATCCTTTCTGGTTGTTGTTTGAAATTTGGAGCCATTAAGATGTGGGTAACTCAAATCTAAGTTGCAAGCGTTGTGGCCGTTGAAGTTGTATGCTGCGGTGTCAGAGGACATTGGTTGGAGATCGTGGGCATTGTCGTTGTTCATTGGAAGGAGAAAACGAATAAATGGGAGGTGGGGTTTTATTTTAAAAAAAAAACAACAATAATAATAATAAAACAAAAAAATAAATAAATATAATTACATTTAATTCCTTTCCGTTTTATACTATTAAATTCCATTACATTTAATTCCTTTCCGTTTTACTATTAAATTTCTTTCCGTTTCAAAAGAAAATTAATTCCTGCCATTAATTTCCAATTTTAATAATTTCACGCCAACAATTAAATTCCCGCACTTACACTTGAAGTCCAAAATTCCAAAAATGCCCTCCAACTAATAACAATTACTGAAATTCCAAATAATAAAGATACTGAAATTACATTATTACTAAAAAAAAATGTGCAGGGTAGTACATAACTTCCCTTTTCTCCTAAACCGGAAAATTTCTTTCCATGGGGATAACCGAAGAAATACCCGATCTAAGACTTCAAATTCTAGGTCTCTTCTTCACTTATCAGCATAGCTTTTCTCTCAATCGTGAGGCGCCTTAAGATTATCCCTGATAAGTTTCACATTCTTGTTTGTTTGTTGAACTAATTCTGGACCTAGTAATTGTCGTTCTCCGACTTCGTTCCAGCATATTGTGGTCTTGCAAGGTCGGCCGTACAATGCTTCATAGGGAGCCATTCCGATACTAGAATGGTAGCTATTGTTGTATGCAAATTCAATCAAAGGTAAGTGTGTATCCCAACTTCCTTTGAATTGTAATACACAAGCTCTTAACATATCTTCCAGTGTCTGTATAATTCTTTCCGACTGTCCATCTGTTTGTGGATGAAAAGCAGTACTGAAATGCAATTTAGTGCCCATAGCCTTCTGTAAACTAGGCCAAAATTTTGAAGTGAACCTCGAGTCCCAGTCTGACACTATTGACACTGGAGCTCCATATTGACTGATTATCCTATCCACATAAATCATAGCTAGATGATCCAGTGTAAAAGTAACTTTTACTGGTATAAACTTGGCCGTCTTGGTTAGTCTATCGACTATTACCCAAATGCCATCGAATCCTGAGGGTGTCTTAGGCATTCCAAATAGAAAGTCCATTGTCATGTGCTCCCACTTCCACTCAGGCATTGGGAGTGGATTGAGTAATCCTGCTGGTCTTTGTCTCTCAGGATTTACTTGTTGACAGATTATACATCGGTCCACATATTTTGCTATGTCTCTCTTCATCCCAGGCCACCGGTAAGATTTCTTCAAAGTTCTATACATCTTGGTGCTTTCTAGATGCATAGCATAAGCGGAACTATGTGCTTCCTCTAGAATGGCTTGTTTAAGCTGTACTTGTTTGGCACACACATTCTCCCTTCCTTTTCTAGTACATTGTCTGCTCCTAGTTGAAAGTCAACCCTAATGCCCTTACTTATATCATCAGCAATCTTCTAAAGATCAGGGTCTTTCAACTGATCCTGCTTAAGGTTTTCTACTAAGGTAGGCCTTATCTGGAAAGTAGCTATCGTGCCTCCTGACGGTTCCACTGATAAGGCAGTTCTAGAATTCCTGAACTCCTGTAATAACTTTCCTTTTATTGAACCAATAATGGCCTTGGGTCCCGAGGATTTCCTAATTAGTGCATCTGCTACAACATTAGCCTTACCAGGGTGGTACTCGATGGAACAGTCATAATCTTTAATCAATTCAATCCATCTTTGTTGTCTTAGATTCAACTCTTTTTCATCAAAGATATATTTTAAGCTTTTATGATCTGTAAATATTCTGCAGCGCTCTCCAAATAGGTAATGTCTATATAACTTCAGAGCCAAAACCACTGCTGCCAACTCAAGATCATGCGTAGGGTAAATGCTCTCGTGTTTCTTAAGTTGACAAGAGGCATATACAATCACCTTCCCATCCTGCATCAACACACATCCCAATCCTTGTCGGGATGCATTACAATAAATCTCAAATTCCTTACTTGGAACGGGCAAGGTAAGCACTGGTGCTGATACTAATCTCTGTTTCAGCTCCTGAAAACTATGCTCACACTTCAACAACCATTCAAACCTCATGCCTTTCTTGGTCAGGTTAGTCAATGGAAGGGCTATCTTAGAGAAACCTTCCATAAACCTCTGATAATAACTTGCCAAACCTAGGAAATTGCGTATCTCTGAAGTAGTCGTGGGTCGTTCCCAATTATCTATTGCTTCCGTCTTCTGGGTATCTACACTAATGCCATATGCTGAAACAGCATGCCCAAGAAATACCACCCGATCTAACCAAAAATCACATTTACTGAATTTAGCATATAACTACCTATCTCGTAGCATCTTCAATACTATCCTCAGGTGGGTTATATGATCCTTCCTACTAACAGAATACACTAGTATATCATCAATGAATACTATCACGAACTGGTCCAAGTAGGGATGAAATATCCTGTTCATAAGATCCATGAATACCATAGGGGCATTTGTCAGTCTTAATGGCATTACTAAAAATTCATAATGTACATATCTTGTTCTAAATGTCGTTTTAGGAATGTCAGCTTCCCTAACTTTCAGTTGATGATAACCCGATCTCAGGTCTATCTTTGAAAACATCGTGGCTCCTCTTAGCTGATCAAACAAATCATCAATGCGTGGTAACAGATATTTTTTTCTTAATCGTTACCTTATTCAGCTGCTTATAGTCGATACAAAATCTAAGTGTACCGTCTTTCTTCCTCACAAATAATACCGGAGCTCCCCAAGGCGATACACTAGGTCGAATATATCCCTTGTTAATTAACTCTTGTAGCTGAAGTATTAATTCTTTGAACTCAGTCGGTGCCATTCTATACGGTGCCTGTGATATAGAAGTTGCTCCTAGAATTAAGTCAATAGCAAACTCCACATCTCTGTCGAATGGTAATCCTGATAGTTCTTCAGGAAATACATCCCTAAACTCATTGACCACTGGGACATCGTCTGGGTTCAGCTCTTTCCCTTGAGCAACCACTACATGAGCCAGATAGGCTTTACATCCCTTGCTCAACAACTTTCGAGCTTTCACTACCGATATCAAATTCCCTACAGCTAATCTTTTGATTCCTGTCAGCATTGCATCATGGCCATTTGATTTTCTGAGCACTACCTTCTTCTTGTAACAGTCTATTGAAGCACGATACTTACTTAGAAAATCCATCCCTAGGATAGCATCAAACTCTAACAGTTCTAAGAGAAGTAAATCAACATAGAAGTTCTGACCATTGATCAGTACCTCACAATGATTATAACATCTATCTACTATTATCACATTTCCCATAGGGGTAGAGATAAATAACTCTTCAAGCATAGGTTCAACCAACCAATCTATACTAGATGCATACATCCTAGATACAAATGAATGTATGGAACCAGGGTCAAATAAAACATAAGCAGACTGTCCAGATAATATGACATTACCGGTCACAACATCTGGAGACTTCGCTGCCTCTTGGTGTGTCAAGGCGTACACTCGCCCCTGCTACTGAGGCGACCTACGACATTCTTCTGCTTGGAACCACTTGACCCTTCGCCTCAATTTCTAGCACTCTTTGGTTGGTTAACTGGGAGGTTGTTTGTTGTGCTGTTGGGACATCCCTGTTCACCTGGGGACAGTTCCTCTTGAAATGCCCTGTTCGTCCACATTGAAAACATACACCTCTGCCACTATAGCATGCCCCAAAATGCCTCTTGCCACAACTAGGGCACGTTGGTCTCTTGTCTGTGCTGGCTACCGACTCACTAGCTCGTGGCATCTCTGATCGGCTAACTACACCAGCTGAGGGTCTCGTTTTTCTTTTCTTGGATCCCTGCCAACTGGTTCCCCTGAATTGGCTTCCACTAGTCTGAGTTGCAATTGGGGGTCGGGATCCTCTGTCTCTAGGCCCTACTGCTGCTTCACTGCCTCTTGGCAACTGCTCATCATCTGCCAAACTCCGCTCGACTCTGTTTCTACTAACTGGTTAAAATTTAGCCAATTAGCCATAGACGTCACCAGAGTTCTAATTTCTTTCCTTAAACCCTATTCAAACTTCATGCATCGATCTCTTTCCTCAACAATAATCGGTAGGGCGTATTTCGACAACTCTATAAATTTATGCTCGTACTCTGCCACCGACATCATTCCCTGCATTAGTTTGAGAAACTCATCCCTTTTCACATCTCGGAACGAGCTGGGGTAGTACTTATCTTCAAATACCTTCCTGAACTCAGGCCATAACATCACATCTGTACTGGCTCGTCTGACGGATATCACTTTTCACCATTTCTCTGCTCCTTTCTGTAATAAGAAGGTGGCTAGCATTATCTTCCTATCCTTTGAACAACTCATAATATTGAAACATTTTTCAACTACATCTAGCCATAACTCGGCTTCAACTGGGTCTGTTGTACATTCAAATGTCGCAGCCCCTAGGGCTTTAAACCTCTCAATACCATATTGTTTTCTCTGGGTCGGCTCATACGGAGCCCATACTGGCTACTAATCTCTACACTATCCTGTCAAAAACTACATCTTCTAACTGAGAAACTGCCTTTCCTAGGGAGTACTAGACTCTCCCTCAGACATCATTTCCTGACCCACTAGATCATTCATCTTTTTTTTTTCCCCTGGTGGGTTCTCTCTAACCTCCGGGCCTCTATCGGTAAGGTCAGTATTCCTGCCACCTATCTGCTTATTCGGTCTGCCACATTGCCTCGACATTTCCCCTAATACAATGTGCACATGTTAGGGATTCGCACTTAGGGACTTAGACCTTTGCATGAACTTCCCCTCTCATTCCCAAAATCTTATGCTCTGATACCAACTTGTCACACCCCCTCCCAGATTACCTTCTTAATCTAAAAGAGGATATGACCACGGTAGTTGCTAGCCCTGCTGCCAGCACCCACCACCTTAGCCCTCTAATCTAAATGCCAACCTATTAAACATTAATAAGGTATGTATATGGTATGCCTCCTTAAGGTTCTAAAAAATATTATATAAACACATGCATACAGCCATGATATAACATCTAAGGGGAGAAACATTCACAGATGGGTCGAAATATCTCTAACAAAGCCCTAGTCCCTCTCAAAACATGTGTACATAAATAGATCATCAACCTAAGTCTTCTTAATAAGCCGAGACTCTCAGTGGCATGCAGCAACATGATCAACCCTGAGGAATCTGACCACCACTTGAGAAGGGAAAACACATAAATTCAGTGAGAGACTATAGAATCGTATAACATCATGCATTACATCACTATAAACATGTAAATATACTAATGAGTATCTCAAGCAATTTTCTCTAAGTGTAGATTTAAACCATTCTTAGACATCAACAAACATCATTATTCCCTAGTTGAGAACGAGCCTAAACGCTCTAGCTACCAATGTTTAATATTGGCCAAGAGACTCATACTTCGATCTCTCATTCAAAACTTCCTACGTGCACGTGGCCATACTAAGTACCGTTATACCTTACGTACTTCTGCTCAGATACCTTCTCAAACCTGTCCTTCAGTATAAAGCTACTAAGATACCTTCTCAAATGTCCTTCGGTATCAAGTTGGTCAGGTACCTTCTCAAATGTCCTAAGGTACCATAGTATTTTGTAGCATCAAATTAAGTTCTATTGCCTACCATCTACACAAGAACTCATTCTCTCATAGCCTTCATCTACGAAGCATATTTCAACATTAGAATCTTAACTTTTGTAATGACTACATGACATACCTTGGCCTGTGTTACACATATACAAGCCGGGAAACATGCGTTAAGTTATTCTCCAATCATTTGTTGCTTGAGGGAGTATAAATTCATCGTTAATGTCACTGTAACTTACTTGATCTTATATGCATAAGTATTGGAGACATTATTCACTTAGTCACTCACCGCTTGTCAGGGCTCTTAACGGTTTATACGCCTCTCCTAGCTCTTCTTGGCCTGAAAGGACATAATTTCCAGTTAAACTACTTAGAATTCTTAGTAAAATACCTCAAATAGTTCATTTAGTAAAGGAACTTTCATCAACAAAGACAGCTTTACTGGCGAGATCCTTATGAATGAGATCCTCCTCATGAGCGAGATTAGCGAGATCCTCACGAGCAAGATCAAGCTTTTCCTGACAACTTTCATCCTAGCGATACTCACCTTACCAACGATACTCAGTCCAATTTCTAGTGAGATTTCCTTCTAGAGCAAGATCCTCATCACAAAGTTAGCGAGATCCTCATTCCCATATCTCGCTATAACTCTCCACGGTGAGCTATTTGCTTGTTCTTCCCAAGCAACTATCTGCTTATGCACCGATTTTCTATTACAACTTCAAAAATTCATAACTCAAAATCCAAAGCTCTTTTCAAGAAACTTCCTTCTACAAACTTATTTAGAATTGAGTTAAATTTTTTACCTTAAAAGTTTATCTAATAATTCTTTATAGTTTGGCTTGGAGCTTCCAATCTTCACCTCAGGCCTTGAATAATCCGAGGTTCTACCTCTTCTACAAATTCTCCACTTTTGTTCTTCTCCTCTTGCAATCTTTCTCTGACAGGACAATCTTGAAAACTAAATTCTCGCAACTTTCAAATGGCATTAATTTCACTAAATTTTGTCTTGTCAATTGTCGAAACCATGCTTTTGAAATTTCACTTCCCTTTTAATCTTTCTGCTTTTTCCCGAGTTCAAAGAGTAGATTGCCACGTCACCCCACACTTAGTTCCTCCAGCCAAACCAATGAATGAGTTTCTTCATTTAATATATTTTCTTTCCCTTCCTTCATAATCCCTATAAATAAACATGAATTTCTACTGTATATGTGATATAACATTCATTTGGCTAAACATGCTTATCTAGGGAACCTAGAGTTCGGGGTTTACAGATTAATACAATTTTTTTCAATGAATTTCTCTGTTCCTTCGACTCCATCTCCATCTTCTTGCTTAGCATCTTTACATTCATTGCAACACTTAGTGGTATTGCTTGGGTATTGCATACTTAGTCATGGGGATTAGGGATATGAAGCATGTAGCAAACAACCGAGAGGTGTGCGTTACGTGAGTGTGTGAGAAAATCGTATTTGCTTAGTGTGAAGCTACTGCAATGCCTATCTATAGGCTAATGCATTGCTTGTCTATGAGTGAAGTCAGTAATAATCAACTGCCCGGGAGGGTAAGTGGTTGGACGCATTAAGCAAGGTATGCGTTGTTCACTAGGGATAGTAACAATCTCGCGTCAACCAAGTTCATGCATTTGTCTTGTCTTATGCTGTGCCCAACACCTCTTTAGAGCTACTCGAGAGAGAGTCTAAAGAGATAACCTAATGAATCGAGAGAGCTAGGTTAGAATCTAGACTCGAGATAGCGAGATTAGATCGGCATAAGCAAGAGATAGGGGCTTAGAGATAAGCGTTGTTTGTCAACACTGCATCGCATGCACCCTAGGAATAGGAATGATAATATATGGTCACCTTGTTTGTGTATCATCGCATAGACAAGAATTAGAGGCTTATGTGTAGGCCCTACAGACACCTCTACATATACATCGCATGCGTTCTAGCATTAGAAGTCTTAGCATTCGCACCGAGAGGTGGTTTACTATTGTATGAGTGTTTCATGATCGAATTAGCTTGCGTTAACTAGGGCTGCCCTTGCGGTCACTCTTAAGGGTTGCAATGAAAACATCTCCGCATTTTATCTATTTCCCATACATTTATTTCATATCAAGGTTTGTCGCATCTCTACCTATCATGCATATTCTCATTGGGTTGTTTGTTAGATAGGAGTAAGAGTAGGATTAACGTAGCAATATCCCCTCCATTCTTTTATTCAACCGTCGTATGCACAATCACCACAACATATAGTTACGAGTCCCTATGTTCGACCTCAGATTACCCGAGAAACTTGCGTTCGTGTTATACTTGGCGTGAACATAAGAAAACATGTGGCAGGATGCATGGTCATTGCATACATTTGTTAATGCATGTTTCATTCCAACGCTTGACCATCGACGCATGACTATCAATGCATATCTTAGGAACATGCATCGCATACCGTGTCCATGGGAAGTTGGTTGTCGAGTAAAATCGACATCCAATTTCTCGTCGTCATGTTTTTAGCGCCGTTGTCGGGGACTTGGCAGCTAAATGTTTGTTAAGTTTTGTGTCTCTGTGAGCAAACTTTTTATCTTGGGAGTATTGCAGCTTGTGCGATCAGGTTGCAAACAATATTGAAGTGTAGGCGATGCGCGGAAAGCCAATGTTGACCCTAAGGCAGAAGGGCAATCAGTCGCAAAAGAGCCGAAGGTAATTCGAAGCACATGATGGCCACATGTGGCCAACAATTGTCGGAAGTTCCAATGGTCAGGGCAACTTGACCCAAGCAGTAGAGAGTCATCTCTTGCATGGAAGACTCCTTATGGTGACAACACTCCTCCTTTTCTAGGGACATCTTCTGTTCTATCTTTACTTTCTTTCTTAGTATAGGTTATTTATTTTATTGTTATTTAGGATATATGGCTGCTTCCTTGGTTGTGGTATGTTTGCTCTTGTAGGTGCAACAATAAGTTTCATTGGTTCGTAGTTTAACAGAAGAATTTCTTTCACCCTTCAACGCATGGCTTCAATCACGTGGATTCCAACGCATGAGCGCATGCGTTGTTCGCCTAAGGTCTTTTCTTGTTATCTTGTTGCCTTATCCTTTTGAAATTCTTTTTTTCCTGATTGCATTATTTTGCGATGTTTCTATGATGGTACGTATAGTTCACCGCATTTTCTAACTAATCAAAGCAAGGAATTCTTCACTTTTATTAGCTTCTTAAAATTTTGGAAGTCTTGAGTTTTATCTTGTGCAAACCTGTGTTCAAACATTTATTAACACATTCTTGTAATTTTATCTTTAGCTTTGCGGTGAGAATGCTGCCAACCTCTAAGTTTGGGGGTGGCAACGGTCTCGGGGAATTTCTTTCATTATATTGCGATCATATATGCAGAAAAAAAAAAGTTGAAGCGAGCTTTTGAGAATGATAACTCCACTATCAATGCAATGGGGAAATCCATGTTGATAAGAGTTAACTTGTGAAAGGCACTTGCTCGTAGTTGAATGCCCGCATGACACACGTGGGGGCAAGCCAAAACGAAGGCAAGTTGCTAGGATCAACACATTAGCACAACTCCTCTTTTCGGCGCAAGCTAAATCAAAAGAGACAAGATTTGAAGTTGAATATGGAATGCAACCGAAGTTGGATGGCCGCATGACACACGTGGGGGTAAGCCAAAACGAAGGGCGTAACCAAGTTCAACATCGCATTTGAATAAACCATCGCAAAGTTTTGAAATATTTTGAATGAATGCAATCTCAAAAAGCTAAACACAAAATTGCAGTGAATGAATAAATTTTTTTTTGAGCAAAGACTTATCGGATTTAACTTAGGCAAGATCTTTTTGAAGAAGCAGCCTAAGTGGAGGAGAGCATTGCAATGATGGTCAAAGGTATGTGTAGATTATATTCTGAGAAGTTGGTCATCGCAAAGGAAATCATGAAGGTGAGTTAGAATTTCTTGAGTATAACGCATGCTTGAGGACAAGCATAATTTTAAGTTTGGAGGTGTGATGACATCCAGAAAAATGCATGTCATCTTAGGCTTTTTACTTAAAATTATGAAGGTTGTTAGGCAGAATATGCGTCGATCATGATAGGAATTCACAAGAATATGAGCGTGCATCGATCGGCATGTCGAATCTCAGCTAACTCATTATTTTGCATTAATTATGCATTCAATGTTCTATCTTTGTAACTAATGCAGGAAATGAATGCAAACGCGGAAACTGGACCACCGCATAGAGGATCGCATGCAGAGAAACACTCCATCGTAAAGGCAAACGCATCGATCGACGCATGGATGTTGCGATAATCAGCCGTATGCGTCCATCACATAGGAGTTGCGCTCGTCAAGCGAATGCGATCATCATGTAGAGTTGCGGTATTAAGCGAAGGCAGTCCTTGAATGATTACGACTGTGCGACAACGCAAGATAGGTGGAATGAACGCATCAACACATCTATCTTGAGAAAATCCAAAGATGATGTTGACATTTCACCTACCACGCCGTTAGTGGTAGAGGTTCAGAAAGGATGAACGCGCCGAACATCAGACTCAAAGTAGTCCAATTAATGTTGTCGGTGACCCAAGCTCTATAAATACAAGCGAATGAGCTGAAATTCATTTTATCCAAGGTTTTCGCCTGAGGTTCGCCTATGGCGAATCCTTGCGATCTAGACAAACGTGTGAGAAGATGGCTGAGAGTTCTTCATCTCCTTCATCCATTCCGAGTGACGACCAGAGCCTTCGATCGAAGTTAGATCTCGAGAGAGTTAGCTCCTCTGCCCAACCATGGCACCACTAGCAGCCTTGACACACAACTGCTGAAAGCAAAACTTATGCTTCCAACCGGTCATTTCTTTTCTTTTCTTTTTCTATATTGTATTGAATGACATTTGGAATTAAGGGATTAATACAATTGTTTTCAATGCATTTCTCTGTTCCTTCGACTCCATCTCCATCTTCTTGCTTAGCATCTTTACGTTCATTGCAACACTTAGTGGTATTGCTTGGGTATTGCATACTTAGTCATGTGGATTAGGGATATGAAGCATGTAGCAAACCACCGAGAGGTGTGCGTGATAACTTGTAGAAATACAAGTTATTTATGCCACCTTATCTAGATATTGTGGCCAAAAGTTAGTGAATATGCGCCGGTTGTATGAAAATAAGCATAGAATTACAATAATTATAAATGATCGCAATTACACCCACTAATACCATAAAGATGAAAGACAAGCCGAATTTTACTCTGTTTTCCAGGAAACCAAGTCATCGCTTGCGCTCAAAACTCACAAGAAACTGATTAACACATCTCTGTCACATTTCGCCCGTCAATCAACAATGAAGTGACGATTACCGCAATGATGGCGCAATGCAACAGTCGATCCAGAGCTAACTTTCAACCACATGCAGTAATAAAAAAAACAACACCGCATACAAATTCATGATCGAAAGATGCAACGGGGCAATGCAAAAGCGGAGGATTGAGACACGTGTACAACTAACGGTTGTGCAGAATTGACGGTCTGATTGCATAACAGAACGAATAATATCCCTCCATCTTCGGAATTACCATAACCATCAGTGGGGACCACAAGGCCAGAGTCAAAGATCCTCACCTATAAATACCCTATAGATTTCAGAGAAAAGGGATGCTACTTGATACGGGGGCTAAGTGCTGCTAAATTGTTGAGAGAAAAGGCTGAGTTGAATGCTTAAGTGAAGAAATCTGGGAAGAAGACGAGATAAGGCCGAGAGGTGAATCTCAGATCCAACCTGCCGAATACCCGATCGGAAGCTCTGTGCATAGATCTCTGCTATCGGTGGAGCAAGCCTGAGAGGGAAGCTCTTCCTACCATCAAATCCATCCTAGCCGGCAAGCAGATCTCCATCGAATCAGTGCCAAGACATTGGCACTTGTTTGTATCTGTTCTATTTCTTTCATCGTTGTATCTCACTTTCTCTTTATCTTTTCATTCACACATCATGTATCAAACGCTTAATAGACATAATAAATGTTTTGATAGCTTTCATATACCATTCTCTGTCTATTTTCGTTCCTTCATCAATCATTTTCTCCATGATGTCTTCTTAATCCCCGGATATTTAATATGAATCAAACAAGTACTTAATATGTGTTAAAGGTATAAAATGCGTTTAGCTAAGGCATGCTAGACGACATCTTCACCTGTGAGAGCAGAAGTGAAGATGCCATTATGATCTATCGAGAAAGGGTTAGAAGAATGCATTAACTAAAGCGAGTAGTACTTCCTGACATGGAAGCAACCTTGCATTCATTACGTTATTCTCTGTTTCACCACAAACATGTGGGAACGTGGCCGATCACTGAAAGGTGTAAGCCAAGAGAAGAGCGGAATAGTATTTCTATCTTCAACGCAATTGAGAACTTGCACTATTTATATTATTTATCTTTCTCTTTCTATTCTGTTCATAAGACTTGCCGCCGCATTCCACATCTTTGCACAACTTTCACAGCCAACCTTGACCCCAGCATCTTGTAACATGAAGCCTGTATCTTGTATCATCTAGCTTAGGTTTATTGTATTTCATCGTATCTATACTGCTTTAGTTTATTTTATCGCAATTTATATACCTGTACAAACACATTTTTAAAGATTGAAAACCTGGTCGCATATATCATGAACATACCACAATAACCTACAACAGTCCCTGAGTTCGACCTCGGATCACATCGAGAAACTTGTGGTGGAATTACAATTGGTTCCATCATAAGGAAACTTGTGACAACACATGGCATACTACGTGAACATCCATAATTAACGCATATCTAGCAGTAGTATTGCATCATTTCGAGCATAACACATCATCAATCATACCTATCAAAATCTGTGTGTGTGTTGCATGAGTGTGTGAGAAAACCGTATTTGCTTAGTGTGAAGCTGCTGCAATGCCGGTCTATTGGCTAACACATTGCTTGTCTATGAGTGAAGTCAGCAACAATCAACTGCCCGGGAGGGTAGGTGGTTGGACGCATTAAGTAAGGTATGCGTTGTTCACTAGGGATAGTAACAATCTTGCGTAAAGTTCATATATTTTTCTTGTCTTATATTGTGCCCAACACCCGTTTAGAGCTACTCGAGAGACAGTCTAAAGAAAGAACCTAATGACTTGAGAGAGCTAAGTTAGAATCTAGATTCAAGAGAGCGAGATTAGATCGGCATAAGCAAGAAATAGGGACTTGGAGATAAGCTCTGTTTGTCAACACTGCATCGCATGCACTTGAGGAATAGTAATGATGATATGTGGTCACCTTGTTTGTGTATCATCACATAGACAAGAATTAGAGGCTTATGTGTAGGCCCTATAGACACCTCTGCACATACATCGCTTGTGTTCTAGCATTAGAAGTCGTAACATTCGCACCAAGAGGTGGTTTACTATTGTATGAGTGTTGCATGATCGCATTAGTTTGCGTTGACTAAGGTTGCCCTTGTGGTCACTCTTAAGGGTTTCAATGAAAACATCTCCGCATTTTATCTATTTCCCATACATTTCTTTCATGTCAAGGTTTGTCGCATCTCTACCTTTCATGCATATTCTCATTGTTGTATGTTAGATAGGAGTAGGAGTAGGATTAATGTAGCAATATCCCCTCCATTCTTTTATTGAATCACTGCAACATATAGTTACAAGTCCCTGTGTTCAACCTTGGATTACCTGAGAATCTTGTGTTCGCATTATATTGAGAATCACCGCAATCCCTACCATTATTTCGTCGCATAAAATAACGCATCAGTTATCAATCTCGAAAAGGCTTTTAATACTGTGCATTGGAGTTTTTGAGATGTTGTTCTTCAAGCTAAAGGTTTTGGGATTGTTTGGTGTTTGTGGATTCAGGGTTGCATTTCTAGTGCCAATTTATCTATCATTATTAATGGCAGACCTCGTGGTAAGATTATTCCTTCTTGTGGTATTAGGCAAGGAGGCCTCAATTCTCCATTTCTTTTCATCCTAGTGGCCGACCGCTTGAGCAGTCTTTTGGACCATAATTTGTCAAAGGATTTGCTTGCTATGCACCCTATTGGTGATTCTTCTTTTGTTCTGAGCCGTCTTTAATGTTGGGTTTTATGTCCTAAAACTCATGGTTTGTAAACAATTAAACTTATTCTGAAAATTGAATAATTTGTTATTGAATATATTGTTTATTAGAAATCCAATAAGCCTAAAAGAACCCATGACTATTACATGAGTACTTGAACTGTATGTGGAGTCATAAAAGTGGATCAGGTTCTAGTAAATAGTCAAAATGATCTATAGTATATGAATAAGATTGGGTGCCTTATTCTGATAACACTATTGGATGCGGCCTACTCTGTAGTTGTTACAAAGAGTTGTAAGGTGCTACAAACAAAGTAATCCTAATTTGTACATGTTATGACATGAGGATTGGGAGCGTCCTGTGCAAATGGGTTTGTACAAGATTGGACCACAAAATTAGTCACTCTTACTTTATAACGCTGTTACTGTTTAAGACTGACTATTTCAAAGCGATGACCTAGGTAACTTGACCTTAATCCTGAGCTAACTATGAACTTTTGTTTATTCGAGATTATCCTTAGATTTTCATAGGTGAGGGTTGACTCAATAGTGCCGACTCAATAAGCTCCCATTTCAGGGGTAAGACTGAATAGATAGCTGGGGACACAGGGTGCAAGAAGGAATTCACTCCTACCAGCTTTTAGGAATAGTAGAGAGGTTGTTCCCTTAAAGGCTGGCTTTGGATCTTGGACAAGGGGCCCCACCCTCTCATTGGTCTGAGAGAAACTCGGTTTGTTGATTGGATCACAAATCAATTGTTCATTAGAGGATCAGTGAGACTTAAGCAACAAGGGGTAATCTCGGGGGTAAAACAAACATTTGACCCAACCATTATTACGAACAACCTGTTAAGGGTTAACTTACTAATCATGGTTATAACGAGTGGACATAATATATCTACAGTGAGGGGAGTTCAACTATGGGCTTTAGTAGAGTGACCAATTAGTTAATGAATGGGGGTTAATTCGGTGTAATGAGTTTATCCAATTAATCTGGGATCGTTGGAGCCCATGATCTGTAGGTCCGCCAGGTCCCCGTACTAGCTCGTAAATGGATTAGCTTTAGAGTAGCGTGATAAGTTAATTTGAAACGTTCAAATTAAGAATTAAAGGAATTAGTACTTACATGAGATATAATTACATGTTTAATTTTAAGAATTAAATGGAATTGGAAAATTAATATTTAAATAAAATTTAAATATATGAAGGTGAATTTGTATAAAATTAATTTAATATTTGATATTAAATTAATTAGAATTATTTAAATAGTTTAAATAATTATTTATTAATTTTATTAGAATAATTCATTTATGAAATTAATTTTTTAAAATTAATAATTTTCCAATTGTATAAATCAAACTGATTTTCGAAATGAATTTTGTAGTAATTGAGAAAGATAGAAAAGCACAAAATTGAATTTCGATTTTTTCCAGTACACCTTCAAAGTAGCTCACACAAAACCCATTTCTTTGGCTTCAATAACTCCAAGCATGAGTTGCATCTCATGCAGCCATCTTCTTTGCATGATTGTCTACAATATATTGAGAATATTGGAGTGAAATTGATGCATGCAATCTATAGAATTTTTGCTGAAAAAATCGTGTTGAAGAAGGAGTTCTTTAAGTGGGTTGTTGTCGTGAGTTCTTCCCCAAGTTCCTTTCATTCAAGCTTATTTTGAGTCTCACAACTCAATCTCAAGCTCCAAGATAATAGTGGAGAAGATCTTGAGGTGGTCTACAATAAGATTTGGAGAAGTTTGCAGCTCAAAATCGAGATTTGAAGAAGTTCTACAAAGGTATGGCTAGAAACTTACTTGTTTCTACAAGAGCATGTTTTAGTTTCTATCAAAATCAATGAATTAGAGTGTTTAATGATCCTTGTTGCTTCCGCTGCTTGCTGATACAATCCAACATTCAATTTGTTGATGATACCTTGTTTTTCTCTAATATTGATCAATCTACTTTGACTCGTCTGTTTCAGGTCATTCATGTCTTTGAACAAGCATCTGGTTTGTCTATTAATTTCTCTAAGAGTGAGTTGTTGGGGGTTAACCTTTCTGGGGATGATTTAGATTGGATGGTGAATACTTTTGGGTGCAAAAGGGGTTCTTGGTCTACTATTTATCTTGGTCTCCTTTAGGAGACAACTTTAATTCAATGAGGTTTTAGCATCTTGTTGTTGAGAGAATTCAACATAAGGTCTATAACTGGAAGTAAGCATATATTTCTAAGGGCGGAAGGCATACTCTCATCCAGGCTACCCTTTCTAGCTTGCCTACATACTATCTCCTTTCCTTTTTTTTTTTTTTTTTTTTTTGTGCACCTACTGATGTTATTAATAGATTGGAGAAACTGATTCGTGACTTTCTTTGGGAAGGTTCTCGTGGCGATGATGACATGCATAGTGTGAATTGGGAAACTGCTCAACATCCTAAGCTTCTGGGCGACCTTGGAATTAATAATTTTCGATGTGATAATTTTGCTCTTATGGCCAAATGGATTTAGCGGTTTTTACATTAGTTGGATTCTTTTAGAGGAAGCTAGTTGTGGCTAAATATTACTCTCCTTCATGTACTTGGCCATCGATTATTCATAGTTTTGCTAAATCCTCTTGGAGGTTTATCTATCAGATCATTAATCTGGTTGCTTCTCGTACTCAATGTTTCCTTGGCACGGGTTCCACCATTTCTTTTTGGAAAGACCATTAGCTTTGTTGTGGTGTTCTCTATGTCGTTTCCTCTCGATTGTTTCGGCTTACAAGTTTTCCTGATATTAAGGTGGCTGGGGTATGGCTTAAGGATTCTGAGGCATGGAACATGTATCTTCGCCGTAATCTTAATGAATCTAAAATTCATGAATGGGCTTTTTTTTATCTCTATTATTGTCTACTGTCAGATTCCGTTCTACGCCCGATTAATGGAGATGATTAATTGATTCCTCATCTATGTTTTCTGTGAAATCTCTCATTGATGATATCACAATTTCTATTGAGCCTCCTACGAGGGATTTTATTTTTTCATTTTGTTAGATCATTATCCGAGAAAATTTGAATTTTCCTTTGGAAACTTAGTCTTGGTGCCATCAATACTGCTGATGGGCTACAATGTAGTATGCCTTATATGTGTCTCTCTCAATCATGGTGTGTTAGGTGTAAAGCTCATGCTGGATCCCCTGCCAATTTATTTATGTATAACCCCTTTGCCTCCTGCTTTTGGCACCATTTTTTGGATGCTTTTGGGTGGTCAATCGTTTGTTCTAATAATATATTCGATATTCTTGACTCCTTTTCGGTGGGTCACCCCTTCATTGGCACAAAGAAGACGACTTGGCTGGCTATTCTTCATGCTTTTTCCTGGACTTTATGAGGCGAGCGTAACAAACGTATTTTTTGGGATTCGATCTCCTGAAAAAATAAAACAAAATCATTGAAAAAATTAACTCTAAATATGGTTGCACATGAATCGTATTTTCCAAAACATACCGATGAGCTTGATATAAAAGTTTTGTTCAGGTTTGAAAGAAACTCCTTTGGACAATGGTCTACTAATATTTGAATTGCCGAAACAGTTTGTGAATTATGAGTGTTAACCCTAATATGATCTACTCCAGACAGGAAATCAAAACAAAATTCAATGCCTTCTTCTACTATATAACTTTTAGCATTACAACCTTCTGGATGATATCTATTTCTCACAGAGTTTTTATTGACTTTCATGAATCTTTCAAATGGATACATCCATCATAGATATATAGACCCATAAAGTTTGACTTCCCTAACTATGTGTACTGTGAGATGCACCATAATTGTGAAAAATGGAGGAAAATACTTCTCCAATAAACATAATATAAGCACAATATCTTCTTCCAAATTGAAAACTATACACAATCGAGTTATGGCATACTGAACATGTTTTGGTAGCAATGATCTTATCGCAATAGGAAATAATTGTTGTAAGAGCACATGACAATCGTGAGATTTTAAACTACTAAGCTTTAAATATGTCATCGACACAAGGTTTTTAACATTCGAAGAGTAACCT
This sequence comes from Benincasa hispida, assembly GCF_027475165.1. Taxonomy (NCBI): domain Eukaryota; kingdom Viridiplantae; phylum Streptophyta; class Magnoliopsida; order Cucurbitales; family Cucurbitaceae; genus Benincasa; species Benincasa hispida. The sequence continues at coordinate 19,299,564 of NC_143482.1, read as the reverse complement.
TCAGGAATCTTTATTCCTGACAATGTCTTTAAAACACAACATTTTTCTTCCCTTATAAGAGTATAACACACGGAGGAATAAAGCTTTTTTTGTCACTGCTAATAAATGCAAGCTCTAGTAGAATTTTTAAATGAACTAAATCACGTTTAGCATTCAATCCATCCTTACTTTTCCCTGGAATATCAAGAAGCATACCTAAGATATTGATGCAAGCATTTTTTCAATGTGCATCACATCTAAACAATGCCTGATATGAAGATCTTTCCAGTATGGCAGCTGAAAAAAAGAAGACAACGTGTTCTAATAAATCTCTGAACTTCCTTTCGTGGTTTGTTTTTTTTATTTTTCTTCTTTCCTTTAGGAAATTCAAGATCTTTGATTTTTAAATATATAGCCTCCCCAGATAGTGGTTCTGGAATTGTACTAAGTTCCTTTTGATCGTTAAATGACTTTTTTGGTGTCGATACGGATGATTTTGTGCTAGAAATCTTCGATGTCCAAGGTATGCCATTTTTGTTCCTATATTTCAATCTTATAGAAGACGTATTGTCTCCAAAAATTGGATACGTCTTATACCCTTTCACACAACATCCACTTAGGTTACAATATGCAGGGAAGTTGTTGATTGTCCACAACAAAACTGACGTAAGTTGAATAGTTCCTCTCGATAAGCATCATAACATTCAACATCACTTTCCCATAAAAGTTTTAAATCTTTAATTAGTGGTGCTAAGTATGTGCCAATGTCGTCCCCTGGTTGTTTTGGACCCGAAATTAACATTGATAACATCATGTACTTTTTTTTCATACACAACCATTATGGAAGATTATAAATAACCACCACTACAGGCCAACAACTATATTAGAACTCATTTCACCATGTGGATTTACTCCATCGGCTGACAATGCGAAACGAAGATTCCTAGGTTTAGAACCAAAGTCTGGCATTTTAGAGTCTACTAACTTCCAAGTCGGAGAGTCTGCTAGATGTTGTAACTTACCATCTACAATTCTTTCATCAATGTGCCAAGTCAAGTTTTTAGCATAATCAATACTTCTAAAATGCCTTTTGAATCGTGGAATTCGTGGAAAGTACCATATCACTTTTGAAGGTATTTGTTTTTTCCCACATTTTGTATCCTTCCCATTTTTCCACCTTGATTCACCACATTCAGGACATTCAATTGCATCTGCATATTATTTTCTATACAAACAACAATCATTAGGGCATGCTTGAATCTTCTCATTTTCCATTCCTAGTGCACCTAAAGTTTTCTTTGCTTCATACATTGAAGTTGGGAGCTCATTGCTAGTGGGCAAAATTTCCTTTAAGGTTTTGAGTAGTTATGAAAAACTAGTATCACTCCATCCATTTCTAACTTTTAAATTATACAATTTGACTAATATTCCTCATGAGCAACTTCAACAATTTCTTTTAAACTTCCAACATTAGTCTCTTCATATATATGGGTGTCAAACATGGAAGATTCTCCACAAAATGATGAGTTAGGAAGTTTTTCCCCATGCCAAAACCAAAATTTATAACTTTTATCAATCCCATTGAGATATAAATGATCTCTAATATCCTTGCTACTATGCTTTTCACAATTCCCACATTTTAAACAAGGACAACAAATATAGGAGCTATTTGTATTACAAAATCCAAATTTTATGAAGTTTTCCACACGCAATTTATAATCTTTAGTTAATCCACTATTGTGCATCCATGATTTATCCATGATTGTAAATCTAGTAAGAAAAGATGATAAACAATGATCAACTTCAAAAAAAAAGTTGTGGAAAACAAACAAGTTCCCAATAAATACAACTTGTCATTTCTAGCTTTATAATATTCCAACCTCGAAAATGTAAGACAAATCAGAGAACCTCAAGGCAAATCAGAGAACAAAGACAAACACATCTAAAAAATTGAACCCAAGGTGTAATTGAACCTCAAAAAATTGAACTCAAGTTGTGCATGTGCTCTAATTTGCTAAACATATATTAATTTCAATAACTAAAAATTGAACCCAAGTTTTGCAAAGCATTACTTAGTTCATAAAGCCCTAACAAATTAGACACATTGATATATCTAACTTTGGCAAGTATTTAATTAAAGAAAAGTGGCAAGTTCTCTAAAATTACAGCTGTAACTTTGGCAAGTTCTCTAAAATTCAATCTCATTCAAGAACAATATGAAACAAGAGTTTATTATGAGATTCAAGAATATACATGAGAGATTAAACCATAACTTTGAAAGTTCAAGCCTTAAACAAAAAAAAAAAAAAAAAAATCAAGCCCTAACTTTGAAAGTTCATGCCTAAAACCAAGAAAATCAAGCCCTAACTTTGAAAGTTCATGCCTAAAACCAAGAAAATCAAGCCCTAACATTGAAACTTCATGCCTCAAACTAAGAAAATCAAGAATTAAACCTAATCTAAACAAGATTAAGCTTAATCTAAAAATGAAAATCAACATTAAGCCTAATCAAACCAAGAAAATCAAGACTTATACCCAATCTAAACAAGAAAATCAAGATTAAGCCCTAACTTTGAAAGTTCAGGCCTCAAATCTACTTACCTCAATGAAGAATCTCTTCAAGATTGATGGGATAATCAAGATGCATCAAAGGGAAGTGAAAAACTAAGGAGATTTTAAGTGTATTTGGAATAAAATCAACTAAATCTGCTGGAATTTCTTTTAAATCTGTCTTATAGCATTGCCACGCTACTAAAAGAGCATTGCAACACTGTTGAAGAGTGCACAATCTTCCCATCAAACCCCATAGCGTTGAAACGCTATTGAGAGTGTTGTAATGTTGTGTGCGTGAGGCATGCACGTTTTTCATTTTTTTGTCAAAATACGTAGCATTGCAACACTACCCTGTATACTCTACAATTCTTGACATTTTTAAAACGTCAAGAATCCATTAATTGAACTTGCATTTTTAAAACGTCAAGTACTGTATTTTCCAGAAAAAATGCACAACTTCCCGTTTTTTAAAATCAATTCTTGACTTTTTTTTCTTTAAAATCACCTATTTCTTGACATTTTTTTCATAAAAAACGTCAAGTATTTAAAATATAAAATGTCAAGAAATGTGGTTTTTCTTATAGTGGCTATTTTACCCCGAGATTACATTTTGCTCCTTAAGTCCCACTAATCCTTTAATGAACAATTGGTTTGTGATCCAATATCTAAATTGAGTCCCTCTCAGGTTAATGAGAGGGTGGGGTCCATTGTTCAAGACCCGGAGTCAGCATTTAAGGGAACAACCTCTCTACTATCCGCAAAGTAGGTAGAAGTGTTCAGGAACTCTAACGGGAGAGAACCTTGAGCGGAAGCAGATCAATCAAATTCCATTTTTTATTGAATATAAAATTTTACAGTAAACAAGTAACAAGATATGCATTTAATTCTAAATTACAACATGCTTTAGAAATAATTAAAACGTTTCAAGAAACCTCACCTTTGAAGAGCTTTCTTCACGTTGTCTTTCGCTCTTTCTCAATATCGATTATCCAACCAAGAACAAGAAGAAACATTTTCCAAGAAGAAACATTTTCTTTTATTCTCCTTGCAAAAAATAACCATCACCCACTTACGTGGGTGGAGAGAAAAAAATGGGAAGGGAGTTATAACTCACTTCCTTATTATTAAAATAATAATATTATAAATATAAATATGATAACTAACTTATTATATATTTATTAAATTATATGTTACATCAAATATAACATATAGTAGTTTTAATATTGTATCACATACAATATAAACTATAATTTCTTTTCTCTTTTATATGGAATTTAATATAAATCATATTTATATTAAATTTAACAACTATGAATCCAATTCATAGAAACTATATTTGAATCTCATTCAAATATTTATTTCCTCCCATTAAGCTATAATGTATCAAATATATTATGACAATTATATCGCATATAACCGAAACAACTTAATTATATAATATATAATTAAATCCCTCTATTAATTTGAACAATTCAAATTAATCAGAAAACTGATTCTCAATTAATCTTATTAAGCTACCAATCGGACCTCATGGACTTGTAGCTTGAAGCACCAATGGTACATGAATAATTAATTAAACTCTTTAATTACATTAGTCACCATCTGTTAACTATCGGGACCTCCACTAAAGATCGACAGCTGCACTCTTCGCACTACAGATATATTTTTGTGTCCATTGGATATAACCAATCAACAGTATGATGACCATTCATAAATTGCTCGTAAGTACAACTAGGCCAAATTACCGTTTTGACCCTATAGTTACATCTAACTCCTTAAATACCACTGATCCCTCTAATGAACAATAGATCATAGTCCAACTATGACTAACCCCTCTCAGGCCAGGAGAGGGTGTGACGCCATATTGTTCAAGACCCAGAATCAGCCCTTAAGGGAGCAATTCATCTACTTACCCCTGCCTTAGGGAAGGAGTGAATTCCATCTTGTGTAACTGTGTTCCCAGCTCCCCAATCAAAATAATCCCTAAAATGGTAAGCTTGTTAAGTTAGCGATCTGACCACTTTCTCCTACACAAATTAAAGAACCGCCCTCATAGGCAGGAGTTCACAACTCACTCAGGATTCAGGTCATGTTACCTATGGTCATCCTGGTGAAATGTAAGTTTCTATTATGAACGATGTTATATAATGAGACTAAACATTTCGTGGTCCGGTCTTATACAAACTTCTTTGCATAGAATATTCCCGCTCGCATGCCTAATACATGAATGGTCAAGATCAAATCATTTGTAGCAATTTACAACATTTGTATTATCTACAATGCGGGCCATACTCGTAGTGTTACCAGGATAAGGTACCCAGCCGTATCCATTTACTACAGACCATTTAGGTTATCACTTAAACATGATCCACCTGTATGTCTCCACATACATCTTTAAGTTACAACGATAACCTTGGATGTTAGTTTATTGGTTTGTGGTTAATGCACCAAAAATATCACATATTTTATAGACAATGAATTAAATATCACATATTTTATCAAATACATAATGAGTTTGTTCAATAATATCTACAAACTATAGGACCCTACAAGATTTAGGGCATCAACTCATACAATCTCCCACTTGACCTACAGCTAGTGGGTTGTACAATATAATCAAAATATAAAGTACACAAATAGTAAACTAGGGCATAACACGCGCCTAGTACAAATCTCCCACTTGCCCTAGTCCAGACATTACTTGTCCAATAGACCCATACTCTGCAAGTGAGCCTCAAACACTGCAGTCGTGAGGGCCTTTGTAAATGGATCAACAACGTTGTGCTCCAAAGTTATCTGCATGACAATCACATCCCCTCGATGCACAATCTCTAAGATAAGATGATACTTCCATATTATATGCTTGCCACGCTTTTTACTCCTAAGCTCTCGGGAATTAGCCACAACACCACTATTATCACAATAAGGTGTAATGGGCTTCCTTAGTAGCTTCACAAGACGCTACATGCTCAGCCTCCACGGTGGAGTCAGCGATGCACCCTTGCTTGGTGCTTCGCCATACTACCGCCCCTTCATTAAGAGTGAGCACTGATCCTGATGTGGATTTCTTAGAATCCTTATCAGTCTAAAAATAAGAATCTGTATATCCTACAAGGATCAAATCCTTAGAACCATACACGAGCATGTAGTCCTTTGTTCTCCGTAGATACTTAAGGATGTTTTCTGTACAGTGATCTATTCCTGCATAGCAGATGTCAGGTCCAGTACATAACATTGCATACATCAAGCAGCCCAAAGCAGATGCATAGGGGATCTAACTCATCTCCTCAATCTCTTGAGGTGTCTTAGGACACTATTCCTTAGATAATGTGACTCCATGCCTGAAAGGCGATCAACCCCTTTTGGAGTTTTGCATCGAATATTTGACAAGTATCTTTTCAATATACGACACCGTAGACACAACTAACATTTTGTCCTTTCGATCTCTAAGATCTGCATACCCAAAACAAACTGAGTGTCTCCCAAATCTTTCATTTGGAATTGGGTCGCTAGCCAATTCTTAACTGTAATCATTAAACCTACATGATTCCCAATGAGTAGGATATCATCTACATATAACACTAGAAAAACTACGAAACTGCTGATGACCTTTTTGTATAAACAAGGCTCATCAACGTTTTGATCAAATCCATAAGATTTGATCGTAGTATGAAACCTTATGTTTCGAGATCAAGGAGCATGCTTCAGTCCATAAATGGACTGATTAAACTTGCAAACCTTTTGCTTTTGACATTGGGTTATGAATCCCTCGGGCTGCACCATGTAAATGGTCTCCACAAGATTTCCATTTAGAAAAGCAGTCTTGACATCCATTTTCATAATCTTATAAGCATAATATGAGGCAATGGATAGAGGATCTGGATAGACTTAACCATGGAAACAGGCGAGAAAGTCTCCTCATAGTCAACTCCCTCTACTTGGGTATAACCCTTTCCCACCAGTCTAGCCTTGAAGGTTTGCATCTTCCAATCAGCACCCCATTTCCACTTGTAGATCCATTTACAATCTATAGGTTTAATTCCATCAGGTTGATCTACAAGATTCTATACAGAATTTAAGTACATAGACTCCATTTCGAGATCCATCGCTTTAATCCATTCATCTCTGTCAATATCCTGAATTGCCTTCTTGTAAGACAATGTGTCACACCCCCTCCCAAGCCTTCAATCCCAATACCGGGAAGGGAGCGTGAGGGTAACTAATAGCATCCTAAGACAATATTCATGTTCAATATTTCCCCCCATATTTATTACAAATTTTAATAAGTTTACAGTATTCCCCCTATCTCTCTATACACATAAGTAGATTTTCTCTCTATTCTTTTTTACATGGTTTGAGCTGTGCCCTGAGAGTTTACCAAATCCTGAGATGGTGGTGGTGGGTGGTGGACTCCTCTTCGAACGCTCCGCTTTGCTACCCGGGGAGGGATATAAGAAAACGTTTGGAAAACATGAGCTAATAAGCCCAATGAGTGGTATATTTTCTTATAAACGAAACCTTGGCTTATCAAAAATAAACTTTTGGGGAAAATAGCATGCAATCAATAACACATTAATACCATTTCAAATTCATTCCCACAGCCAAGCTACTAAATTATTTCCTGTTAACGGTCAACTACTGTCAACACAACAACACAACAACAATTTTATGGAAATTTTCCCTATACCCCATTTTCCCGCAAATGTGCACATCGACCATTTCTTTCCCGCTAGTTATGCTTAAGTAACTTGGCCATATTTTCCCGTCAATCGTCACTGACTATCATTTCCCACCGACCAAAGCCGACCATATTTTCTCGCCAAGTACCCTTTTCAAGCATACTAACCATATCCTGGGTATAATTCTAATTTCCATCACAATATAGCATGCAATATCACGACAATCACAATAGAAATCATGCATCCCTACTCATGCACATTTGACATTACCCTCTACGTACAAGGCTCATATATACATATACATACATAAATCAAAACAACACATAATAACCACTCACCATCAGCAAATCCTCCTAATGCAATTTACTCGTTAATATCTTCCCTACTCATACCAAATTAGAATTTGAGCAGCACCTCCTTCGAATTTCCTTCCTTCCAGACCAACGACAATCTATTCACTAAAAACTCACTCTCTCTATAAGATTTTTACTACTGGAATTTTTTTTGGAATGAGTTTAACTTTCAGCCGGGGCCTCCTATTTATAGATGTTCCCAGCTTCTTTCTGTGCGACAACTCACAGTACAAATGGCTTCTTCTTAAGCTACCCACGCTAACTTGGGCTAACCGAGATTTGAGTTGTCTAATTCTGAATTTGCCAACCAAAATTACCTTAATTTTCATGTAATCTTAGTCGTACACTACTTTCTTAAGTCTTCCTGCATGAAATCTCCCTTTGCCACATCAACTGCTTAATTTTCGAATTAATTATCCAAATTATTAGTGAACGCGTCTTGCCCCTTTAAAATGCGTCCATCTATTCAATCTCGCTCTCTCCACTCTCGTGGCTCTCGCTCACTCCCACTTTCTCGCTGGTAGATCTCGCTCTCTCCACTCTCGCTCTCTCCTACTTTCTCGCTCAAACTCTCGTTCTTCTCCAATATCGCTCTCTCCCATTTTCTCAATCAAACCAATCTCGCTCTCTCCCATTATCTCGCTCAAACCAATCTCGCTCTCTCCCATTCTCTTGCTCAAATCAATCTCGCTCTCTCCTATTCTCTCGCTCTCTCTCATTCTCTCGCTGCCTCCACTCTCGCTGGTGTCGCTCTCTCTAATCTCACTATTGTCGCTCTCTCCCATTTTCTGTTCACTCTCGCTTGGCATCACACGTAGGATAGTTGTTTAGTCCAACGCTTCCATCACCGCATGCCCTTCGCAACACATAGACAATACTTAAACCATTGCGTTATTCCATATTTAATTCATTTATCTTGGTTTTCTCACGTCTAAATTCCTCATAATTTTATTATATATATATTTTTTATATCCTATTTCCTCATTCCTTCCAAATTAGGGTTAGGGTATTACACAATGGATACTTGATACAATATTTTATGAGGTGAAATTATGGAATGAAATGTGGTGATGAAAATGCGTGGAGCAACAAGCTTTCTCAGCGGAATCCAAGTATAAGCACGATTGAGTTTCCTGGTAAGTCCAGTGTCGAACTCAGGGACTTGGGAAAATGGTATGCGATGATAATTTCTAAGAAGACTTTGCGGTAACTGATAAATGAAATAGTTGTTTGGTGTTGTTGGTTGTGGTATAAAATAAACGAATGCGGCAGAGTTTTGAAAAGAGTTGATAATACGAAAGATGCGATGAGTATGCAGTGAACGGGTTGAGAAGGGGTTCAGCTAACACTTCCTAGGATGCGTTCATGTTATGTGATCATGCAACACACATGCGACACAGATGTTATGGCTTCTAAAACTAGAACGCATACGATATATGCGATGAGTCTATAGGACCTATCTCTAGGGTGCATGCGATGCAGGGTGGCAAACAAATAAGGCGACCACATAATATCATACCTATCTCTAGGGTGCATGTGATGCAGGGTGGCAAACAGAGCATATCTCTAAGTCCCTATCTTTTGCTTATGCAGATCTAATCTTACTCTCTCGAGTCTAGATTCTAACCTAGCTCTCTCAAGTCATAGGTTCTTTCTTTAGACTCTCTCTCCAGTAGCTCTAAAGGGGTGTTGGGCACAACATAAAACAAGATAATCGCATGCGATGAAGATCCTAGGTCACAACCCATTCGATAAGTTTAACTACTCATGCGTGCTTTCAAGAGAGTGAACAGATGTAGATAAAGAACTTCCATTGTATATATATAGAGTTTAAATACAAAATAACAATGCAAGAAGAGAATAAAGAGCCTAGTAGCAATCTCTTGCTTCCCAAGGCTTTTACATTGTCTTTTCTACTCTGTTCAAAGGATAATCTCGCTCTCGCGAGAGTCGGCCCACTCTCTGCTTTCAACGCCTTCGGGTTCTCTCTCGAGTTTCCCTGAGCGATCTTCCGGCGTCTCTTCCCTTCTCTCATTCCGCTTTAAAATAAAAGAAAAACTAAGAATAAGGCTATTCTCTCTAAGGGAAAATTCTCTAACTATCCGAACTCCTCTTCTAAAGGTTGCCTACAGTATTTATAGAATCTTCGGGGTGAAAGGTGACTTCTCTCTTATGATTGCATAGATGGGATGGCTTTAATTCTCTGATTGATGCGCCAAATATTTGTCACCGAAAAGCTGAGTGTACTTGTTATCGTTAATGGCTTGTCAACTTAATTCGGATTCGACCGTCATCAGTTTTCTGTCCCATCGTGATTAATTATGCTTTTCACCCAGATGCGCCCACCAAGTTGGGCGTCGGCTTTATGCGGCAATCCCTTTTGAGTAGATGTTTGCGAACACAAATCACCGCAAGGCCTTGCGGTAACGCTGTATTCAACTGTTGATTTCTTATGATCGCGCTTTTTGCCTTGCGTTAATGTATATTTTGCATAAAAATACCAACATTAACTGTTTTTATGCGATGAACGCATGCGACCGCAATGTTATGAACTTAATGATTTTTGGACACAATCTAACATATTTTATCAATGCAAACCTTCATTGTTTAATAACTTAGCACTGTAATAACATGCATTTCTGCCCGTTATCACACTCGCAAATTTAAATAATGCTTGTCCTCAAGATTAAGCAAAAAAATTCTTTTAAAAAGTCGACTGCAATCTCTTTTCCTAGATTTCTCAAGGATACTTCATTCAAATCCTATACACAAGAATTTCCTTAATTTTTATTCAAGTCTCTTCTTAAAATATTTCTAAGACCTAGGGACCGCAAGTTTAACCTTCAAAAAGACTTTACTAGATTCCAGGACATCGCATGATTTATTTCAAAAAAAACTTTTTCACTGAGGTGTTAACTGATTTGTATCCTTGCATACTTTTTACATTATTATTTATCTCTGACCTTGCGCTGATCCAAGTGCCTCGTCTTCGTTTTGGCTTGTCCCCATGTGTGTCATGCGGACATTCAACTACGAGCAAGGTGCTCTTTCCTAACTCATACCTATTCGGCAGGGGAGTTGCAGTCATTTATTTATCTTGGCGACTTACTTTCATTTTGGCTTGCCCTCACGTGTGTCATGCCGACATCCAACTATGGGTAAGTGCCATTCACAACTTAACTCTTATCAACATGGGTTTCGCCTTGCGTTGACAGTGGAGTTGTTATTCTCCAAATAAAATTTTCCTTTTTATTATGTAGACCTAAAAATAGGAAGGTTGAAAATAAATACCTCACCCCCAAATTTAAAATGTGGCAATGTTCTCATTGCCAAAAGATTGAAAGAAGTCATGCGATGTTCTTAGGAAGTTTGGTAAAGGGTCAGTTTGAAAGAAAGCTAGCAGACCACTAACTTCTAGAAATATTTCATGAGGTGACTGTCCTAAAATTAAATTGACTCTAGTATATACGAAAAAAATAGAAGCATGTGTTTCATCATTGAAATCATAATTGACAAAGAGAAAGCATGTAGTGACCCACTAAATTTATCAATATGAAATGATTACGGCAATCAAAGAGGATGCGGTGATAAAGTCAAGGAAAAATACAACCTCCAAATTTGCGTTGTCGCCCGTATTGTTTGTTGACGCATCCTGTTTTGCGGCGATCTTCTTGTTTTGTATTGCGGTGATGGAATAAAGTAGTTGCGTCTTCGTGTAGCGCCTCCACAATCGTTCGCCTCGATCGTTGCAAGAAAAACATCAAGAGGGTCAAATATATAAAAAAAAACAAAGTTAACAAAATCACTCATTGCAATCGTTTAGCACGATTGTTTTTTTTATTTTTTATTTTTAGATAAAGAAAGAATAAAGAAAAGGATAGTGAAATGCAAATATTAGGGGTAGAGATAAGTTGAAGAGTTCAATATTTCAATAGAAGCTTCATAAAACTTGCGTCCCTGATGAATTTAGATCACTTGATAGCGCAGGGACCACCCACTTCTCTTCTCAATCAGGGTTTCTTAGGTCCATGGAGTCGACTTAGCGATGCCAGCCTTCTCCGTGATACGCTTTTACTCGTTGCCCATTAACCTTGAATATGTTGGTTCCATCATCATTAGATAACTCAACCGCACCATGCGGTAATACCTCTCTGACTATGAATGGTCTAGACCAATGTGACTTTAATTTCCTAGGGAAGAGTTGTAGTCATGAATTGAATAGTAAGACCCTCTGCCCGACTTGAAGGTTCTTGTCGCATATGTGTTTGTCATGGCAGTGCTTTCTGCGCTCCTTCTAGATTTTTGCGTTCTCATATGCGTTAATCCTCCATTCTTCCAACTTGACCAATTGAAGTTTTCTTGCTTCTCCTGCTGCTTTCAAGTCAAAGTTTAGCTTCTTCTCCACCCACATCGCTTTGTGTTCCAGCTTCAATGGCAAATGAATGCTTTACCAAATACCAACGCATATAGAGACATACCTATGGGTGTCTTAAAGGCAGTCTGGTATGCTCACAATGCATCATCAAGCTTTGTTGCCTAATCATTTCGCGAAGGCTTTACCAACTTCTCCAGTATCAACTTAATCTCTCGATTGGACACCTCAGCTTGACCATTCGTCTGTGGATGGTATGCGGTAGCCAGATTATGAAGGATGCTATATTTGCACAACAATTCTTTGATAGTATGATGGACAAAATGGGTCCCTTCATCACTTATTATGGCACGTGGAGTGCCAAAACAAGTGAAAATGTTTTTCTTAAGGAATTTAGAGACTACGTTGCATCACTTGCAGTGCATGCCACTGCTTCTACCCACTTGGACATGTAGTCGACGGCTAACAAAATATAATTTTTACCATTCGATGGTGGGAATGGACCCATGAAATGAATGCCCCAAACGTCGAACAACTCAAGTTCCAAAATGGTGTTCATAGGCATCGCATGTTTCCATGAAATGTTACCTGTGCGTTAGCACCAGTCACACTTTATCACGTAGCCAGTTGCATCCTTAAATAGTGTCGGCCAATAGAATCCACTTTGCAATACCTTAGCTGCGATGCGCTGTCCTCCAAAGTGCCCACCATAAGGTGAATCATGACATTGTGATAGTATGCGTTGTTGAGCAGCATTCGGTACACATAATCGCAAAATCTGGTCTGCCCCCTTTTTATACAGATTACGCTTGTTGGAGGTGGAAGTTTTTCAATTGCGTATATTTTTGCTTTCTCCACCTCCAATCCGTCCAAAGATACCTTGTGCCCAGTACAATGCCCTCCTACACCATAAAATGGCATTTATCCCAGATAAGAACGAGATTCGTCTCCTCGCATCTGTTCAATATCTTCTCCAGGTTGGCAAGACAGACTTCGTATGTGTGCCCATAAACAGAGAAGTCATCCATGAATATTTCAACAGAATCCTCAAGATATTCTGAAAATATGACCATCATGCACCTTTGGAACGTGCTCGGTGCATTGCAGAGGCCAAACGACATGCTGCAAAAGGCAAAATTTCCATTTGAAAAGGTGAATGTGGTCTTGTCCTGATCTTCTAGAGCAATCATAATCTGGTTATACCCGGCATACCCATCCAAAAAGCAATAGAAATCATTTCTGGCCAGACAATCCAGCATTTGTTTAATGAAAGGTAAAGGGAAATGATCTTTCTTTGTTGCCGCATTCAGCTTGCGGTAGTCCATACAAATACGCCACCCCGTGATGGTCTTTTGCGATATCAGCTCATTATTTTCGTTGGGGACTACCGTCATGCTGCCTTTTTTTGGCACCCACTACACGGGCTGACCCACGTGCTGTCTGCTATTGGATAAATAATGCCCGCATCTAACCACTTGATGATCTCCTTCTTAACGACCTCTTTCATTAAAGGGTTGAGTCTGCACTACTGTTCGATCGATGCCTTGTGGTTTTCTTCGAGACAAATTCGGTGCATACAGTATGCGAGGCTAATTCCTCGAATGTCTGCGAGTGTCCAGCCAATCGCTCGCACTTGTTTTCTCAGAATGCGCATCAACGCATTCTCAGAATGCGCATCAACGCATTCTCCTGGTCTTCATTAAGTTTTGAGGAAATAATTACTGGCAGAATGCGCATCAGCTTTAGGTGAGTCGATAGGGTCTTCAACTCTATTATTGGTGGTTCTTTCAAGGAAGGTTGCATTGTTTTTCTTTCTTCATTTTCTGTTGGCTCTTCTTCTTGGGTTGTGATCATCTCAACTTCTTTGTTTATTTTTTCGATGATCGCATTACATACAACAATGGATGCATTTTGCATCATCTTCTTCATTTCCATCATCAGGCTTTTCTTCTTCAGTCAAATTCTGGTCGTCATCAGATTCATGCAGGTCTTCTTCGTCAGGAAACTTCATGGCACAGATGATGTTGAACTTGAGCTTCTGTCCATTCATGCTCAAGGTGATCTCTTCTTTGTGCACATCAATCTGGGCACGACCTGTTGACAAAAATGGCTGACCCAGTATGATGGGCACATCTTCGTCGACTTCATAATCTAAGACGATGAAGTCGACTGGTAATATAAATTTATCAATGGTAATCAGCACGTCCTTCACCTTCCCCTTTGGATGCACCACAGATCTATTTGCTAGTTTGAGAGTCATGGTCGTAGGCGCAAGTTGTCTCACATTCAGTTGCTTAAAGGTTGACAGAGGCATCAAGTTGATGCTGGCTCCCAGGTCACACAATGCTTGCCCGATGTACAATCCTCTAATGGAGCAGAGCATAGTAAAACTCCCAGGATCGCTCATCTTTGGTGGGATTATTGATTTTAAGCTCTGCATCAAGGCCACCGTGGCAAACTTACCAGTGCCTCTCTTCTTGGTTACCATATCCTTAAGAAACTTCGCATAAGCAGGCATCTCCTCAATCGCTTCACTGACGAAATATTAATATGCAATTGTTTTAACATAGTCATGAAGCGTTGGTTCTGTACCTCGTCATTCTTCTTTCTGAGTCTCTGCGAGAAAGGTGGCAACTGTACTCTCACAGTCCCCTTTTCTTTCGGCTTTGAGGTGGACGCAATTTCTAACTCTATCACTTCTTTTTCTCCTTCTTCTTCGTGAGTCACTGCAATCTTAGGTTCCAACGCAATTGGAGTCGTCTGGCTGGGCTCTTTCCTTTCTCCCTCCATAGTTTTTCCACTCTGCAATGTCACGACTTGACATTGCTCTTTACCTGATCCCTCTGCATTGCGTGGGAGTTTTGTTGAACTCGACAGGGCCCCTTGCGGTCTGTTCTTTAGCTCACTCGAAATCTGGCCCATCTGTAATTCCAAATTGCGAATGGACGTCGCCTGGTTTTGAAGCACAGTTTTGTTCTTCTCGATATACTGCTTCAATAGACTTTCCAAGGAGGAAGATTGCGGTGGTTGCGAACTACTGGCTTGACTGCTCATCTGACTGTTATTTCGCGGGAAGAATCCAGGTGGCCCTTCTTTTTGCACCATAGATTGGAAATTTTGCTGCTGATTCTTCCATGCAAAGTTAGGGTGGCTTCTCCACCCAAGGTTGTAGGTCTTAGAGAATGGATTATTTTTCGCAAAATAAATAGACAGTGGATTATGCGGGCATTCTTCAAATTCGTGTCCTTCACCACAAGTCGCACACCTTGTGATGGTCTGACTAATTGCGTTTACTTGCCCATTATGCAGCATTGGGCTGTTGATTGTGATTCCTTGACTTAGGTTCATCATTGTGGTCATCTGACTCTGAAGCGAAACAATAGCACCATTGCTTGCATTGTTATCCGTTATTCTCAGTCTCTGATCGCTCTCTCTCCAATCCTCGTGATTTTTAGAGATGCGATCCAAGATGTTCTTAGCCTCGTCATATGTTTTGTCTAGCAGACCACCAGCAGCTGCCACATTGGCAGCGGTCTGTGAAGCGAGATTTAAACCGTGATAAAAGATTTCCATTTGCAGGATTTCCATTTGCAGGTAGTAAACCTCGCGCAGGCATCCCTGAGTGATTTGTCCATGTCTTATTCAAAATTGGTTATTAGTTTCCTTCATCTAGTATTCTCAATAGGTGGGAAATATTTCTTCATAAACTTGTCTACGACCTGTTCCCAGGAAGTGATCTCTCCCGACTCGATGACTTATGCCCATTTTGTGCCTGATCACAATGAGAAATGGAAACAAAGTTAGTCGAACTTCTTCGGTAGAGATGTTCGGGAACACAAAAGTGTTGCAAATTTCTATAAAGCTACGGAGAAGAAGATTGCAGATGGACATAGCTTGACTTTGAAGCATTGTCTCTTTTTCTTTATATATTGCTTCAATAGGCTTTCTAGAGAAGAAGATTGTGTTGGTTGTTATGAGCTACTTACTTGGTTGCTCTGTTGAATGTTGTTGCGTTGAAAGAATCCTTGTGGCCCTTCATTTTGCGCCACATATTGAAAATTTTGTTGTTGATTCTTCCAATAAAAATAGGGGTGGTTTCTCCACCCGGGGTTGTAAGTGTTGGAAAAGGGGTTATTCTTTACAAAATATACAAACTGTGGATTTTGCGGACAATCTTCCATCGCATGCCCATCAGCGCAAGTCACACACCTTGCAGTGTTTTGACTTATTGCGTTGATTTGCCCACCTTGTGGTGTTGGGCTACTGATCGCCATTCCTTGAATCAAATTCATCATTGCGGTCATTTGGTTTTTTAACAAAACAATGGCACTGTTATTTGTGTTGGAATCTTTGAGTCTCAATCTTTGGTCACTCTCCCTCCAGTCTTCATGGTTCTTGGAGATGCGGTCCAAAATATTCTTCGCCTCCTCGTAAGTTTTGTCAAGCAGACCACCAGCGGCTGCCGCATTGCCAGTGGTCTACGAAGCAAAATTCAAACCGTGATAGAAAATTTCCATTTGAAGGCAGTCTAGTAGCCCATTATGCAGACAATCCCAAAAAACCTTTTAAACCTCGCCCAAGCATCGCTGAGCGATTCGTCCACATCTTATTCAAAATTATTAATAAGCTTTCTTCGTCTTGTGTTCTCGGTAGGTGGAAAACAATTTTTCATGAATTTCTCCACTACTTGCTCCCAAGAAGTAATCTCTCCTGGTTCAAGCAAATAAGCCCATTCCCTAGCCTGATCACAAAGAGAAAATGGGAACAATATTAGTAGAACTTCTACAGCAGAGATGTTCAGGAACACAAAAGTATTGCAGATTTCAATAAAACTTCGGAGGTGGGCGTGTGGATCCTTGCCACGCCTTCCTCCGAATTGACCTGCAGTCTGGATCATCTGTAGCATCATCGGTTTCATCTCAAATCTTCTTCCGTCGAGGGCAGGCCTCATGATTCTCGGAGAGAAATCATAGAGGTTTGGCGATGCATAGTCCTTAATAGGCCTATTGCGATCGTTTGCCAACAAAATCGGATTCGACATGACATTGTTGTTGTTTGGTGCTCCACCTCCAGGCTGCTCCGCCATCTCTTCTTTATCAAATTGTTGTTGTTGTTGGCGGTCTCTTAGTCTCCTTCGAAATGTTCTCTCAATCTCTGGGTCCTAGTTCGCCAGAGATTGAGAGTTCTACAAAGAAATCGCAAAAATTACCATTAACAACTATTTTTCCGAAGTCCCCGGCAACGGCACCAAAAACTTGATGTGTTATTTTATTGAATGGAATTATGGATGATATGCATTGATGGATTGTGTTGTGCACTCAAGTTTCCCTAGTGGAATTCAAATGTAAATTCCTCTGAGTTCCTAGTAAGTCCAGGGTCGAACACAGAGACTTGTGAAAATAGTTGCGTTGGTGATTTTTATGAAAACTTGCGATAACCAGTTAAATGAATAAATCGTTGGGTTTGTTATTTGCGTTGATGAAAATAAATAACGAATGCGGCAGAGTTTGAAAAGAGTTAGTAAGCGGGAAATACGATGAATATTCTATGAACGGGTTGAGAAAAGTTTCGGCTAACACTCCCTAGAATGCGTCCATGCTTTGCAATCATGCAACATGCATACAATAGTAAACCACCTCTCGGCATGAATGCTACGACTTCTAAGGCTAGAACGCATGCGATAAATATGCAATAAATCTACAGGGTTTACAAATAAGTACAAAATAACATTGCAAGTATAGTAAAGAGCCTGGTAACAATTTCTTACTGCCAGGCGTTACACTGTTTCTACTCGTGCTCTAAAGATATTCTTGCTCTCGCGAGAGTCGGCCCGCTCTCTACTCTTACGCCCCAAGGTTCTCTCTAGCTGCCCTGGGCAATCTCCGGCGTCACCACTCTTCTCTTGCTCCACCATAAAATGGAAAAGAAAACTATGAACGGAACACTGATGAATTCGTTAACTAATCAACCCCTTTTCTGAAGATTGCATTTGGTATTTATCAGGCATCAATGGTGAATGGTGGCTTCTCTCTCCTGGTTGTACAGATGGGATAGCTTTAATTTCTGATTGACGCGTCGGATGATTATTACCTATAAAGCTGAATGTACTTTGTGACCGTTATCGGCTGTCAATTTAATTTGGATCCTACTGTCATCAGCTTTCTGTCCCATCGGTCTTAATCATCCTATCACCCGAATGCGCCCACCTTGTTGTGCTGACCAAGTTGCGGTTATTCTTCTTGGGCGAATGTTTGCGAGCACGATCAATGCAGTATTGTGGTGAAGTTGCGCTCGACCATTGTATTCCTATGATCGCAATCTCTGCATTGCGTTAACGCATATTCTACACAAAAATGTAAAGATCAACTGCTCTAATGCGTTGGATGCATGCGACCGCAATATAATAGAATTTATGCTTAATGGACGCAATTTAACATATTTCATCAACGCAATCCAACATTGTTTAAGAACTTAGCACTATGATAACGTGCATTTTTGCCCGTTATCAATCACCCCAATTTTGCGTGGAAGAATCAACAATAGAACTTCCAATCTATGGTACAGAAAGAAGGGCCACCTGGATTCTTCCCGTGTAATAATGGTCAGACAAGCAATCAAGAAAGTAGCTCGTAACCACCGCAATCCTCTTCCTTAGAGAGCCTGTTGAAGCAGTACATAGAGAAAAACAAAACGGTGCTTCAAAGTTAGGCTACGTCCATTCGCAATCTAGAATTACAGATAGGCCAGATTGCAAGTGAGCTGAAGAACAGACCGCAAGGAGCTCTGCCAAGTTCAACAGAACATCCACGCAACCCGGGGGGATTAGGTAAAGAGCGATGTCGGGTTGTGACATTACGAAGTGAAAAAAAATATGGAGGGAGAAAGAAAGAAGCCTAGTCGAATTGTTCCCATTGCAGTAGAACCTGAAATTGTAGTGACGCAAGAAAAAGAAGGAGAAAAAGAAGTAATAGAGCAAGAGGTTGCGTCGACCTCAAAGCCAACAGAGAAGGGGACCGTGAGAATGCAGTTACCACCTTAATGACAAAGAAGGATGCTAAGTCGAGATTGATCAAACAGGTTCTCCTTTTTCAAGAATTTGACATAGAAATAATTGATCGAAAGGGGACGGATAACCAAGTTGTGGATCACTTGTCTAGATTGGAAAACCCTAAAGTTGACCGCAATGAATGAGAGGTGAGTGCGGTGTTCCTGAATGAGCAGCTATTCCATATTGAAGAATTGCCTTGGTATGCTGACATAGTCAACTATCTGGTTTGCAAGCAATTTCCTGGAGATTATACCTACCACCAACAGAGGAAGCTCAAATATGAATGCAGACAATATTATTGGGATGAGCCAAACCTATACAAAAGAGGGGCAGACCAGATTTTGCGATTATGCGTACCAAATACTGCTCAACAACGCATATTATTGCAATGCCACGACTCACCATGTGGTGGACACTTTGGAGGACAGCGCACCGCAGCTAAGGTTTTACAGAGTGGATTCTTTTGGCCTACATTGTTTAAGGATGCAGCTGACTACGTAATGAAGTGTGATCGGTGCCAACGCATAGGTAACATTTCATGGAAACATGCAATGTCGATGAATACCATCTTGGAGCTTGAATTGTTCGACGTGTGGGGTATTGATTTCATGGGACCATTCCCTCCCTCAAATGGTAAACATTATAGTTTATTAGCCGTCGATTATGTCTCTAAATGGGTAGAGGCAGTGGCATGCGCCGCAAGTGATGCGGCGGTAGTCTCTCAATTCCTGAAGAAAAACATTTTCACTCATTTTGGCATTCCACGTGCCATCATAAGTGATGAAGGGTCTCACTTTGTCAATCATAATATCAAGGAACTACTGTGCAATAACATTCTCCACAAAGTGGCCACCACATACCATCCGCAGAAGAATGGTCAGGCCGAGATGTCCAATCGGGAGATTAAGCTGATAGTCCAGAAGGTAGTAAGGCCTTCACAAAAAGATTGGGCAACGAAGCTCGACGATGCGTTGTGGGAATACCAGACTACATTTAAAACACTAATAGGTATGTCCCCATTTGGGTTGGTATTTGGTAAGGCGTCTCATTTGCCTCTAGAGTTGGAATATAAGGCACTGTGTGCGGTAAAGAAGCTAAACTTTGATTTGAAGAAAGTAGGAGAAGCATGGAAAATTCAACTAGTCGAGCTAGAAGAATGAAGGATTAATGCATATGAGAACGCAAAGATTTACAAGGAGCACACCAAGCGCTGGCACAACAAACACATATGCGGCAAAAACCTCTAAGTTGAGCAGAGGGTCTTACTCTTCAACTCACGTCTACGGCTCTTCCTGGGAAAACTAAAGTCACGTTGGTTCGGACCATTCATAGTTAGACAAGTATTTTTGCATGGCGCAGTTGAATTATCAAATGATGATGGAACCAACATATTCAAAGTTAATGGGCAACGAGTAAAAGCGTATCATGGAGAAGGCTGGCATCGCCAAGTTGACTCAATGGAACTGAGGAACTTTGAATAAAGAAGGAAGTAGGTAGTCCCTACGTTATCAGATGATCGAAATCCATCAGGGATGCAAGTTTTAGGAACCATGGAATCTTCATTTCTTCTCTACTACTCAAAATTTTCAATTCACTATATCTTTTCAGTTTTTATCTATTCTCATTTTTATTCTAAAATGGGGATTGCGACAAAAGAATTTTGCTTTGTTTAAAATAATTTGACCCTCTCTCTGCTTTTCTTGCAACGATCGAAGCACTAGATTGCGGAGATGTTACACGAAGAAGCAACTTACCCTATTTTGTCACCGCAATCCAAAGAAGATAGATTGCCACAAAGAAGGATGCATCAATACATAATGCGGGCAACAGCGAAAATTTGAGAATGTACTCTTCCTTAACTTTATTTCAAATTTTGCACTATCGCATCGCATTTTAGTTTTAAAATTTTTATCACCGCATCCTCTTTGATTACCACAATCATTTGATATGGATAACTTTAGTAGGTTACCGCATGCTTTTTCTTTGCCAATTATAATTTCAATGATGAAAAACATACTTCCATTTCTTTCGTATATGCTAGAGTCAACTTAAATATAAGATAGTCACCTCATGAAATATTTCTAGAAGTTTGGGGTTTGTTAGCTTTCTTTCAAACTCCCTTTACGAAGCTTTCTAAGAATATTGCATAACTTATTTCAATCTTTTGGCAATGAGGACATTGCCACATTTTAAATTTGGGGATGCGGTATATATTTTCGACCTTGCTATTTGAAAAAAGAATTGAGAATAACAACTCCACTGTCAACGCAATGGGGAAACCCATGTTGATAAGAGTTAAGTTGAGAAGGGCACTTACCCGTAGTTGGATGTCTGCATGACACACGTGGGGGCAAGCCAAAATGAAAGAAAGTCGCCAGGATCAACGCATAAATAAATGACCGCAACTCCGCTGCCAAGAAGGTATGAGTTTAGGCTGAGAAAGAGCGCATTGCTCGTAGTTGGATGTTGGCATGACACACGTGGGGGCAAGCCAAAACCAAGGCAAGGCACTTGGATCAGCGCAAGGTCAGAAAAAAATAATAATGTCAAGAAATATGTAAGGATAAAATCTAACACCCCGATGGATTTTTTTTTTTTAAAATAAATCATGCGATGTTCTGGAATTTAGTAAAGTTCTTTTGAAGGTTAAGCTTGCGATCCCTAGGTCTTAGAAATATTTTAAGAAGAGACATGAATAAAACTTAAGGAAACTTTGATATATAGAAGTTGAATGAAGTATCCTTGAGAAATCTAGGAAAAGAACATTGCGGTCGACTTGCTAAAGGAAATCTTTATCTTATGCTTAAGGACAAGCATTGTTTAAATTTGGGGGTGTGATAACGGGCAGAAATGCACGTTATCATAGTGCTAATTTCTTAAACAATGCTGGCTTGCATTGATAAAATGTGTTAGAATGCGTCCAACAAGCATTAAGTTTATTACATTGCGGTTGCTTTCGTTCATTGCATAGGAACAATTGATTTTTGTATTTTTATGCAGATTATGTGTTGACGCAAGGAGGAAATTGCGATCATAGGAAATCATTGGTCGAGCGCAACATCATCGCAAGAGTTTACGGTGATTGTGTTCGCAAACATTCGCTCAAGAAGGATTGCCGCAACTTGGTGTGCGCAACTTGGTGGGCGCATCTGGGTTAAAGGCATAATTAATCGTGATGGGACAGACAGCTGATGATGGTCGAATCCGAATTAAGTTGACAGTCGCTAACGATAACAAGTACATTCAGCTTTTCGGTGAAAAATATTCGGTGCATCAGTCAGGGAATTAAAGCCATCCCATCTGTGCAATCATGAGAGAGAAGCCGCCTTTCATCCCAGAAGCTCTATAAATACCGAGGGCAACCTTCAGAAAAGGGGGTTCAAAAAATTCATAAGTTGGGATCGCATGTCTTTGTTCATAGTTTTCCCTTCATTTTAAGGCAGAGCAAGAGAATAGTAGAGACGTCGGAGATCGCTTAGGGCAACTCGAGAGAGAACCTTGAGGCGTAGAAGCAGAGAGCGGGTTGACTCTCATGAGAGCGAGATTATCTTTTGAACACGAGTAGAAAGACAGTGTAAAAGTCTGGGAAGCAAGAGATTGCTACCAGGCTCTTTATTCTATTCTTGCATTGTTGTTTTGTACTCCATCTTTATATTTATACAATGGATGTTCTTAGGAAGTGTTAGCTGAAACTTTTCTCAACCCGTTCAACGCATACTCATCGCATCTTTAGTTTTATCAACTCTTTTAAAACTCCGTTACATTTTTTTATTTTTCGTTAACGCAAACAACAACCTCAAAAACTATTTATTTATTTGGTTACCGCAAAGTTTTCCTAAGAATTACCAACACAACCTATTTTCCCAAGTCCCTAAGTTCGACCCTGGACTTACCAGGAAACTCAGTGGGGTTTACACTTGGATTCCGCTGAGGAAACTTGAGTGCTCACTGCAATCTCATCATTGCATATCATCCATAATTCCACATCATAAAATCAAACATCATGTTTTTTGCGTTGTTGCCTTGACTTCGACAAAATAGTGTGCTAATTGTAATTTTTCTGATTTCTTTGCAGACTCTCGATCTCTAGTGAATTACGACACAGAGATTGAGAGGAGTTCAGATGACGCTTAAGAGACCGTTAACAACAATAGTCAGATAAAGATGAAAGGGCAGAGCAGCCTGGAAATGGAGCACTAAATGATAACAACGTCATGGCGAATCCAATCCTTCTGGCTAATGATCGCAATAGACCCATTAAGGACTATGCATCGCTAGACCTCTATGATTTCTCTCCAAGAATCATGAGGCCTGCCCTCGATGGAAGTAGATTCAAGATGAAACCGGTGCTGCAGATGATCTAGACTGCAGGATAATTCGGAGGCCAACGTGGCGAAGATCCGCATGCCCACCTTTGAAGCTTTATTGAAATCTGCAATACTTTTGTGTTCTCGAACATCTCTACCGAATAAGTTCGACTAACTTTGTTCCCATTTTCTCTTTGTGCTCAGGCAAGGAAATGGGCGTATTCCCTCGAGCTGGGAGAGATCACTTCATGGGAACAAGTCGTAGGGAAGTTCATGAAGAAATACTTCCCACCTACTGAGAATGCTAGACGCATGAAACTCATAACAAATTTTGAACAAGACATGGACGAATTGCTACACGATGCCTGGGCAAGGTTTAAAAGGATGGTCTGGGACTGTCCACAAAATGGTTTGCCAGACTACCTTTAGATGGAAATCATTTATCATGGTTTGAATCCCGCTTTGCAAACCGTTGCCAACGATGCAAGTTTACAAACAGAGCTTATCTCTAAGTCCCTATCTCTTGTTTATGCAAACCTAATCTTGCTCTTTCGAGTTCAGATTCTAACCTAGCTCTCTCGAATCATTAGGTTATTTCTTTAGTTCTCTCTCGAGTAACCCTAAAGATTATTTTGCACAACATACAACAAGACAATCGCAAGCGATGAACTTCCTAGGTTATGTTAGCTTAGTTCTTCTCAACCCATTCAACTAGTTTAGCTACTCATGCGTATTAAGAGAGTGAGCAGATGTAGAAATAGAACTTCCATTTAATAGATATGAGATGAAGTACAAAATAACAATGCAAGTATAGTAAAAAACTTGGTGTAATTTCTTGCTGCCAGGTGTTTACACTATTTCTATTCGTGCTCTAAAGATATTCTCGCTCTCGTGAGAGTCGGCCCACTCTCTGCTCTTACGCCCCAAGGTTCTCTCATGAGTTTCCCTGGATCTCCGACATCACCACTCTTCTCTTGCTCTACCGTAAAATGGAAAAGAAAACTATGAACGGAGCACTGATGAATTCGTTAACTGATCAACCTCTTTTTTGAAGATTGTACTTGGTATTTATATGGCATCAAAGGTAAAAGGCGGCTTCTCTCTCCCGGTTGTAAAGATGGGACAGCACTAATTCCTGATTGAAGCGTCGGATGATTGTTACCGATAAAGCTGAATGTACTTTGTGACTGTTATCGGCTGTCAATTTAATTTGGATCCGACTGTCATCAGCTTTCTGTCCCATCGCTCTTAATTGTCCTATCACCAGGATGTGCCCACCTTGTTGCGCTGACCAAGTTGCGGTGATTCTTCTTGGGCGAATGTTTGCGAGCACGATCAACGCAAAGTCTTCCGGTGAAGTTGCCCTTGACCATTGTATTCCTATGATCGCAATCTCTGCATTGCGTTAACGCATATTCTGCACAAAAATGTAAACATCAACTGCTCTAATGCGTTGGACGCATGCGACCGCAATATTATAGAATTTATGCTTAATGGACACAATTTAACATATTTCATCAACGCAATCCAACATTGTTTAAGAACTTAGCACTATGATAACGTGCATTTTTTCCCGTTATCAACCACCCCAATTTTGCATGGAAGAATCAGCAACAAAACTTCCAATATGTGGCGTAGAAAGAAAGGCCACTTGGATTCTTCCCACACAATAACGGTCAGACAATCAATCAAGAATGTAGCTCACAACCATCGCAATCCTCTTCCTTGGAGGGCCTATTGAAGCAGTACATAGAGAAAAACGAAATGGTGTTTCAAAGTTAGGCTACGCCCATCTGCAATCTAGAATTACAGATGGGCCAGATTGCAAGTGAGCTGAAGAATAGACTGCAAGGATCTCTGCCGAGTTCAACAGAACTCCCACACAACCCGGGGGGATTAGGTAAAGAGCAATGTCAGGTTGTGACATTACAAAGTGAAAAAACTGTGGAGGGAGAAAGAAAAGAGCCTAGTCGGATTGCTCCCATTGCAGTAGAACCTGAAATTGCGGTGACGCAAGAAGAAGAAGGAGAAAAAGAAGCAATAGAGCCAGAGGATGCGTCAACCTCAAAGGCAACAGAGAAGGGAACCATGAGAGTGCAGTTACCACCTTTCCCGTAGAGACTTAGAAAGAAAAAGAACGAAGAGGTACAGTACCAACGCTTTCTGAATATGTTAAAACAATTACATATTAATATTCCATTTAGTGAAACGATTGAGGAGATGCCTGCCTACGTATAGTTTCTAAAGGATATGGTAAGCAAGAAGAGGGGAGCTGCTAAGTTTGCCATGATGGCGTTAACTCAAAGTTCGATATCAATCATTCCACCGAAGATGAGCGATCCTGGGAGCTTTACTAGACCTTGATCCATAGGAGGACTGTACATCAGGCAGGCGTTGTGTGACTTGGGAGCCAACATCAATTTGATGCCTCTGTCGATCTTTAAGCAGCTGAATGTGGGGTAACTTATACCCACAACCGTCACTCTCCAACTGGCCGATAAATCTCTGGTGGATCCAGAGGGAAAGGTGAAGGACGTGCTTATCACCATTAATAAATTTATCCTACCAGCCGACTTCATCATATTGGATTACGAGGCTGACAAAGATGTGCCCATCATCTTGTGGCGACCATTTTTATCAATAGGCCGTGCCTAGATTGATGTGCATAAAGAGGAGATCACTTTGAGCATCAATGGACAGAAGCTCAAGTTCAACATAATTCGTGCCATGAAGTTTCCTGACGAAGAAGACTTGCATGACTCAGACAACGACCAGAATTTGATTGAAGAAGACAAGTTTGATGAATAGAATGAAGAAGAGGATGCAAGTGCATCCGTTTTTGCCTATAATGCGATCATAACAAAAACAAGCAAAAAAGAAGAGATGATCCCAAACCAAGAACAAGAGCCAATAGAAAAAGAAGAAAGAAAAACAACGCAACCATCCCTAATAGAACCACGAACATTGGAATTAAAGATCCTACCGACCCATTTAAAATACACATTTTTGGGGCAGAACGAGAAGCTGCCAGTTATTATTTCCTCTGAGCTTAAAGAAGACCAGAAGAATGCGTTGATGAGCATTCTGCGGAAGCATGTGCGAGCAATTGGCTGGACGCTCGTCGATATTCAAGGAATCAGCCCAGTGTACTGTATGCACCATATTCGCCTTGAAGAGAACCATAAGGTAACGATCTAACATCAACGTAGACTCAATCCTACAATGAAAGAGGTCATTAAAAAGGAGATCATTGAATGGTTAGATGCGGGCATTATTTATTCTATAGCAGATAGAACGTGGGTCAGCCTCGTGCAATGTGTGCCGAAAAAGGGTGGCATGACGATAGTTTCAAACGAAAACAATGAACTAATATCGCAAAGAACTGTCACTGGGTGGTGCATTTGCATGGACTACCGCAAGTTGAATGCAGCCACAAAGAAAGATCATTTCCCCCTACCGTTCATCGATCAAATGCTAGACCGTTTAGCTGGAAATGACTTTTTCTGCTTTCTGGATGGTTATGTTGGATATAAAAAAATTAGAACAGCTCTAGAAGACCAAGACAAGACCACATTCACCTGCCCATATGGGACCTTTTCTTTTCACCGCATGTTGTTCGGCCTCTGCAATGCGCCAATCACGTTCCAAAGGTGCATGATGGCCATCTTTTCAGACTATCTTGAGGACTCTGTTGAAATCTTTATGGACGACTTCTCTGTTTATAGGAACACCTATGAAGTCTGTCTAGCCAACCTGGAGAAGATACTAAAGAGATGCAAAGACATGAATCTGGTTATTAACTGGGAAAAATGCCATTTTATGGTTAAGGAGGGCATCGTGTTGGGGCATAAGATTTCCCGGGACGGGTTAGAGGTGGATAAAGCAAAAATCAAAGCAATCAAAAAACTTCCACATCCAACAAGTGTGAAGGTTGTACGAAGTTTCTTGGGGCACACTGGATTCTACAGATGCTTTGTCAAAGACTTTTCCAAAATAGCACAACCACTAAGTGCGTTGTTGGAGGCTGACAGAAAATTTGATTTTAACGACAATTGCCTCTAAGCATTCAGAGTTTTGAAGAATGCATTGATTACCGCACCCGTGTTAATTGCACCTGACTGGACACTTCCTTTTGAAATAATGTACGATGCAAGCGGGTATGCGTTGGGAGCAGCTTTGGCACAGAAGAGAAAAATAATTTTATATCCCATCGCATATGCGAGTAAGACATGAAATCCTACTCAGATCAATTATATCACTACAGAGAAAGAGCTTCTTGCCGTAATTTTTGTGTTAGAAAAATTTCGAGCATAGCTGCTGGGAACGAAGGCACTCATCCATACTGATCATTCGGAAATAAAGTACTAATGACAAAGAAGGACGCTAAGTCGAGATTGATCAGATGGGTTCTCCTCCAAGAATTTAACATAGAAATAATTGATAGAAAGGGGACAGAGAACAAGTTGATGATCACTTGTCTAGATTAGAAAACCCTGAAGTTGACCGCAATAAATCAGAGTTGAGTGCGGTGTTCCCATCTTGGAGCTTGAATTGTTCCCATAGAAATAATATTTCATGGAAACATGCAATGCCGATGAACACCATCTTGGAGCTTGAATTGTTCGACGTGTGGGGTATTGATTTCATGGGACCATTCCCTCCCTCGAATGGTAAACATTATATTTTATTAGTCGTCAATTATGTCTCCAAGTGGGTAGAGGCAGTGGCATGCACCACAAGTGATGCGGCGGTAGTCTCACAATTCTTGAAGAAAAACATTTTCACTCGTTTTGGCACTCCACGTGCCATCGTAAGTGATGAACGGTCTCACTTTGTCAACAAGGAGCTGCTGCGCAAATATAACATTCTCCTCAAAGTGGCCACCGCATACCATCTGCAAATGAATGGTCAGGCCGAGGTGTCCAATCGAAAGATTAAGCTGATAGTCGAGAAGGTAGTAAGTCCTTCACGAAAAGATTGGGCAACGAAGCTCGACGATGCGTTGTGGGCATACAGGACTACATTTAAAACACCAATAGGAATGTCCCCATTTGCGTTGGTATTTGGTAAGGCGTGTCATTTTCCTCTGGAGCTGGAATATAAGGCACTGGGAGGTAAAGAAGCTAAACTTTGATTGGTAGAAAGCAGGAGAAGTGCGGAAAATTCAACTGGTCGAGCTAGAAGAATGGAGGATTAACGCATATGAGAACGCAAATATTTACAAGGAGCGCACCAAGCGCTGACACGACAAACACATATGCAGCAAAAACCTCCAAGTTGGGCAGAGGGTCTTACTCTTCAACTCACATCTATGGCTCTTCCTGGGAAAACTAAAGTCACGTTGGTCTAGACCATTCATTGTTAGACAAGTATTTCCGCATGGTGTGGTTGAATTATCAAATGATTACGGAACCAACATATTCAAAGTTAATAGGCAACGAGTAGAAGTGTATCATGGAGAAGGAAGTAGGTAGTCCCTGCGTTATCAGATAATCGAAATCCATTAGGTATGCAAGTTTTAGGAATCATGGAATCTTCAATTCTTTTCTACTACTCAGAATTTTCAATTCACTCTGTCTTTTCAGTTTTTATCTATTCTCATTCTTATTCTAAAAAAAAAAAAAATGGGATTGCGACAAAAGAATTTTGTTTTGTTTAAAATAATTTGACCCTCTCTCTATTTTTCTTGCAACGATCAAGGCACTGGATTGCGGAGATGTTACACGAAGAAGCAACTTACCCTATTCTGTCACCGCAATCCAAAGAAGATAGATCGCCGCAAAAAAGAATGCATCAATACATAATGCGGGCGACAGTGCAAATTTGGGGGTGTACTCTTCCTTAACTTTATTTCAAATTTTGCACTATCGCATTGCATTTTAGTTTTAAAAGTTTTATCACCACATCCTCTTTGATTACCGCAATCATTTGACAGGATAACTTTAGTAGGTTACCGCATGCTGTTTCTTTGCCAATTATGATTTCAATGATGAAAAACATACTTCCATTTCTTTCGTATATATTAGAGTCAACTTAACTTTAAAATAGTCACCTCATGAAATATTTCTAGAAGTTAGGGGTTTGGTAGCTTTCTTTCAAACTCTCGTTACGAAGCTTTCTAAGAACATCGTATAACTTATTTCAATCTTTTGGCAATGATGACATTGCCACATTTTAAATTTGGGGATGGGGTATTTATTTTCGACCTTGCTATTTGAAAAAAGAATTGAGAATAACAACTCCACTGTCAACGCAATGGGGAAACCCATGTTGATAAGAGTTAAGTTGAGAAGGGCACTTACCCGTAGTTGGATATCTGCATGACACACGTGGGGGCAAGCCAAAATGAAAGGAAGTTGCTAGGATCAACACATAAATAAATGACCGCAACTCCGCTGCCAAGAAGGTATGAGTTTAGTCTGAGAAAGAGCGCATTGCTCGTAGTTGGATGTCGGCATGAAACACGTGGGGGCAAGGCAAAACCAAGGCAAGGCACTTGGATCAGCGCAAGGTCAGAAAAATATGATAATGTCAAGAAATATGTAAGGATAAAATCATTTAACACCCCGGTAGATTTTTTTTTTAAAATAAATCATGCGATGTTCTTGAATTTAGTAAAGTCCTTTTGAAGGTTAAGCTTGCGATCCCTAGGTCTTAGAAATATTTTATGAAGAGACATGAATAAAACTTAAGGAAACTTTGATATATAGAAGTTGAATGAAGTATCCTTGAGAAATCTAGGAAAAGAACATTGCTGTCGACTTGCTAAAGGAAATCTTTATCTTATGCTTGAGGACAAGCATTGTTTAAATTTGGGGGTGTGATAACGGGCAGAAATGCACGTTATCATAGTGCTAATTTCTTAAACAATGCTGGCTTGCATTGATAAAATGTGTTAGAATGCGTCCAAAAAGCATTAAGTTTATTACATTGCGGTCGCATGCATTCATTGCATAAGAACAATTGATTTTTGTATTTTTATGCAGATTATGTGTTGATGCAAGAAGGAAATTGCGATCATAGGAAATCATTGGTCGAGCGCAACATCATCGCAAGGGTTTACGGTGATTGTGTTCGCAAACATTCACTCGAGAAGGATTGCCACAACTTGGTGGGCGCATCTGGGTTAAAGGCATAATTAATCACAATGGGATAGAAAACTGATGACGGTCGAATCCGAATTAAGTTGACAGCCGCTAGTGATAACAAGTACATTCAGCTTTTCGGTGACAAATATTCAGTGCATCAGTCAGGAAATTAAAGTCATCCCATCTGTGCAATCATGAGAGAGAAGCCACCTTTCATCCTAGAAGCTCTATAAATACCAAGGGCAACCTTCAGAAAATGGGGTTCGAAAAATTCATAAGTTTGGATCGCACGTCTTTGTTCATAGTTTTCCCTTCATTTTAAGGTGGAGCAAGAGAAGAGTAGAGACGCCGGAGATAGCTCAGGGAAACTCGAGAGAGAACCTTGAGTCGTAGAAACAGAGAGCGGGCCGACTCTGTGAGAGCGGGATTATCTTTTGAACACGAGTAGAAAGACATTGTAAAATCCCGGGAAGCAAAAGATTTCTACCAGGCTCTTTATTCTATTTTTGCATTGTTGTTTTGTACTCCATCTTTATATTTATATATTGGAAGTTCTTATTCTACATCTATTCATTCTCTTAGTACGCATGAGTAGCTAAACTAGTTGAATGGGTTGAGAAGAACTAAGCTAACATGACCTAGGAAGTTCATTGCTTGCGATTATCTTGTGTTTGCTGTGCAAAATATCCCTTTAGAGCTACTCGAGAGTGAGTCTAAAGAAAGAACCTAAGACTCGAGAGAGCTAGGTTGGAATCTAGACTTGAGAAAGCAAGATTAGAACTGCATAAATAAGAGATAGAGACTTAGAGATAAGCCCTGTTTGCCAACCTGCATCGCATGCATCCTAGAGATAGGAATGATATTATGTGGTCGCCTTATTTGTATGTGTGTCATTTTATCATCGCATAAATAAGAATAGAGACTTATGTGTAGGTCTTATAGACTTATCGCATATATCGCATGCGTTCTAGCCTTAGAAGCCGTGGCATTCGCACCGAGAGGTGGTTTACTGTTGTATGCATGTTGCATGATCGCATAGCATGAATGCATCCTACGAAGTGTTAGCCGAAACTTTTCTCAACCCGTTCACCGCATACTCATTGCATCTTCAATTTTATCAACTCTTTTCAAACTGCACCACATTTATTTATTTTTTGTAACGCAAACAAAAACCTCAACAACTATTTATTTATTTGGTTACCGCAAAGTTTTCCAAAGAATTACCAACGCAACCTGTTTTCCCAAATCCCTGAGTTCGACCCTTGACTTACCAGGAAACTCAGTGGGGTTTACACTTGAATTTCGCTGAGAAAACTTGAGTGCTCAACGCAATCTCATCATCGCATATCATCCATAATTTCATATCATAAAATCAAGCATCAACATGCCAGATCTGTGCAGAAGGTTGTCAAAACATTACCTTCACAGGCTCCATGATCTCACGTCTTGTGAGCATGAGCTCATGCTTCTTGGCCAAGACTTCATTAAGGCTTTCCAAGATATACGCTCAGGCCATTTCGTTTGCCCTTGTCCAACAGTGATATGCATTTCGATCATTTTGAGGAGCATTAGCAGATGGATTGGGAGGACATTCCTCCATCAGGACAAATCGAAGATCATCGATGATTAGAATAGTATTGATTTTGTTTTTCCAACTAGCATAGTTTTCTCCTGTTAACTTATCGGCGACTAGTAAACTTAAAGTTGCGGTAGACATTTTAAGAATTTTCTGAAAAAGGAAAAACTATTTTAGTCTACTTGCATTAAACCACTTTAAGAAAACCAAACAGTCTTTAGCAAATAGTCTAGTATACCCTAAGCAACATCTATTTTGCAATGATGTTTCAGTGAGATAAGACAAAAGTAACCATACCTTGATCAAGTGCCCTTTCAGTGAAATGAGACATTCTCAACCATTAGATAGAAACAACACCTTGTTACTGTAACTAACAGTCACCATTATTCGGTCTAGAATTTGTTAACATCCTTGACAATGCCTCGAGGCAATGCATGAAACTGTATTTAACTTAATGAGAGAGACCGAGGGATGTGTTGTCCACATCTCGCTTCCACTTACTATAAACACTCTCTTCATTCACTTTGTTATTGACCTACACAAATGCCACACGTAGGCAGACACGCATGGTGCCTCGAGACCGAGAGTAGATCTCACGGTGTGAACTTTTAGGGAGAAACGTGCATAGGAAAAATGAAGTATCATATACCCCATTTCCCTCCCACTGAGTGTTCTACCTAGGGTTAATTAACTTAGGAAAATTCAGCTACTGATTTTATCTAAGTGTTTATTTAATTTTCTAAAAAACAACTCTTGTCTTTGATGATTAGACAATTTTGATCGAAGTCTCATTAAACTCTTTAATAGACATTGATCAAACTTGCATGCAAGTGACAAATCTATCTAATTCACCTTTCTAGGTAAGTTCCCAGGTAGGGGTGCGACGTTTCCATCGACTTGAGTACCCCAGATTAGCTAGAACCCACCTTAGAAAAAAGGTCCCTTATAGATCCATTTGTTACATATTTAATCTTTTATTAAGAATCAATTTAATCCTATTAAGCTGATTAAAAGATTAAACATAGATTTCTAATCTCATTAGAAATGTGATCTTAAGTCTATCTTAATCATATTTTAAAACAATTTAAAAAAAAAATGATTATAGCCTAAGGTTTGCATGCAACTCTTAATTATTGATTTAAATTCTAATGTCATTTAGTTATAACAATAAACTATTTTATTATATTATCCACCATCCGTTAACTGTCGGACACTCCACTAAAGACCGACAACTGCACTTTACACTACAGATATATTTTTGTGTCCATTGGATATAACCAATAAACAATGTGATGACCCTTCACAAGTTGCCCATAAGTACAGCTAGGCCAAATTACCACTTTGCCCCTATAGTTACCTCTAACTCCTTAAGTACCACTGATCCCTCTACTGAACAATAGATCATAGTCCTACTATGACTAAATCCCTCTCGGGCCAGGAAAGGGTGTGGCGCCACATTGTTCGAAACCCCGAATCAGCCCTTAAAAGAGCAATTTATCTACTTACCCCTGCTTCGGGGAAGAAGTGAATTCCATCTTGTGTAGCTGAGTTCCCAACTCCTTAATCAGATGAATCCACAAAATGGTAGGCTTGTTGAGTAGGCGATTTGGCCACTCTCACCCATACAAATCAAAGGACCACCCTCTTAGGTAGGAGTTCATAACTCACTTAGGATTAAGGTCATGTTACCTATGGTCATCCTAGTGAAATGAAAGTCTCTATTATGAACGTTGTCATATAATGAGACTAAACATTTCGTGGTCCAGTCTTATAGAAACTCCTTTGCATAGAATATTCTCGCTCGCATACATAATACATCAATGATCAGGATCAAATCATTTGTAGTACTTTACAATATTTGTAACATCTACAAAGCAGGCCATACTCGTAGTGTTACCAGGATAAGGTACCCAGCCGTGTCCATATACTACAGACCATTCAGGTTATCACTTAAACATGATCCACCTGTATGTCTCCACATACATGTTTAAGTTACAACGATAACTTTGGATATTAGTTTATTGGTTTGTGGTTAATGCAACTAAAATATCACATATTTCATAGACAAAGTGAATAAAATATCAAATATTATTAATCACTGACAAATTTATTTATACAAGGTTTACAAACTATAGGACCCTACGAGATTTAGGGCATCAACCCCAACAGGCAAAATAATACTTTCACCATGTGGGACTTCCACTTAAAATCGCAAAAAGTTAGAAAGATGTTAGAAAAATTAGTTTTTAAAAATGATTAGTTTTGTAAGTGAAAACTAGTTTAAAAATAGCAATCTCTCAACTATCTTTAGTTAGCTAACTATCAAATGAGATTTAGGGATCATGTAGAACTATTTTTCAAAATTTAGGATTAGATTGTTGATTTTGAAAGATTACGAATCTCATAGATATCAACTTCAAACTTGAAAGTGTAAACCTCGAACCCTGTTACCCTACTTAAGTATGACTAGTTAATGTGCTAAGTGACTTTTGATAGTATTATGCTTGTATGGGAAAGGCTTGAGAAGGAAGGAACAAAGAAGAAATGTTTTACGTGTAAAGCTTAAAGCTTTTGGGTCTTAAGTATAATTAAGCATGGTTAGAAGAAGGAGAATTTGGCTAAGTGTTAATGTCAAGATGCGTTGAGGGCTTCATGACCAAGGAAGTTTGTAGCAACCATATGCGGTTATAGAGGTTAGGATGGGTGCAAGACTTACGTTGAGGCAAGGAGTAGGCACTGGCTTTGTGATGGCCGAGGATGAGACGTGCGTGAGTAAGGACTATGCGCTGGCCAAGCTTTGTGTTGAGGTCAGAAGGTATGGACGCGCGTGACATTGGGCAAGTTACCTTAGGTGTTGTGGTAGCATGTGCGTGTGATGGCTGGGTGAAGGCTTTCATGCAAATGAGGCCATGCGATGGCCACAAGACTAAGCGTTGGCATGAAGAGGCGCTAAAGCATGTTGGTCGAGTATGGTGCATCGTCCGAGTGAGCCTTGCATTGGTAAGTGTTTGAAGGATGAACCATGCATTAGTGATTATTTCTAAAAGGATTTGGGATTTTTTAAATCAAAGGATTTAGATATTTGGATTTTGGTGTAGGAAAAGGAAAGGGGTTTGAGTTGCTATAAATATGTGTTTGGGTTTAGTTTTAGGTTTTATTTATGAGTGATTAAAGAGAAAATAAGAAAAGAAAAAGAAATAAAATTCAATTTCGTGAAAAACCCCCATTCAGTTTTTTTTTTCTTTTCATGTCGCTTCAGTCGCTCAACCCTAATCGCCATCTTCTCATCTCCGGCCATCATTAAAGCTTGCACTGCCTTCTCACCAAGTTTTCGAGCCGCATGCACCAGACCTTGTCAAACTGTCGGCTTTGTTAGCCGCGTGCCACCGTCGAGTTCAGCCACTGCCTAAGATCTATGTGTGCCCATAGTCGCCGCTCGTCCACCGCTATCTTCACGCCTAGCCACCACGCCACTTCTTCTAAACGGTACCACTATCACAACCATCGTCGTTAGGTTTCACCAGGATCTTGGATAATTTGGGTAAGATTTGAGTTTTAGGGTTTTTATATGAAGATTTTGGGTATCCATTTGATTTTGGGATAAAATTAATAATACCCATTATGTTTGGGCATAGATTTGAGCTTCAGAGGAATTTTATGGTTGAAGCGTGTTGTCCGATGTTGCGAAGGATTGAGTTTGGGTAAGTTTTTGAGTGAATAGTTGGTTTGGTTTTCTTTTGGATTAAGAGCAATTGTGGGAAAATAAGTTGGGTTTTTGTTTTATGTTTAGGTTGACAAACATAATTGGGTTTTGAATCTAATTTTCGGACCAAGCCACATTTTTCAGGTTGACCCAAGTCTTCCAATTTAAAAGAGTTTTGTAATTATAACTTAAAACTTTAAAAAAATCTGGCCATTTTAACTTTAAAAGCTATAGCAATGGTAAAAAAAAAATATATATATATAAGATTGTTTCATGGATTAAGTAAACTATAAATCAAATACATACAAAATTGAAAACTTTTAACCAAAAATGACATTGGAATTTTTTCTCTTGCAAAATATATTAATTCCAACAAAGTTGTGAATTAGTTATTTTGTGCACTAGTTAAACTTATTTTTCCATGAACTTCATTGAAATAGATAAATTTATGAAAATTTTACATCAATTTTTTTCTTGCAAAAATGGGTTTGGAATAAGTTATTCAATAGTTAATGAATTAATCCAGCTCCAACTTGTGCAAAATTTGATCATAATATTTTATTTTTCATTTTTTTTAGTGATAGAACAAATATTTTAATCAATCAATTGACTATATCTTATCGCTAGAACAAATATTTTAATCAATAAATTGACTATATCTTATCGCATAGTAAACGTCAATTTCTATGCGGCCTCTCTCTATACAAATTTTCCATTGGAAATCAAAATAAAGACATTTGAAAAATCTGATAATGTTAAACACTAATAATAATACACCACATTTGGAAGATAATAGTGGTAATGAATTGAAGTGCTATAATTTTTGTAAACAACATAAGCTTGGAAATAAAATGCACTAATAGAGAAATAAAGTCATGTATTATTTATGTGTATTATAGAAAAATATATTTCTTCAAATTTATGAGCACATGGATATATGTATTTGGATCCAAACAGGGGCGGGGAATGGGTTAATCTTCCATAAAGTTTTTAAAGAGTCCTCTTTTCTTCTCCCAAATATTTAGGAAAGGTATTGTCAAGAAATTTCTTTTCGAATCCTGGATGACAAAATCATAGATTAAGGTTGCAATCACAGTCCCATGGATCAGAACAATCAATGCGACTTTTGTATGGAATGTTTACAACATTTCTGGCATCTGATACGAACAATGTTTTTGAAATATTTTAATTGTTAATTGTCATCCAATTAGATAACTATTGCGAAAAGAGAAAAAATATTGGCTATAATCAATTACACTTGATTTATATACCTATGGTAATTAAGAACATTATGAGAAAGAGAGCAAACTTTGTGGAGGACTTCTCCATATCTAGTCTCTAGTGGGTGAGTATTATATGATTTGGAAGCTTTTGTATTTGTTTATGTGTATTTGCATGTAAAATATATCAGGATTTATAGTAAAATAGTTTAGCCTAAAATTGTAGAAAATATATGGGATAGTTGCAACAATAACAAAGAAAATTACTAAAATTGAGTCTTACCTACCATTTTTAGGTTTTGCAAATTAACGTCGCAAAGCTAGAAGGAGTTGGGCTTAACCCAAAATATAAATTCAAAAAAAAAAAAATTCAAAAATCACTAAAAAAGATGGGGACAAACAAAATGAGGATATCTCTCTTGTAATAATATTTTAATTTTGTTTCTTTTGATATACCATTAAAATCAAATTAAAACTAGAAAATATAACACAAATCAAAGAAATCCGCGCCAACTTGAAAAAATAAAAAAACTTTTAGATTAAAACAAGGGGTGTTTTAAAGATTAGAAAATTGGGTAAACTATCTACGAATATAGTAAAATATCACTACCTATCATATATAGACTGCGATAGAAATTTATGAGTGTCTAATAGATGTCTATCGCGATATATCGTCCAGTGATAAATGTCTATCACAGTCTATCGCTATCTACAACTAATAGACAATGATATTTTGTTATACTTGAAAACTTTTTCAGCAATTTACCATTTAGAAACAATTACGCTTGAAACAAATCACAAAAATCGCCTAAATTGGAAAAAAGAAATCAAAATGGTCAAAATAAAAAAAATGAAACAAACAAAATTTTAAGAGCAGGGCTAAAAGGGTAAAATCTAGATATTAAAAAAGAAAAAGCATATTTTTTTCTATGTTCGAAAAACTAAAAAACTGTTACTAAAATTATAAATATACTAATTAATTTTGCTACCCCATACAATTTTCCATGCATTAAAAGATGAATTTCGTTGTTGAACGAATATAATAGTAAATTTAATGTATATGCATTATGGAGAAATGTTATATACGTATACATATGTTATGAAAGTTTTTCCTAAAATTTTATCTTCTTTATTGATATTTTAGTGTTTATAAAAAATAAGAATGTAACCATTGAAGTTGAATATTTTGTTTAGGTAGGTTCCTAATTTGAAATTTTATATATTTTTCTTTTTCATACTATGTATACATGGTTTTCTATATATTGCCTTTTAGTTTCCATGATTCTCTTTGTTGATCAAATCATGTTTCCTTTTTGGCTATATTTAGTTTATCAAATGAAATATGTTCGTAATTCAAATGTCCTTGATTCGAATCCCCCATATTATTGTACTAAAAAAACGTAGGTTAATTTCCATTCTAGTTCTACTTTAAAATTTGTTCCATTTCCGTCCATGTACTTTCAGATGTCCAATTTGAATCTTTAGATTTTCTAAACTTTAGCAACAAATAATGGTCTCATGACACGGAAGAGTAAGAAGAAGATGTAGGGAGAGAAGAGGGGAAGGAGAAAGGAAAAAAGACTTGTGATATTAAAAAATAAAATATAATATTAGTAAAGTTTTCCAACTCATCTAAAAGTAGTCACTTCAACATGCCACGTCATTTTTACATTCGTCAAACTAACGGTCAAACTAAGTCAATGACCACTTCAAACTATTTTGAAAACCTAGAGGGATTGAACTGTCTCTTTAGAAACTTTTCAAATAATGGTTGGAACTTGGGAAAAGTATGGTGATAAAAAAAAAAGGTTCTTTCATGGATTAAGTAAACTATAAATCAAATGCATACAAAATTGAAAACGTTTAAACAAAAATGACATTGGAGTTTTTTCTCTTGCAAAATATATTAATTCCAACAAAGTTGTTAATTAGTTATTTTGTGCACCAGTTAAACTTATTTTTCTACGAAGTTTAGTTTTATTGAAATAGATAAATTTATGAAAATTTTACATCAATTTTTTTTCTTGGAAAAATGAGTTTGGAATAAGTTATTCAATAGTTAATGAATTAATCCATCTCCAACTTAGGCAAAATTTGATCATAACATTTTTATTTTTCATTTTTTTAGTGATAGAACAAATATTTTAATCAATCAATTGGCTATATCTTATCGCATAGTAAACATTAATTTCTACGCGGCCTCTCTCTATATAACATCTTCCATTGGAAATCAAAATAAAGACATTTGAAAAATCTGATAATGTTAAAAACTAATAATAATACACCACTTTTGGAAGATAATAGTGGTAATTAATTGAAGTGTCATAATTTTTGTAAGCAACATAAGCTTGGAAATAAAGTGCTCTAATAGTGAAATAAAGTCATGTATTATTTATGTGTATTATAGAAAAATATATTTCTTCTAATTTATGAGCACATGGATGTATGTATGTGGATCCAAACAGGGGCGGGGAATAGGGAATGGGTTAACCTTCTATAAAGTTTTTAAGGAGTGCTCTTTTCTTCTCCCAAATATTTAGGAAAGGCATTGTCAAGAATTTTTTTTTCGAATCCTAGGTGACAAAAAGATTGATTAAGGTTGCAATCAGTCTCATGGATCAGAGCAATCAATACGACTTTTGCATGGAATGTTTACAACATTTCTGGCATCTGATATGGACAATTTCTGAAATATTTTAATTGTTAATTGTCATACGATTAGATAACTATTGCGAAAAGAAAAAGATATATTGGTTATAATTAATTAAAATTGATTTATATACCTATGACAATTAAGAATATTAGGAGCAAGAGAGAAAATTTTGTCGAGGACTTCTCCATATCTAGTCTCTAGTGGATGAGTATTATATGATTTGGAAGCTTTTGTCTTTGTTTGTGTGTATTTGCATGAAAAATATACTAGGAATTATAGTAAAATAGTTTTGCTTAAAATGGTAGAAAATATATGGGATAGTTGCAACAATAACAAAGAAAATTACTAAAATTGAGTCTTACCTACCATTTTTAGGTTTTGCAAATTAAGGTTGCAAAGCCAGATGGAATTGGGCTTAACCCAAATATAAATTAAAAAAAAAAAGTGCAAAAAGCACTAAAAAATATGGGGACACAGAAAATGAGGATATCTCTCTTGTAATACTATTTTCTTTTTTTATTCTTTTCAT
Source organism: Benincasa hispida (assembly GCF_027475165.1). NCBI lineage: Eukaryota > Viridiplantae > Streptophyta > Magnoliopsida > Cucurbitales > Cucurbitaceae > Benincasa > Benincasa hispida. Next base: position 19,259,504 of record NC_143482.1, on the reverse strand, counting down.
GTACAATTAAAATCATATTTAAAACTAGAAAATATAACCTAAATCAAAGAAAATCGCGCCAACATGAAAAAAAAAAACTTTTAGATTAAAACAAGGGGCGTTTTCAAAATAAGAAAAATTGGTAAACTATTTACAAATATAGTAAAATATCACTACCTATCACATATAGACCGCGATAGAAATTTATGAGTGTCAGATAGATATCTATCGTGATGTCTATCAAGTAAAAGGATTAAAAAAGCGGAGATTGATGGAATATTACGGATATTTTCACGCGAACCTTTACTTGACATGATTTTCGTGTCAAGTAATATAAGGTCTTACTTGGCATGTTTCACGTGTCAAGTATAAGAAGCTCTTACTTGACATTTTTTTCGTGTCAATTAAAAGGGTTAAAAAAGCAGACATTGTCGGAATATTTCGGATATTTTTACGCAAACTTTTACTTGACATGATTTTCGTGTCAAGTAATATAAGTTCTTACTTGATACGTTTCACGTGTCAAGTATAAGAAGCTCTTACTTGATATTTTTTTTCCGTGTCAAGTAAAAGGGTTAAAAAAATGGAGATTGACAGAATATTTCGGATATTTTATAGGCCTCCAGTTATGTGTCGCTCATCATTTACTTCTACTAAGTGATCATGTAGTAGAGTCAAGCGATCATGTAGCATTTGGTAGGCGATCGTATAGAAACTGGTAAGCGATCGTGTAATGTTTAGTAAGCGATCGTGTAGTTCTGGGTAAGCGATTGCGGGGTGTTTGTGGGCGATCGTCTAGTGTTACTCAACGATCGTGTAGCATTTGGTAGGCGATCGTATAGAAGCTAGTAAGCGATCGTGTAATGTTTTGTAAGCAATCGTGTAGTCTCGGATAAGCGATCGTGGGGTGTTCATGGGCGATCGTCTACTGTTACTCAGCAATCGTGTAAAGACTTTACTATTTTCATTTCCCTCTTAAATTAAAAACTCTTCCTCTCCTCCTTTACTTTACTTAGCGATCGTTTAGAGACTTTATTTTTTGTTTCCCTCCCTCTCGCATTTTCATTTCCCTCTCAAATTAAAAACTTTTTCTCTCATCCTTCACCATCTTACTCACGACCTTCCCCTTCCCCCCAATTTTTTTTTCTTTCGTGCGCCCGAGAGCCCTAGCCGTCATCAACCTTCATTCTCTCCTCGCCTCTGTTCGCACCACTGTTATTGAGTTTTCCATTCCATCGTCTGCTTAGCCGCCCTAACCCTCTCTCTCATCGTCTGCTCAACTGCGCTAGCCGGCCAACTATGTACGTTGTTCGTGAGTCTTCAACCTCGCCCATATTTGTAGTCGAACGCCCCCAACCACGTTCGTCGCTTCACCCGCACCTAGATCTGTAACTAAACTCTTCCGTAGCTTCTGTCACTTTCGTCGCTTCAGCCCCGCCAAATCTGTAGCCGAACGCCCCCAGCCCTGCCCAGATCTGTAGCCGAACGCCCCAGTCCCGCCCAGATCTGTAGCCAAACGCCCCCAATCCTTGTTTTGAGTAAAGTTTGGTAATTTTGTGGGTTTATATGCATAACCTTGATTATTGTTTGATTTTAGGTTAGTTCTGATAAAAACAATTATGTTTGGGTGATATATTCAGGTTGTAGCAAAGTTTGAAGATTGGAAGCGTGTTGTGCAAGGTTGCAAGGTTTTGACTTTGGCAAATTTTAGTAACTTTTAGTAACTTGTTATTAAACTTTGGTTTGATGTATATTTAGACTGGACAAATAAATCAGTGTATGAGTATTCTCTTTCCTCTTTTGTTTTCTTTTCAGGAAAGTTGGTCGAGGCTCGAGTGAAGTATCGATTTGAGCAAACACTTTGGGTAAGTTTTTTGGATGTATTTGAATGAATTTGTGATTTGGGTTTTAATGTAGCATCTTTTGTAATGATTTATTTGTTTGAATATTTGATGATGAGATTGATTTTGAAGTGTTGGAAGGAGTTGAGTTGCTGTCCAATAGGTTTAAGACCGATCTTGACAAGATTTTGGTAAGTTTGGAGGTTAATATTAATAGTTCTTTGTTACCCATTGATGTATTGGTCTAATAATTGAGTTATTTTCAATTTTTGATGTTCAATTCAAAGATGTCAAGGGATTTGAGCCACTATCCAACAAAGTTAATGAGTTTGGACGTTTAGAATTATTACATAGTTGCTGGAATTTGCATTTTGTAACCATTATTATTGAAATTTTCATAGGTTGGATTACGTTGTTGTATTTTAATACTTATATATATATTTTGAAATTTGATGTTATCGCCCTTTATTCTATTTTGCAGATTCACTTGCTTAAACATGGCTTGTCTGATCCTTAGTTCTCGACCGTTAGACTTCAAAACTCAATGTATAGATTAAATAATGTACTTTGTTGAGAGGTTATTTATTAAACAATTTGTCACTTTTGTGTTTTGTGAAAGTTGAGTTTTGTATACAAAAGCAATAGTTGAAATTTTATATTGTGCATGTACATGTGAAAGAGAAATATTGTTGTAATTTGTGAGGAGTCTTCATAGTTGAACATATGGATTTTTAGTGAATATATTGAGTTGATAGATCTTAAATGTATAATGTTTATTTATTTAATGTAGTTGTATTGTTGAAATACAAGGCAGAAAATGAGAGTATCGATTGGGCATTTAATTTGAAAACAAAAAGACATATACTTGACACATAAAAAACGTCAAAGAGTATCACACTATACTTGACACTCGAATAAACTTGACATACCACCAATGTCAAATGTATTATCTTTCTTGACACAAAAATTGTATCAAGAAACATTTGTCTTGACGTTTTTTCGGACTCAAGTTATCACACTATACTTGACACTCGAATAATTGACGCTTTTATAAGTGTCAAGTATACCCTTTATTAGACATTGAAAAAACATTAAGTCATCCAACTTCTGTAGTGGTGATCACAGTCTATAGCTATCTACCACTAATAGACAATGATATTTTGTTATACTTGAAATTTTTTTAAGCAATTTACTATTTAAAACAAATTATCCTTGAAAAAAATCACCAAAATCTTCCAAATCGGAAAAAAGAAATCAAAATGGTAAAAATAAAAAAATGAAACAAACATAATTTGAAGAGCAAGACTAAAGGGGTCAAATCTAGATATTGAAAAGAGAAGCATATTTTTTTTTATATTTTCGAAAACCTAAAAAATTGTTTCTAAAATTATAAATATACTAATTAATTTTGCTACCCCATACAATTTTCCAAAATATATCATGCATTAAAAGATGAATTTTGTTGTTGATCAAATATAATAGTAAATTTATTGTATATGTATTATGGAGAAATGCTATATACGTATACATATGTTATGAAAGTTTTTCCTAAAATTTTTTCTTCTTTATTGATATTTTAGTGTTTATAGAAAATAAAAACGTAACCATTTTGCTTAGGTACGTTCCTAATTTGAAATTTTATATATTTTCCTTTTTCATCTTATGTATATATGGTTTTCTATATATTGCCTTTTAGATTCCACGATTCTCTTTGATGATCAAATCAAATTTCCATTTTGGCGATATTTAGTTTATCAAATGAAATATGTTAGTAACTAAGATGTAGTTGGTTCGAATTCCTCACCATTTATTGTACTAAAAAGCTTAGGGTAATTACCATTCTAGTTCTACTTTAAAGTTTGTTCCATTTACATCCATGTACTTTCAAATTTCCAATTTGAATCTTTAGATTTTCTAAATTTGGGCAACAAACAATGGTCTCATGACACGGAAGAGTAAGAAGAAGATGTAGGGAGAGAAGAGGGGAAGGAGAAAGAAAAAAAAACTTGTGATATTAAAAAATAAAATATAATATTAGTAAAGTTTTTCAACTCATCTAAAAGTAGTCACCTCAACATGTCACGTCGTTTTTACATTTGCCAAACTAACGGTCAAATAAAGTCAATGACCACTTAGAACTATTTTGAAAACCTAGAGGGACTGAACTGTCTCTTTAGAAACTTTACAAATAATGGTTGGAACTTGCATAAAACATGGTGAAATTTTTTTTGGCCTTTTTAACTTTAAAAGCTTTAGGAACAGTAAAAAAATAAACCAAATGCATACTAATTAATAAATTTGTGCGCGAGTTAAACTTATTTTTCCATGAAATTTAGTTTTATTGAAATAGATAAATTTACGAAAATTCTATATCAATTTTTTTTCTTGCAATTATGAGTTTGGAAAATGTTATTCAATAGTTAATGAATTAATCAAGCTCCAACTTCTGCAAAATTGATCATAATATTTTTATTTTCAATTTTTATAGTGATAGAACAAATATTTTTGATCAATCAATTGGCTATATCTCATCGCATAGTAAACGTTAATTTCTATTCGGCCTCTCTCTATACAACATCTTCCATTGGAAATCAAAATAAAGACATTTGAAAAATCTGATAATGTTAAAAACTAATAATAATACACCACCTTTGGATGATAATAGTGGTAATGAATTGAAGTGCTATAATATTGCTAAACAACATAAGCTTTGAAATAAGATGCTTTAATAGTGAAATAAAGTCATGTATTATTTATGTGTATTATATAAAAATACATTTCTTCAAATTTATGAGTACATGGATGTATGTATGTTGATCCAAACAGAAGTAGGGAATGGGGAATGGGTTAACCTTCCATAAAGTCTTTAAGGAGTCATCTTTTCTTCTCTCAAATATTTAGGAAAGGCATTGTCAAGAAATTTCTTTTCGAATCCTGGGTGACAAAAAAATAGATTAAACTTGCAATCACAGTCCCATGGATCAGAACAATCAAAGCAACTTTTGCATGGAATGTTTACAACATTTCTTCTATCTGATACGGGGAATGTTTCTTAAATATTTTAATTGTTAATTCTCATACAATTAGATAACTATTGCGAAAAGAGAAAAAATATTGGCGATAATTAATTAAAATTGATTTATATAGCTATGGCAATTAAGAACATTAGGAGCAAGAGCAAACTTTGTCGAGGACTTCCACATATCCATTCTCTAGTGGGTGAGTATTATATGATTGGGAAGTTTTTGTTGTGTGTATTTGCACGAAAAATGTTCCACGATTTATTGTAAAATACTTTAGCTTAAAATGGTAGAAAATATATGTGATAGTCGCAACAATAACATAGGAAATTACTAAACATGAGTCTTACCTACCATTTTCAAGTTTTGCAAATTAACGTCGCAAAACTAGAAGAAGTTGGGTTTAACCCAAAATATAAATAAAAATAAATCCAGAAAGCACTAAAAATATGGGGACACACAAAATGAAGATATCTCTCTTGTAATACTATTTTCATTTTTATTCTTTTGATATATAATTAAAATTAAATTTAAAACTAGAAAATATAACTTAAATCAAAGAAAATCTCGCCAATTTGAAAAAAATAAACTTTTAGATTAAAACAAGGGGTGTTTTCAAAATTAGAAAACTGGGTAAAATATTTAAAAATATAGTAAAATGACACTATCTATCACATATAGACTGCGATAGAAATTTTTGAGTGTCAGATAGATGTCTATCTCGATATATCGTCCAATGATAGATGTCTATCCACTACTACAAAATCTACAGTACTTGACACTTGTGGAAGACATGTCAAGTAATATGATTTTGGACCAAAAAAGTCATGTAAAAGGTTTATAAAAGCGGAGATTGATGAAATATTTCGGATATTTTCACGCGAACCTTTACTTGACACGATTTTCGTGTCAAGTATTATAAGGTCTTACTTGACACGTTTCACGTGAAGTATAGGAAGCTCTTACTTGGCATTTTTTTCGTGTCAAGTAAAAGGGTTAAAAAATGGAGATTGACGGAATATTTCGGATATTTGATAGGCCTCAAATTATGTGCCGCTCATCGTCTACTTCTATTAAGCGATCGTGTTGTAGTGCTCAGCGATCGTGTAGCATTTGGTAGGCGATCGTATAGAAACTGATAAGCGATCGTGGGGTGTTTGTGAGCGATCATCTAGTATTACTCAACGATCATGTAGCAGAGCTCAACGATCATGTAGCATTTGGTAGGCAATTGTATAGCATTTGGTAAGAAATCATATAGAAACTAGTAAACGATCGTGTAATGTTTTGTAAGCGATCGTGTAGTTCCGGGTAAGCAGGGTGTTTTGTGGGTGATCGTCTAGTATTACTCAGCGATAATGTAGCAGAGCTCAGCGATCATGTAGTATTTGGTAGGTGATCGTATAGCATTTGGTAGGCGATCGTATAGAAACTGGTAAACGATTGTGTAATGTTTTGTAAGCGATCGTGTAGTTCCGGGTAAGCGATCGCGGGGTGTTTGTGGGCGATCGTCTAGTATTACTCAGCGATCGTGTAGCAAAACTTAGCGATCATGTAGCATTTGGTAGGCGATCATATAGCATTTGGTAGGCGATCGTATAGAAACTGGTAAGAAATCGTGTAATGTTTTGTAAGCGATCGTGTAGTTTCGGGTAAGCGATCGCGGAGTGTCTGTAGGCGATCGTCTAGCAAAGCTAAGTGATCGTGTAGCATTTGGTAGGAAATCGTATAGCATTTGGTAGGCGATCATAGAGAAACTGGTAAGCAATCGTGTAATATTTTATAAGCGATCGTGGGGTGTTTGTGGGTGATCGTCTAGTGTTAATCAGCGATCGTGTAGCAATTGATAGGCGATCGTATAACATTTGGTCGGCGATCATATAGAAACTGGTAAGCGATCGTATAATGTTTTGTAAACAATCGCGGGGTGTTTGTGGGCGATTGTCTAGTGTTACTCATCGATCGTGTAGAGACTTTACTATTTTCATTTCCCTCTCAAATTAAAAATTCTTTCTCTCCTCCTTCACCATCTCACTCACGACCTTCCCCTTCCCCCCAATTTATTTTTCTTCTTCCGTGCGCTCGAGATCCCTAGCCATCGTCAGCCTTCATTCTCCCCTCCCCTCCGTTCACGTCGCTATAATTGAGTTTTTCATTCTGTCGTCTGCTTAGCCGCGCCAGCCCTATCCCCCATCATCTGCTCAGCTCCCTCATTGTCTGCTTAGCCATGCCAGTTGGCCAGCTGTGCACGTCGTTCATGAGCCTTTAGCCCCGCCCAGATTTGTAGCCGAATGCCTCCAACCGCTTTCTTCACTTCAGTCGCGCCCAGATCTGTAGCCGAATGCTTTCATCACTTCCGTCACTTCAGCCCTACCCAAATTTGTAGTCGAATGCCCCCAACCGCTTCTATCACTTCCATTGCTTCAACCCCGCCTAGATCTGCAGCCGAATGCCCCCAATCCTTATTTTGGGTAAGGTTTGGTAATTTTGTGGTTTATATGCATAATCTTGATTATTGTTTGATTTTGGGTTAGTTCTGATAAGAACCCATTATGTTTGGGTCATAGATTCAGGTTGTAGCGGAGTTTGAAGATTGGAAACGTGTTGTGCAGAGTTGCAAGGTTTTGACTTTGGAAAATTTTGGTAACTTTTAGTAACTTGTTATTAAACTTTGGTTTGATGTATATTTAGACTGGACAAATAAATCAATGTATGAGTGTTCTTGTTGCTCTTTTGTTTTCTTTTTAGGAAAGTTGGTCGAGGCTCGAATGAAGCATTGATTTGAGCAAACACTTCGGGCAAGTGTTTTGGATGTATTTGAATGAATTTTTGATTTGGGTTTTAATGTAGCATCTTCTGTAATGATTTGCTTGTTTGAATGTTTGATGATGATATTGATTTTGAAGTGTTGGAAGGAGTTGAGTTGCTGTCCAATAGGTTTGAAACCGATCTTGGCAAGGTTTTGGTAAGTTTGGAGGTTAGTATTAATAGTTCTTTGTTACCCATTGAAGTATTGGTCTAATAATTAAGTTATTTTCAATTTTTGATGTTCAATTCAAAGATTTTAAGGAATTGGAGCCACTATCCAACAAAGTTAACGATTTTGGATGTTTTGATAGGTATTAAGGCCTTGAAACTCTTTTGGAATTGTTACATAGTTACTGAAATTTGCGATTTGTAACCATTATTATTGAACTTTTCGTAGGTTGGATTACGTTGTTGTATTTTAACACTTATTTATATACTTTAAAATTTGATATTATCGCCCTTTATTCTATTTTTCAAGTTGACTTACTTAAACATGGCTTGCCTGATCCTTAGTTCTCGATCTTTAGACTTTGAAGCTCAATGTATGGATTAAATAATGTACTTTGTTGAGAGGTTATTTATTAAACAATATGTCACTTTTGTGTTTGTTGAAAGTTGAGTTTTGTATACAAAAGCAATAGTTGTGATTTTATTTTGTGTATGTACATGTGAAAGAGAAATATTGTTGTAATTTGTGAGGAGTGTTCATAGTTGAACATATGAATTTTTTGTGAATATATTGAGTTGATAGATCTTAAATGTATAATGTTTATTTATTTGATGTAATTGATACTTTAAATAACTATACGTTAATGTTGTTACCATAACTACAGGATAACAACATACACAAACTTCTAATTAGTCTAGAACGAAAGTTGAAGAGTTCATACCCCCCCCCCCCCTCCTATTTAGCACAAACTGAAAATCAAACTCAACTTTAGAACGCTAACTATACTTTAAATAACTATACATTAATGTTGTTACCATAACTGCAGGGTAACAACATACACAAACTTTTAATTAGTTTACTACGAAAATTGAAGAGTTCATACCTAGTTCGATTTATGTCACATTGCCACTATGGCTCTCACTAAGCTAGAGTTTGTCCCAATTTTAGTCCATCAGTCTATTTATTTTTGCCACAACAAACAACTCTGTATTTTGTACCATTAAAGGTCTGAAATTTTCCATTGAATGTGCAATTTATGGAACTTCAAATTAGGTTAAGAAAATATATGAAGTATGCTAATAATGAGATCGGAAAACTCGAATCAAATTAATGAGATTTAGAAGTTAAGTGACGGTTTTCCTCTAATATTTTGATCGATGATATAATATTTTAATCAATTTAATATTGACAAAAATGAATATAACTTAATTGACATGAAATGTGTACCAATAATTGAAAGATTTGAGGTTTGAATTCTTCTAACTTTAAATTCAGTTGAATTATGCTCCGTGACAAAAAGATCACTAAAAGAAATATATATCGTAATTTTAGTGAGATCACAAAGGATGTAAATTTTACTTAGCTCCCGTGTCCATCTTGATTTTATTTTTCTTGTATAACTTTTTATTACATATTTACTTTCTATATTCATGCACAGAAGAGATTATGAAGTTAATTATTCAAATAATGATGATCCAATAAATTAATTTTCTCTAAGATTTCAGATGTCGGTTTTTAGTAGAGTGTTCGACAGTTAACGAATGGTGGATATCGTGATTAAAGAGTTTAGTCAGTTATTCACGTACCGTTGGAGCTTCAAGCTACAAGTTCATAAGATCTTCTTGGTAGCTCAATGGATTCATGTTGAGAATTAGGAGGAAATTTGGTTATATATGGTATAATTCAATTAATTCAATTATATATGATATAATTGATTTGATATATTAGATACATTAATTAAAGGAATTAATATAAATATGATTTATATTAAATGTCATAAAGGAGAAAAAGATCATAGTTTAAATATTACATATGATGTGATATTAAAACTATAAGCTATAAATATAATATGATAAATTAGTTATTATATTTATTTATAATAAAAAAATTATAAGATAATTGTTGGTGGTTGATTATTTTTTCTCCATTAACCGATTGAGTGTGAGGTTTTTTATTAGTTTTAATAACTGATGAATAAAAGGATAAATCGTTTCATTTTTTTTTAGATGACTTAACATTTCGACTGGGTAAAGAAAATAGCTATATGATAGCCATTGAGAGTGTGAACAACCGAGCTCCTCGTTACTAGACGATAGATCCTCATTTGCTAAACGATCGAGTATCCAACTCTATACGATAGAGGTTTCTCATTCTCGCAATTACTTGATCGTTTACTCGATCATATACTTCCTCCTTCCCTCTACCAAATCCACATAGAGCCTACACCTTCTGGATTCTCACATTAAGAATACCAAGGTAATCTTTTGGTAGTGTCAAGTTTGCTGTTTGAGGGTCGAGAATTGTGTCTTACTCGATTGTGTTCGAGGATTTAACTGTTCGTTATTTGCATTGGTTGTTTGTTGCATTGATGCCCTTGATCGAGTTTGCTAGAACACGTGACTGGTGTTGATCGAGGAAATACTCGAAGAAGATTTCTTCAAAGCTATGTCACTCGATTCCATGTGTATTTAACTTAAAAGCATGCTATAATTTACTCGATGATGCATAACTATTCTTGTTTGTTTGTAAATGCTTTGTGTCTTTCACAATGGGTTTGGAACAATCTGCTTCCGCTCAAAGGTTCTCTTATTTAAGAGTTCCTTCAGAGGTAACATAAGGGTAAAATGGTAATTTGACCTAGTTGGTGTTACGAACACTCGTGAAGGACTAACTTGTTGTTATTGGTATATATCAATGGACACAGGAATATATCTACAGTGAGAAGAGTGCAGTTGTGGGTCTTTAGTAGAGTGTAAACATAGCTTATGTATATTGATTAATTTGGTTAATGAATTTAGACAATTAATCTCATATCATTGGAGCTTATGATCTGTAGGCCTATGAGGTTCCCTTCATAGACTGTAAACGGAATTGAGGTAACTATGTCTTGAATAGAGTTTGAAATGTTCAAATTCTCTTAGGGAAAGAATATAATGTATATTAATGCATTATAATATAAAGTTTATATTTTAACTTTTAATATAAATTTAATTTAGGATATGATTAAAAACTAATTTAAGGGAGGATTAAATATTTGAACTCGTTCAAATATTATTTTAATGTGAATTAGATTTATATTGAAACTATAGGTTAAAATTAATGTGTATTTGATACACATTAAAACTATACGTTATGAGAGAAATACAATGAATAGGATTTGAATATAGGCTATATTAAATATCTGATATTTAATTTGGTAATTATTTAATGGGAGCATTAAATAATTATTTAATTTGATTTGATTTAGTTAAATTAATTGAATTAAAACTATAGGTTGTGTGAAAGATATTTCGTTTAATATGATTTAAATGAAATCATTTATTAAATTTGTAAACCCCGTTCCTTGATTTTCCTACTTAAGCACGATTAATTAAAAATATTAAACATGGTTAACTTATGGTAATATTATGATTGTAGGAAAATATTCTATGTATTAGTTCATAAGCTCTCGGGTTTTGAAGTATGTATGTGCCGAGTAGGAAGAAAGAATTTTGGCTAACTGTGGGACACCATGTATGGATAGCCTTGGTGCGTTGAAGGAAAGCATAGGTGTGCAGCAACCATATGAATGTAAGGAGTTTAGGAGGGGCGCAAGTCATTTGTTGATGCAAGGCTAAGTCTAGGCGTGCATTGGATAAGTGATGGCCGAGAGTGAAGCCATGTGACAACCACTAGTCTATGTGTTGGTGTGAGGAGGCATTGAAGCATGTGCTGTGGTTAGATAGGTATTGGTTGCGCACAACAACGAGCAAGGATTCCTTATGTGCTCATAGAGCAAGCATATGCAGTGGTCGAGCATGGACATATAATCGAGTTAGCCATGCACGGATGGGAGGTGAAGGAAGAGCCATGCGTTGGTGAGTTATTGAAAGATTTCAGCTTAATCACTCACCTTAGTGGGCCAGTTGTCGAGGTTAGGAAATTAATCCCACTTAATGGGCTAGCTGGCACCTTGAGTATTATTTGAGGCATGCATCTCCAACTATAAAAGAGAGAAGTAGAAGAGGCTCTCGGTTTAGCTATCTCACTCGTGCCGAAAGGGAAGTTCTTGAGCTAGCTTGAAGATTGAAGAGTGCATATGGTGACCTCAGGCTACCGAAAGCAATCTCCCAAGAAATCGAGTTGAAATCTAAAGTTTCCCCAAGTAGTTCAAACTCTCAAGTGATCATGAGAAAGGTGTGATGTTTGAAGATTTTTGGGCTAATCATGAAGAATTTAAAGTTAAAGTTTTAAGGTAGAGAGCTAAGACATTTATAAGCAAGTTTTTAGAAGGAAAATTTCCAAAATAATGTCTGGAAAAAGAGTTAAGTGTAGTTGTATTAAACTACTTTTAGAAAACCAATCATGTTTTAGCAAAGTAGTCTAGTGTACCCTAAGTGACATCTATTTTGTAATGATACTTCTGTGAGGCAGGACAAAAGTCACCGTAGGATGATTAAGTGCCCCTTCACTGAAATGAGATAATCTCAACCATAAGATAGAAACAACTCCTTGTAACTGAATATAATAGTCACCATTGTTTGGTCCAGAATTTGTTAACATCCTTAACAATTATGTGTAAGTGTAAGCCCTCATTTTAGGTCCTAGAATCCCACCCTAATGAGTCAACCTTAGGGAAAAGTCGATTAGGACAAGAGATTAAAGCAACCCTATCCATTTCTAGAGATCAAATAAGGAGTTATGCAAAACTACCATCCTTTAGGGGGGACATCCATGATGCCACGAGGCGATGCATAAAAACTTTATCCAACCTAATGAGAGAGATGAAGGGATATATTGTCATACATCCCGCTCCCACTTACTATGAACACTCTTTCCATTTACCTTGGTATTGACTTACCCAAATGCCACCCGAAGGGGGACACCCATGGTACCTCAAGGCCCAAGATAGATATTACGGTGTGAACTTTTAGGGAGAAACGTGTAGAGGTTAAAGTGAAGTATCATATGCCCCCATTTGCCTCCCATTGAATGTTCTACATAGTATTCATTAACTTAGAAAATCCAGCTACTTATTTTATCTAATTGATTTGTTTAATTTGCTTAAAGACAACATTTTCTTTTGATGATTAAATAACTTTGATTCAAGTCTTATTAAACTCTTTAACAGACTTTCATCAAATTTGTATGCATGTAACAAATCTATCTAATTCACATTTCTAAGTAGGTTCCCAGGTAGGGGTGCGACGTTTCCATTGACTTAAGTACCCCAGCCTAGCCAGAACCAGCCTTAGCTAAAAGGTCCCTAATAGATATATTTGTTATATATTTAATCTTTTATTATTAATCAATTTAATCCTATTAAACCGATTTAAAAAATTAAACTTAGATTTCTAATCTTATTAGAAATGTGATCTTAGGTCTATCTCAATCAAATTTTAAAATACTTTTAAAAAATTATTAAAACCTAAGGTTTGCATGCAACTCTTTATTATTGATTTTAATTCTAATTTCATTAATTATAATACTTATAAAAAATGAAATAATTAAAACCAATCAACATTAGATGTATATAAGTTATTTATAACGGTTATAAATTAACCTAAGGTAGTGTCATGTTTCATGCAATGTTCATTCATTACTAATATATAATTTTTATATAAACAAGTAATGAACTAAGCTATAGCATACATTTCATGCCAACATACAACCTTATATTATAACATTTATAATATAAATGATACATGGAGATGCTATAATGCATGCATATGTTATAATTTTTATATTATATAATGCATGAGCATGCTTTATGTAATTTAAACATGCATACTAATACATTATAATACTTATAATATAAAATGATGCATGAAAATAAATGCATAACCTATGGTGGGTTTTAAAACAATATGACATACATTATAACATATATAATAAACATATATCACATGCATATTTAAATAAAGTTGATGGACTAGGATGGTAAATCTCAAAACCAGAAAATAAAAGGCTAAATTATTACAAAAGTTGAGTCCATCGATTCAGAACAAATGAACTGGGTCTTGAACCACTCGCCTTGAAGCCTTCCAGCTTAATCGTGTAACAAATCTCCTGATCGTCGAGCAAGCATCGAGTATAAACAATCGTTAGCAACGATAATGTAGCTTTGGACTATGCAATGAGCATGAAAGTCCACACGATCGTGCAGCATGCTTCGAGTAGCGCATACCGTGAGATCATGTAGCTAAAGACTATGCGATGAGCATGATAGTCTACACAATTGAGTAGCATGCACCGAGTATCGTATACTATGCCATCGTGTAGCTACTAACTATGCAATGAGCATGATAGCCTACATGATCGTTTAGCACGCATGCCTTGCGTCGAGTATCATATACCGCGTGATCATCTACTTCTCAAGCACCTATGCGATCATGCAGCCAACGCAACATGATCGTGTAACAACTTTACATGATCATGTAGCATTTAGCTATGCGATCATTTAGCAGATGGTACATGATCATATAGAAAATTCTACACGAACACATAGCAAAATTTAAACAATCATTTAGCTCAAGCTATACGATGCGATCACCGTTTTGTCTTCTCCATCGATATGCACTGCAACCTTTATGATGATTTAATGATAAACCTAATATTGAAGGGCTTTGAGAAGGATTCTGGGCCCTAGTACCTAAGGTACGATAGTACTTAGTTATTACCGCGTGCATGTAGGTAGAGTTGATGTTGGTTGTATCGAGATTACTCCACACCAACTAAGGATTGACGTTGAGGGATTGAGCAAAAGGGTTCTCTTTCAACTAAGGATTATGATGTTTAATGATTTTAAGTAGTTTTAAGTTTAAAAGTTTTAAGTATGAGTTTGCTTAGTTTTCCAGTACATGTTTTTTTAGATAGTCACTCAATGGGCTAGTAGCTCATTCTTTTCAAATGTTTTCCTTTTCCCCAAGTAGTGGTCAATTCTCCAAAGGATAGTCATGTTGCTACTCTTCCACTCAAAAGACAGATCGAAGCCTAAGGACAGAAGAGACGTTCTAGGGGTTTACCTTGGTTATGTCTTTGTTAATGTCATGTACATGGTTAGGGACCAGTAAATAAGTTTAGGACCCATTTGGTTTTGTGTTGTGTATGCTTGTGTGTTGAACCCTTGATTTCTCAATTTAGTATGGAAATGATATTGGTATGTTTTATGTTGTGTTTGTATGGCATGGGTTGTTTAAGCAGTGGATGCCATAAGAGGGTTGGCAATTGTTGTTGTCACAATCTCTTATAGATTAAAAGGGTAATCTGGGAGAGGGTGTGACAAAATTAGATTTAGTTAATTAATTATTAATTTAATTAATTAAATAGAATACTCCCACGTAGGGGAGTTATCTGAGATATGGGTTATCCCACATTCCTTGTATCTCTCTCTCCAATTGGTTAAGAGGCCTACAAAACTCGTTTTGTAGGTGGATTTTTGCAACAATTGAAAACACAGAAGGGTTATGTAGTTTTAAACTCAAAAGAAAAAAAATTCTCCGTTATTTTTTTTCCCAATTATTTTTTATTCCCACAAAGCCACATCTCATGTTTCTCAGAGTATAGGGAGGTAGCTTATTGGTGGTGTTAATTTCCATCCAAAGGAGTTTTACAATTCGATTAAAAAAAGGTATGGTTTCCTCTCATTTTCTCTGTAGAATTAGTTTATGCATGCTTAACCTAGGATCGAATTTTACAATAGGCTGTTTTTTTTTTCATCTCTGCATTCTTTCTTAATTTCCAAGTATATGGGTATTTCAGAAATCCCAAATTAATAACGAGTTTGGTTTGGTGATTTTTGTTGCGTTAGGGCTTTCATCCCTTCATAAACAACACTAACCTTCTTTCCAACTAGGATCACCTTAGTATCTTTGGTAACTTTAAGAGTGAAGAAACTTGATTTACAAGATCCATGAGGTGAAGCGGATCGTCCAAATCCCATTTCGATTGAAAACAAACGTTTACAGTAAAACATACAGATTATGCATCTTAATTAAAATTATAGCATGATTTTTAACAACAAAAGGGTCCAAGAGATTATATCTTTGAAGAACTCTTCTTCTTGTACAACCCTCGAACTGTCATGAACACCTCGAACAGTCACGAACTTCTCGAACAGTAACAAGAATGAACCAAAAGAGAAAGACACAACCACTTGGTATTCTTAGTATTCTCAGGGTGAGAACCCAGAAGTGGTAGGCTCTGACAATTTTGGTTAGGAGGGAGTTTGTGAGTACGAAGGAGGAAGACGATTGAAGAAGGGACACACTACCGCAAAGAGAACCTCTCAATCATGTAGACAAAAACTCTATCGCATAGGCTCTCAATCTAGTACATAGATCTATATGTTTGTCGTGTAGATTCTCTAGTAAAAAATAAAATCTTATTTTATATATCCCAATAGTCACAAAATCCACTTAACCACCTACTAAGGTGGTTAGAGAGGAAAATTGATTAATTATCCAAATAATTATGATAACCAACTTATCATATTATATTTATAATCTATAGTTTTAATATTGCATCATATACAATATAAACTATAGTTCTTTTTCTCTATTTTATGACATTTAATATAAATTACATTTATATTAAATTTAACAACTATGAATCTCATTCATAGATAATATATTTGAATTACATTCAAATATTTATTCCTCGAATGAAACTATAATGTATCAAATACATTATATCAATAATATCATATATAATCGAATTAATTTAATTATATCATACATAATTAAATTCCCTCTTATTAATATGAACAATTCAAATTAACCCAAAAACTGATGCTCAACTAAATCCTTTGGAGCTACCAAGTGGGCCTTATGAACCTGTAACTTGAAGCTCCAATGGTACGTGAATAATTAATTAAACTATTTAATTACATTATTTATCATCCATTAACTGTCGGGTACTCCACTAAAGACCGACAACTGTACTTTTCACACTACTGATATATTTCTGGTTCCATTGAATATAACCAATCAACAGTACGATGACCCTTCACAAATTGCTTGTAAGTACAGTTAGGCCAAATTACCATTTTGTCTCTGTAGTTACCTCTAACTTCTCAAGTACCACTAATCTCTCTAATGAACAATAAATCATAGTCCTACTATGCCAGGAGAGGGTGTGGTGCCACATTGTTTAAGACCCGGAATCAGCCTTTAAGGGACAAATTTATCTACTTACCCCTGCTTCGAGGAAGGAGTAAATTTCATCTTCTGTAATTGAGTTCCCAGCTCCTCAATCAAACGAATCCCCAAAATGGTAGGCTTGTTGAGTCGGTGATCTGGCCACTCTCACCCATTCAAATCAAAAGATCGCCCTCATAGGCAGGAATTCACAACTCACTACGGATTAAGGTCGTGTTACTTGAGGTCATCCTAATGAAATGAAAATCTCTATTATGAACAGCATTACATAATGAGACTAAGCATTTCGTGGTTCGATCTTATATAAACTCCTTTGTATAGAATATCCCCGCTCACATGTCTAATATATGAATGATCAGGATCAGATCATTTGTAGCACTTTACAACATTTGTAACATCTAC
The DNA here is from genome assembly GCF_027475165.1 of Benincasa hispida. Taxonomy (NCBI): domain Eukaryota; kingdom Viridiplantae; phylum Streptophyta; class Magnoliopsida; order Cucurbitales; family Cucurbitaceae; genus Benincasa; species Benincasa hispida. Next base: position 19,242,148 of record NC_143482.1, on the reverse strand, counting down.
AAAGCGAGTCATACTCGTAGTGTTACCAGGATAAGGTACCCAACCTTATCTATATACTATAACCATTTAGGTTATCACTTAAACATGATCCACCTGTATGTCTCCATATACATGTTTAAGTTACAACGATAACCTTGGATATTAGTTTATTGGTTTATGGTTAATGCAACTAAAATATCACATATTTCATAGACAAAGTTAATAAAATATCAAATACTATTAATTACAGACATGTTTGTTCATACAAGGTTTACAAACTTTAGGACCCTACGAGATTTAGGGCATCAACCCTAACAAACAATTCCTCCCATTCATCTGTATTCACACCCAATAGAATTTAGCATTCCAATTATTTTACAAGCTTAATTGTTTCCCATGTAGACTATATCTCCATCATTCTCCTTGTAAGTGTTGAACCAAGGTCTAATAGGAGTCAAATGGTAGGTGCACTTGAAATCCAAGACCCAATCATATTTTTCAAGGGGACTAATATGATTGATCTTATCTTGTGTTGAGGTAGGTGGACTTGAATACACACAGAGTCCTTCAATAATTGAAGCTTCAGATTGTTTTCTCTTAATTTCCTTTTCTTTTTCTTGATTCTTCCTCTTTAGAATGAAGCAATGCTTGATTAGCCTTTATTCTTGCAATATTTATATTTCAGCTTCTGTTTGAGCTTATTTTGTTCATTAGATTGTTGCTTTCTATTTTTCCAGTGATTAGGCTTAAAGGTTCCTTTCACAAACAACCGCACTAGGTTGTTCTTTCTTTACAGACTAGAGTCAAATTTTAATTGATAGTAATTTTGGAGGAAGAAAAAATTTGAAATCAGGTCCCCTCGTAAAATGAACAATGTGATTTTAGTTTTCAGGATATTTTGTCATATCTGTCAAATTTTAAAAAATGGAAGACATGATTGCTAAACACTATTTATTTTGATACCTATTGCAATTCTCCTTCAATATTATTAATTTTAGACTAATTTCCTCGTCCACATCCACAATATATGTTAGATTTTTCTCAATAAAAATCTAGAACTATACTATTATAAAAATTCCAAATTATGTATTTGTATATTTTCAAACACGAAAATACCTCTTCTATCGTCCAATAGTATATTCTCTTACCAAAATATTTCGAAAGCACAGTCTCGTGGTCAAGTTTAAAGCTCACGGCACGTCCCACAGGCTGTGCGAAAGACTTCGAGTGTTGATACAACTTGACTTTTCTAAGCCAAGGACAAGACGAAAAAATTGTTTTAATATTATATTCTTTTATCTGAACAAAAATCTAGATTAATTAATTTTATATAGAGTCATCAACCATTTTCCTCGTTTAAATTAAAATCCATTCATCTTTCTCAAAAAAAAAAAAAAAAAAATCAATTCATTTATCCGGGTTAAATTATAAATTTAATCTCTAAACTTTATTTATTATATCTATTTGATTCTTAACTTTGAAAAAGTTCTTAGAGATGATTTGTAAACTTTCAATTTAGTATCTATAAGTTTCTTATATAATATGAATTGTAGATCTCCTTATATAATATCGATCAATGTTTTGAAATAATTAAATTTTTGTTCCTTGAAATTCGAAGCTTATTTTTTATTCAAATTAGTGTTTAAATTTTAAAATTAAACAATTAAGTCTCCAACAATTAGAAAAGGTTCTATTTTGGTCTCTCTATTCATAAATTCCTAAATATGTAAAGATTCGATGGTGTGAAAAGTTTAAAATAATACATAAATTAGTTGTAATGTATGTTTAAGTTGCAGTAGGTGTTAGTAGTTAAGAAACTGAATAACGAAATAAAATTCAGCAAAATTGTCCTATGTCATCTTGTCAATAAATCTCATCATCTCTGGTAGTTGCCTCTTAATGGTAGTCATCGTCTAGGACATGGCTTTAATCAAAGTTGTCACCTAATTTGTTACCCCACTCTTTATATTTGTAGAAAATTAGTTAGTACGCTACCTTAGTATTATAAATTTTCTTAAACTTATATTTATGAAATATTGCTTTATAAATAGACCTTAAAATTCAAGTTGTAGACAAAACTCAGTTACCAATGAAAATGGGCAGGAATAGCACCAATTTGGTGGCTCTCTTCTTCATTGTTATAATATTTCATTCTTCCTTTTGGGTCTCAAGTGCATCTTGCATCAAACAGGAGAGGGAATCTTTACTTAGGCTTAAAGCAAGTTTCGTTGATTCTTCAAATCGGTTGGTATCTTGGAAAGGAAATGATTGTTGCAGTTGGGAAGGAGTGGGGTGTGATCATACCAATGGCGGCCATGTCATCAAGCTTGATCTTCGAAATTATGAGTATTCCTATTCCACATCCTTACTTAGTAATGGTGTGGATTCTAGTTTGTTTGAGTTGAAATATTTGAATTACTTGGATTTAAGTGGCAATTCTTTTAACTACACTCAAACTCCCCTCTATTTAACTGAGCTACTCGAATTAACGTATCTTAATCTTTCTCTCACTTATTTTCATGGAGAAATTTCACGTTCTCTTGGAAATCTAACTAAACTTGTTGTTCTTGATTTCAATATTTTTAAGAGTTTAGATGGGCCGGGTTATTTTCATTGGACAGAGCTGTTTATTGATGGCCTTGAATGGGTTTCAAGTCTTTCGTCTTTGGAATACCTTGATTTAAGTGGTATTAGAGTAGTTCAAAGTAATTTAGGTGTAGATGTGATGCAAGTGTTGAATATTCTTCCTTCTTTATCGTCATTAAAATTGAGTAATTGCGGTCTTCAAAACACCCTTCATATTTATGCTCCACAAAATGTTTCATTTCTCTCCAAACTTCAACATCTAGATTTGTCTTATAATATGTTTGATGGTCCAATTCCTAGTTTTCTTCGGAACATGACTTCCTTGAGATTCTTAAGCCTTCATAGTAATAGATATAATTCTTCAATCCCATCTTGGTTAAGTAATCTTGTAAATTTTGATACTTTGGATCTTGGATTCAACATGTTTAGTAGCATTGAAGGTGGTTTGTCCTCAATTGTTAGAAACAATTGCCACTTGAAAACTCTTCATTTATCATTTAACCATTTTCTTGGTGAAGATATTTTTGGAAGCTATGAAAATCTATCTACAAATTGCAAACAATATGGTCTAGAAGAGCTTTACCTAAACATGATGATAAAGTTTGGGACACATACAATTCCAAATTGGTTGGGAGAATTACAAAACTTGAAGTTTCTTTATCTACAAAATAATTCATTTCGTGGTTCAATTCCTTCTTCATTTGGAAATTTGTCCAGTCTTGAGAAGTTGGATATTTCTTATAATATGCTTAATGGAGGATTTCCAATCTCATTTGGAAAATTATCAAACTTAATGTTATTGAATCTTAGGGAGAACAATTTGGATGGGGTCTTTCCGGAAAGTTTTGGACAACTTCAAAATCTTATTCTTCTCGATCTTTCTCATAATGATTTCAAAGGTGCTCTTTCAGAAATCCACTTTGCTAATATTTCTCGATTGGAATATTTATTTATGGATGAAAATGAGCTTCTATCTTTTGAAATGAAAAGTAGTTGGGTTCCTGCTTTTCAATTGAAGATATTTTCTATAGGCTCGACTTTGGGCTTTGGAACAACAAAATTCTCTCGGTGGATTGGAACACAAAAAGAGATGTCATATTTAAATTTGTTCAATTGTAATATTGTGGGACCCATACCAACATGGTTCAAATTTCAAAATTTAATATTTCTAGATCTTTCCTACAATCAAATCACTCGATCACTTCCAAAGACTATTGATGACCAAATGCCTAATTTGACTGGACTACTGATTTCCAATGCTCACATCAATGGTTCCTTGCCACAGTCTCTTTGTAGATTGAAAAATTTAGAGCTTCTGATAGTTTCAAACAATAGATTATCTAATACAATTCCTAGTTGTTTGTCAATTCTAAACTTGAATCTCTTAGATCTATCATCGAACAAAATTTTGTGGCAATATTCCTGAATGGATGGGAAAAAACCTTCAGAATTTGCAACTTTTGAATCTTCGAGGCAATATGTTCAATGATACGATTCCTTCAACTTTGTGGTTACTTCCTCGCTTGCAAATTTTGATTCTTGCTGACAACAAATTAGTGGGAAACATCCCACCAAATGTTGGCAATTTTAGTGCAAGTCGAAGACCCATAGCAAATAATGATGGATTGTTGTGCAACTCTACCGAAGATCCCTATGCATTTTGCTACATGAGCTACATTACACAAGTCATGAAATCAAGCAAGTTCAACTACTCGTATTCACAACTCTATTTAATAGTAAATATAGACCTCTCCAATAACAACTTGCATGGACATATTCCAAGTGAAATAGTGGCAATAAATGGTTTGTTTGCCTTAAATTTGTCTCATAATAATCTATCGGGAATCATTCCTGTGGAGATTGGAAGTTCAATAGCATTGGAATCTCTTGACCTCTCTTTCAATCAGCTCTCTGGATCAATTCCAAACAGCATGGCAAGCTTAAACTCACTAGGCACGTTGAAATTGTCCAACAACAATTTTTCAGGATGCATTCCTCGAGAAGGCCATCTTTCAACCTTCAATGATGTGTCCAGTTATGAAAATAATCCAAATCTTTGTGGAGCTCCACTTGCTGTTATATGTCCGAATGAAAATCCAAAAGAATCTTCCGTTGAAATCGACAATGTTTATGATAATGATAGTCACGAAGAGCATAAGTTGGAGAAAATGTGGTTTTGGATTATTGTGGTGCTAGGATATGCTTTGGGATTTTGGGCAGTTGTTGGAACTTTAATACTGAAGAGAAGTTGGAGATATGCTTACTTCCAGTTTATGGATGAAACGAAAGACAAGATCTGTGTTGCAATATTGGTGAATATGACGACGTTGAAACAACAAATGGGAGGAAACGTGCATCGATGTGTTTTGTAATTTATTTGTCCATGTAAGAATTTTGCTGTACTTTTATCCATTGAGTGCATCAATTGAATCAAAGTGTCTTTGTTTTTTCCCTTTTATGAGATGTTAATAATTTTGCTCTCAATTGAAATCTGTATTGCCAAATAGTTCATGTAAAATTGCAAAGTTCTGTGACTAATACTTCTGTTGTTTATATTTTAACATTATTTTGAAAATTAAAGTCAAAATTTGAAACTTAAAAAATAATTTATCTGTGACTAATACTTCTGTTGTTTATATACTATTATGAATATATATTCCAAATTATATTTGTATACTTTCAAACACAAAAATACCTTTTCTATGGTCCAATAGTATCCTCTTTCGTCAAAATAATAATTCCAAACCCAAGTCTTATAATCAAGTCTAAACCTCACGGCCCCCGACCCACAAGTCTCCTGTGAAAGACTTCAAGAACTTGTAGATGATCATCACTTGATCTCTAACCGAAGGACAAAACCAAAAAGCTTCTTCAATATTTTTGTTATTTTTCACTAATCATTACATCCACAATGTTATTATTTATCTCAATAAAACTCTAGATTAAATAATTTTATATAAAGAATCTAGCGATTTCCCTATTTTAAATCAAAGTCAAGCCATTATGTAATATGTAACAAAGGCAGTTAGATATGATGTGGTTGACAATATTTGTTTAGTATCATAAATGTTATTCTAGTTGTCTTTGCATTTGTTGCTTTCTAACAATAGAATGTTCTTTGGAAACGTAGATTATGCAAAATACTTTCTTTATCAAGTTTTTCCTTCTGCATTATTATTTACCAATTCTTTTCCAGTATGTGATTGTTGTGGAAGTTAGGGTTGCTCATATGTGTTTTTGCTGTGCATATTTATAGGATAATTAGTCCTCTGGTTTGAGTTGGCCATTTTATTTTGTGTGAAGCTCGTGTTTGAAAAAAAGAACAACTCAATGTGTAGTTGGTCGACATTGCAATGCATTGACAAAGTTGAGTTTCTTGAAGACGTACTTTGTGTTCCTCACATCAAGTATAAGAAGATCATTTTGAGAAGGGTTCTCAATCTTAGGGGGAGCCTAAACCATTAGAACAAGGGAGAATTTGTTCATAGAAGAAAAGATACAATACGAGAGGGAAGGAGTCTCGTGACTTAATGGAAACTCAAGCATTATAGAGAGGGAGTCTCAATTTTAGGGAGAGCTTAAGATTTTCTTTACTGATAATACAACTTAAGAGGAGCCTAAGACACTGTGAGAAGGAGTCTCACTCCTAGGGGGAGCCTAGATTATTAATTGAGTGATAAAGTTGTACGAAAGTCACTGTAATCATGAATCTATTACAGACAAGTACTACGTTGTAATTGTTTATCATTGATATTAGTAAAGTTGTCTTTCTTGGACATATTGCCTCCCAAATGTAGGTGATTTACACCAAATCGAGTTACAAACCTATGGTGTTATTTTATCTATTATGCACATTTAATCATTGTCTTGTGGAATTCTACGACATTAGTCATAACATAGTTAACTTGCAGTAGATACTTCCTTATCTTTTTTACTTGGTATCAGAGTAGGTCACCATTATCTCTGGTATTGTGATCTTGTCTTACTCTCATGGAAGGAGTAAAAGAATGAGGGATCTACCTCTTGTCTACCTGTATTGGATGGAACCAACTATACATATTGAAAATCGAGGATGACTGTCATTCTGAGCAATAAATCCTAGAAGTCTATTATCGTCAAATGGTCACATCCTTGGGTTTCTAATGACAAAGGTGAAATAAACCTCATGCCTGAAGTTGAGCTAACTGAGGAGGAAGATGAAACTTCCTTTGGAAACTCTAAGGATATAAATTCCATATTTAATGGTGTTGACAAAAACATCTTCTTGGTCAACACTCGTGTGTCTGCCAAAGAAGCATGAAATATTCTTACTGTTGCTCACGAAGGAACATCCAAAATTAAGATGTCTAGATTGCAATTCCTGGCTACAAAATTCAAATCTTTGAAAATGCAAGATGATGAGACTATTGTAGACTTAAGTTTCAGACTACTTGACATTGCAAATTGTTACAGAGAGAACCGAGACAAAAAGAAATGAAGTTGTAGGCAGTTGATCGTTGTCGTCTCTTTTTGTTTTTTTTTTGTTGTAACCACAAGAGCTTCTTTGTTGAAAAAGAGCACCTATATAAAAAGGAAAAAAAATGAGAGAATAAAGAGAACAAGAGAGAGCAAGGCATTCATTTTGTAAAGAAGTTTAAGAAGAAGTAATAAAAAGAGACCCTCCCGATTTGCACAGTGGATGTAGGCCTTTAGCTGAACCACTTAAATACTTATATTTTTTCTTTCTTCCTCTACGATCATCTACCTTTTACTTAAGTATCGTGTACATGATCGTTTAGTTCCTCTTGCATCGTTTACACAATCGTTTCCGCATTGCATCGTCTATACAATCGTCTAGTTCCTCAACTGTCGTCTATACAACCGTTTTTTTTTTCATTCAACTATCGCTTACACGATCGTCTAGTGCTTCTTAATATCATTTACATAATTAAACTATCGTCTAGTTTCTCAGAGCTTTGTCTACACGATTGAGCTACATTCAGGTAAACGATTAAAGAGTTTTGAAGTTTGAAGGATATAGTCTTCCCTGAGTCTTGAAGTGAACTTGACCGTTAATGCTGAGTAGTTTGGACCTGCAAACAAGAGAAATATAGTTACCTGGGGCAACAAGTGGTATCAGAGCTCAAACAACAACTCAAGACAGATCCAAGATTTGAATTCTTGCATACAAAGATTCAGATAAGTCAACCTTGAAGTTCAAAAATGGCTACAACCAGGTATGAAATTGAGAAGTTTGATGGAAAGACTGACTTTGAATTATGGAAAGCAAAGATCAAGGCAGTTTTGGGATAGCAGAAGGCACTTCTGGCCATCATATACACAGTTAATACCCTAAAACACTCCCAGATGCAGAGAAAGAGACAATAGAGGTAAATGCCTATGGAACTATTGTCTTGAATGTTACAAATAATGTTTTAAGACAGATAGTTGACCAACCTATTACTTATGATATCTGGAACAAATTAAATGAGATTTATCTCAACAAAGATTTTCCTAATAAAGCTTTCTTGAGGGAAAGATTTTTCACATACAAGATGGATGTTGCAAAGTCCCTCACATATAATTTGAATGAGTTTAAGAGACTGTCATCAGAATTTAGATCAATAGGAGACAACATTGGTGAAGAAAATGAGGCTTTTATCTTATTTAATTTACTACCAGAATCGTTTAAACATGTCAAAACAACCATGAAGTATGGTAGAGAGCGAATCACTACAGAAGCAATCATTTCAGCAATCAGAGTCAGAGAACAAGAGTTATAGATGAGCAAGAAGGAGGAGCAGGGAGGAGAAGATTTTTTTTCAAAAGGGAAAACAAAGAATAATGGGAAGGGCAAGCAGAATGGTGGTGACAAGTCTAAAATCAAGATTCATTTATGCCACAAACTTGGACACATGAAGAAAGACTGTTATGCCTTGAAGAGAAAGTTGAACCAATAGAACAAAAGAGGAAAACAGACAGAAGCAGATGTGGGAGAAATATCCCTTGTGTATTCAAATGCCTTGGCAGTAACTAAATAGTGTGGTGAGCAAAATTCTATGGATACTCAAGATTGGGTGATAGATTTTGGTTGTTCAGTCCATATGACACCATCTAAAGGGTGGTTTTGTACATACAAGAAGTGGGATGGAGGGTTGAACTACATGGGTAATAACCAAAATTGTCTGTAGTATATGAATATAGGAGGGAAACCTTATCTTGTTAACGTTACGGATGCGGCCCACTTTGTACAATAGTTACAAATGTTGTGACTTGCTACAGATGGGCTGATCCTGATCATTCGTGTGGGGAGATGCGAGCGAGGGCATCCTATACAAATAGTTTGTATAAAACCTGACCACGAAGTGTTAACGTCTCATTATATAACACCATTCATGACAGAGACTTCACTTCACTAGAATGACCATAGGTAACACGACCTTAATCTTGAGTTAGTTGGGAACTACTGCCTTTGAGTGTGGTCCTTTGATTTGCATGGGTGCGAGTGGTCAGGTTGCCGACTCAAACCCACCACTTTGGGGATTCGTCTGATTTGGGAGCTGGGAACTCAGCTACACAAGATGAAATTCACTCCTTCCCCAAAGCAGGGGTAAGTAGATAGATTGCTCTCTTAAGAACAGATCCCGGGACTTGAATGATGTGGCACCACATCTTCTCATGGCCCGAGAGGTGTCCACACATAGTAGGACTATTTTGTATTGTTCATTAGAAGAATCAGTGGTACTTAAGGAATTAGATGTAACTACAGAAGCAAAATGGTAAATTGGCCTAACTGTACTTACGAACGTCTGTGAAGGGCTATCGTACTGTTGGTTGGTTATGTCCGATGGATACAAAAATATATTTGTCATAAGAAATTTTTAGCTGTCGGTCTTTAGTGGAATGCTTGGCAGTTAACAGATGGTGGATCTCGTGGCTAAAGAGTTTAGTCAGCTATTCACGTACCGTTGGAGCTTCGAGCCATAGGTCCATAAGATCCCCTTGGTAGCACAATGGATTCAAGTTGAGAATCAGTTTTTGGGTCAGTTTGAAATGTTCAAATTGACAAGAGGGAGTTCGATTATATATGATATGATTGAATTGGTTAATTATATATGATCTGATTGACTTTATGTATGAGATACAATAATTAGAGGAAAATTAATATAAATATGATTTATATCTAGTGGAGGAGAAAACACTATGGTGATATATGATATTAAACTATAGGTTAATGAATATAATATGATTATATTTATTATTTTATTTTGAAAGTTATGGGATAATTATGCTCGCCATTTCTCCGTAACTGTGCGTTAGTGGGAAGTTCTATTCGGTTTTCGTAACTGAAGAAGAAAATGAAAGTTATTTTCATTTTGCAAAAATCACGGTTAATTGCTCACGAAGTGTTTTCTTCCTATCGCTTAGTAAATTGAGAGACTATACGATAGCTCGAGTTTAGTACACAATCGCATACACACGCACGCCATCTTCTAAACGATTGTCTACCTTGTACTAAACGATCGTCGAGCTTTTACTAAACGATCGTATAGATGATCACTGCCTTTTTTCTACATGATCGTCTACTTCTTCTAAACGATCAAGCATTTTGTCTATACGATAGACTAAGCTTTCTCCCACTTGCTTGATCGTTGTATACGATCTGCATATCCTCTTTCCCTCTACCAAATCCGAACAGAGCCCACTCTTTGTATTCTCACACCAAGAATACTAAGGGCTCCAAGTGGTAGTGTTGTCCCCATCTTCTTTCTGCTCGTGTGGAGACCATTCATGGTAGACGATTACAGTTTTGCTAAACGACAGATTGATGTTTCAGCAAGAGTGAGAACACCTGTTCCCTTGGAGAGAGCGAGATTTGCCGAGAAGAAAAGTTCTACAATTGGTAAGTTTTCTTGTTCTCGTGTTTGTTAATCTTAAATCATGCTGGCAATTTTACAGTATTATGCATATCTGTTTGTTTGAACGTGAATGTGGTAACTCTGTCACAGTGCCTTTGGAAATATCTGCTTCCGCTCAGAGGTACTCCTGTATAATAGTTCTTTCACCTCACTCCCTAGACGCTTGCCCATAAGACTCCCGACTTGTTTTTGCAATTCAAAACTATTGGAATACAGAAACAAACAGTGGAAGAAAATAAGATCATGAAGCATTCTAATTCTCTAATTTTGACACGAAAATAAGCATGTTCAAAGTGTAATAAGATAGTTTCAAGAAACACATACCTTTGAAGAATTCTTCTTCGATCCAAGCTGCTCCTCTCACTAATTCTCAGCTTCAAATCTTCAGTAAACAACCATAAGATCTTCTTTACTATTCTCAACCTTGAATTTAAGTGGTGGAACTCAAGATTGAAGTGATTTAGATAGGACTTGGAGTGGGTTTTGGGTGAGGAGGAATTTCTGCATTAGTTTTCTAAAAACAGAAAAAATTCTCCTCCAATTTCCAATTTTAGAGCTTTTATTCACAAAGTGCATGCATGCACTAAAAGCTCAGCTCAATGACATCTCAAGGAAACAATTGGAATGGGCTAAGGGGATGGTTTTTAACAAAACACATCAAATTTCCAACTTTGATGGAAATTTCCACTACAAACATTACTTTCCAACTGAATTTGGTTTTAATTAATTCAAAATTAATTAAAATCAAAAACCAATTTCTGAAATTGATTATAATGTTTGAAAATTAAAATTAATTTAATTTTAATTAATTAAACATATTTAATTAATAAATTAATAAAGCAACTAAATATGAATCTAATTCATATAAATCATATTTAATTTCATAATTAAATATATTTAATCTCTCCAATTTCGTTTAATTTCGATAAATTAAGCATTTAATCATATCCAATATAATTGTTCAAAACCATAAATTCAATTTGAACATTTCAAATTGAAATTCAATTTGAACACTTCAAACTGATATCATTCCAAATTCATTCAATTTACTAATTCAAAATGTTCATGTTTTACGAGCTAGTAGAGGGACCTTATGGACTTACAGATCATGAGCCCAACGATTTGAGATTAATTGGCTAAAATTCTTTAGACCGAATTAATCAATATTCGTTAACTATCATGTCACACCACTATAGCTCAATAGTTGCACTCTCCTCACTGTAGATATATTTGTGTCCACTCAATTTAACCATAATCAGTAAATCGACCCTTCACAGGTTGTTTGTAATAACGGCTAGGTCAAATGCTGTTTTACCCCCAAAATTACGTCTTGGTCCTTATGTTCCACTGATTCTGTAATGAACAATTGGTTTGTGATCCATTCACTAAACCGGATTTCTCTTGGGCCAATGAGAGGGTGGGGCCCCTTGTTTAAGACCTGGATTCATCACTTAAGAGAAAAAATCTTCATTTTATCCCTAAATCGAGTAGGTGTTAATTCCATCTTGCAGAACTATGTGTCAGCTATCTATCCGTTCCTATCCCCAAAATGGGAGACTTATTGAGTAGTGATGTTGGACTACTCTCACCCATGCAGATCAAAGGATAATCTTGAATAAATAGAAGTTTATAGTTAGCTCAGGAGTAAGATTGAGTTACCTAGGTCATCTAAGCGAAATAGTCAGTCCTATACAGTAAATAACATTATAAAGTAAGAGTGACTTATTTCTTGGTCCGATCTTACGCAAACTCATTGCATAGGACACCTCCACTCCTCATGTCAATACATGAACGAATCAGTATAACTTAGTTCGTAGCATCTTTCAACAAATTGTAACAACTACAAAGTGGGCCGCATCTTTCTCATGTTGTTGTTTCAGGTAGGGGTAAAGATCCACGGGCGATGGACAAGCGGAATTCGTGCTCGAGCCACTGGAATGAGTTTTTACGCTTCCGCTCATGAGATTTAAAGTTCTTTTCATGTTCCTCTTAACTTTTAGTTTTGATGCTTATAACTTACTTTTAAAGATTTGTTTTTCAGACTTATTTATTATCCTTTATGATTTATGGGTACTCTACTATTTTTTTAGTATTTGAATTTAATGAAAGACTTTTGAACTTACCTTATTTAATTAGCATTTATTTCGTCATAATCGAGTGTCGTTTTGAATTCCATGCATGCATATATTTAGTAACGGTCTAACTTAAGTCCTAGGGGGTTGGGTCGTTACACTAAGCCTTCCAAATATTTTAAAGAGAATCAAAATATTATATATGTTTAGTATTAAAGCATGTTTTAGTACTCTAATAATGAAACCTGACACTGAAAGAGATTAAGGTGTCTAGGGAATACATTATAAAAGTGTTATATCTGAATTTAGGGCATATCTACGTGCAAGTATGATTATATTCAACGTTGATGGTATTGCAACTGCATACATTAGCTAAGGACATCGACGTTGAGCAATCAAGCAAAAGGGTTCTTCCTCAACTAAGATAAGAAGGATAATAGTTTTTCAAACAAATGAATGATGTTTCAGTTTTCCAGGGTTTTAGAAGTACTCATAGAAATGTTATATTCTTTTATGGAAACGGTACTATTTTTTAACCATGAATTTATGAAAGTATTGTTAGATGGCTATCGTTTTCCTGATTTAATACGAGTGAATATATTTAAGCATTGGATTCACTAAAAAACTATGTAGTATTAATATCACGTTTCAGTATGAATATTTTATGTGAATGGTCTTCATCAATCAAGGAGATGAAACTGATGAACGACAACTTCCTTTAAAGTAAAATATAATTTTCCTGGATTTTACTGGAATTATGCTTAACAGTATACCATGACTTTATTAGGGAAGTTTATGAATGCATGTTTTGGACCTCTAGTTTTGAGACGAAGATGTTTTAGTTAAATGATATTTCTGATTTTGCTCGAACGGGGTAGGAGAAACCCCCTAGTTAAACGTAAAAGTGGTTTATGGTTTTTACTAAGCTGTTTGTTATATGTTCCGAAGGGTTTTCTAAGCTAAAGCTGGAGTAGCATGTTAATGATCTAGGATGTTGCTTTTCCCATAATCCCTAATTCCTAATATATATATACAACAATACAATTTCTCCCTCAAAGCTCCAAATATATATATATATACATAAATTCCTTTTCTTTATCTTAATATTTATATATTTAATCCTTCTTTTCCATCACATCAAAGCCCAATCAAATAAATTTCCTCTCAACAATTTAAATCCACCAACGATAAATCCCAAATAAAATCCAAACCTCCAAAGCCCCTAAATTCCATAAACTTCTTATCAATTAAAATTTTCAATCTTCTCCAATATTTCAATCTCAAATATAAATCCACCCATTGAATTAATCCAATTTTTAAATCTTGAACACTTAATTAGGATTATCTCAACCCAAAATCCCATTTAATTATTTGTCTAGTAATTTCTACATTCCCATCCATTCATCTACCTTTATGTCAAATTCATATCGATTATAAGTGAAGCTGAAAACCAAATAATTCCAAAGCCCAGTCTCATTGTCAAGCCTTAACCTCACCGGACGACCCACAGGACATGTAAAACAGAATGTTGACAGAACTTGACTTCTCTAAAGCCAGGACAGAAAAAAGAAAATATCTTCAATATTATATTATTTTCCACTAAATTTTATGACCACATCCCACAATGTTATCTCAATAAAAATCTAAATTGTTATTATCTCAATAAAGATCTAAATTGCGAGCCTTTGGTTAATCGATTAAACTTAATAAGTTTAAACTTAATATATCGAAATTATAAAATTTTGTGTTCTAAGTATAGAGTTATAAGATGACCTTATAGATAAATATGTAAAATAGAAAAAAAGGAGAAGATGGATTTCATTGATAAATGTACAAATTCCAAGAGTACTTACTATTGAAGTTGAGTTGCTTAATGTCAACTTAAGAAGTTAGGTCAAATAATCTCTAAATTGTTTTATTTGGAGTCAACAACGATGTCCATTCTTTAAGTTTAAAATCAATTCATTGTAGATAAGATGTGATATATTAAAGGTTAAATTAAAATGTTTAATCTTTAAACTTATTTATGTCTATTTGGTTCTTAACTTCCGAAATAAAGTGTATAATATGTCACTAAACCTTCAATTCTGTATCAAACAAGTTTCTAATTAACTTTAGTTTTTTTTTTTTAATACGTCACCAAACATCATCTTAACGTGATAAACATGACCATCAAGTTAGAGCTACGATAGAAGAGATATTCCTAACGCAATACTATCAAATGAATTAGTGCACTTTGACGTGAGTAGAAGGCGATGCTCGCTTTAATAAAAAAATTTGAATAACTGAAACTTATATTTAAGAAAAAATGCTTTTTAAATAGACGTAGAACTTCAAGTTGAAGCCAAAGATCAATTTGCTTAAAAAATGGGCAAGAATGGTGCCACTTTGGGGGCTCTCATCTTCATTGTTACAATGCTTCTTTGTTCCTATCAAGTTTCCACTGCATCTTGCATCAAACAAGAGAGAGAATCTTTGCTTAGGCTAAAAGCAAGTTTCATCGATTCTTCTAATTGGTTGGCTTCTTGGAAAGGAATGGATTGTTGTAGTTGGCAAGGAGTGAGGTGCAATCATACCAATGGTGGTCATGTTGTCAAGCTTGATCTTCGAAATCGTGAGTATACATTTTCCTCTGCTTTGCTCAGTAATGGTGTGGACTCTAGTTTGTTTGAGTTGAAATATTTGACTTACTTGGATTTAAGTGCAAATTTTTTCAACTACACTCGAATTCCTATTTATTTAACGCATCTGCTCGAATTAACGTATCTTAATCTATCTCTTACTTACTTTCAAGGAGAAATTCCACATTCTCTTGGAAATCTAACTAAACTAGTCTTCCTGGATTTCAACAACAACGAGTATTTGCATGGGTCAGATTCTTTTGATTTGGGATAGTTGTTTATTGATGACTCTAGATGGGTGTCCAGTCTTTCATCTTTGGAATACCTTGACTTGAGTGGTGTAAGGGTTGTTCAAAGTAAGTTTGGTCTAGATTTTATGCAAGTGTTGAATACTCTTCCTTCTTCTTTAGTGACATTAAAATTGAGTCATTGTGGTCTTCAAAACACCCATCATATTCATCCTCCATTAAATTCTTCATTTTTCTCCAAACTTCAACATCTAGATTTGTCTCATAATTTGTTTGATGGTCCAATTCCTATTTTTCTGCATAACATGACGTCTCTGAGATTCCTAAATCTTAATGGTAATGGTTATAATTACTTAATCCCATATTGGTTAAGTAATCTTAGGAATCTTGATACTTTGAGTCTTGGATCTAACTTGTTTAGTAGCATCGAAGGTGGTTTGTCCTCAGTGGTTAGAAACAATTGTCAGTTGAAAAATCTTGATTTATCATTTAACCATTTTCTTGGTGAAGATGTTTTTGGAAGCTATGAAAATCTATCTACAAGTTGCAAAGAGTATGGTCTAGAAAAGCTTGATCTAGAAAACATGATCAAATTTGGGACACATACAATTCCAAGTTGGTTCGGAGAATTGAAAAACTTGAATTTTCTTAATTTTCAAAAGAATTCACTTCATGGTCCCATTCCTTATTCATTTGGAAATTTGTCTAATCTTGAACAGTTGGATATTTCCTATAATATGCTTAATGGAGGAATTCCAACCTCATTTGAAAAATTATCAAACATAAGGGTCTTGAATCTTAGAGAGAACAATTTGGATAGGGTCGTTCCAGAAAGTTTTGGACAACTTCAAAGTCTTATTTTTCTCGATCTTTCTCAAAATGACCTCAAAGGTGCTCTTTCAGAAATCCACTTTGCTAATCTTTCTCAGTTGGAATCCTTATTTATGGATCAAAATGGGCTTCTATCATTTAAAATGAAACATAGTTGGGTTCCTCCTTTTCAGTTAAAGAGTTTTTCTGTGAGCTCGACTCTGGGCTATGAAAAACTTGAATTCCCTCGGTGGATTGGAACACAAAAAGAAATAGCATATTTAAATCTCTTCAATACTAACATTGTAGGACCCGTACCGGAATGGTTAAGATTTCAAAATTTAGTTTTTCTAGATATTTCCTACAATCAAATTAATGGATCACTTCCAAAGAGCATTGATGATCAAATGCCTAACTTGATTGCACTATTGATTTCCAATACTCACATCAATGGTTACTTGCCAAAGTCCCTTTGTAGATTGAAGAATCTAATGCTTCTGATAGTTTCAAACAACCAACTATCTGGGACAATCCCTAGTTGTTTGTCAGATCTAAACTTGTTTCTATTGGATCTATCATCAAACAAGCTCTTAGGAGTAATTCCTTCTTCATTTCAAAACCTTTCAAATCTTCAAGTGATGAACTTGGCAAGAAATCAACTTCAAGGGGAGCCACTCATAGCCATGAGAAGTTTCGAATCTTTGTTTGTTTTGGATCTTGAAGGAAACAAATTTTGTGGCAATATTCCTGAGTGGATGGGAAGAAGCCTTCAAAATTTACAAATTTTGAATCTTCGAGGCAATATGTTCAATGATACCATTCCTTCAACTTTGTGGTTACTTCCTCGCTTACAAATTTTGATCCTTGCTGACAACAAATTAGTGGGAAACATCCCACCAAATGTTGGCAATTTTAGTGCAAATCGAAGACCCATAGCAAATGGTGGATTGGTGTGCAACTCTGCTGAAGACCCCTATGCATTCTGCTATGTGAGCTACATTACACAAGCCTTGAAATCAAGCAAGTTGAACTACTCCTATTTACAGCTCTATTCAATGGTAAATATAGACCTCGCCAATAACAACTTGCATGGACATATTCCAAGTGAAATAGTGGCAATAAATGGTTTGTTTGCCTTAAATTTGTCTCATAATAATCTATCGGGATCTATTCCTGTGGAGATCGGAAGTTCACTAGCATTGGAATCTCTTGACCTCTCTTTCAATCAGCTCTCTGGATCAATTCCAAATAGTATGGCAAGCTTAAACTCACTAGGCACGTTGAAATTGTCCAACAACAATTTTTCAGGACACATTCCTCGAGAAGGCCATCTTTCAACCTTCAATGATGCGTCCAGTTATGAAAATAATCCAAATCTTTGTGGAGCCCCACTTGCTGTTATATGCCCGAATGAAAATCCAAATGAACCTTCCGTTGGAATCGACAATTTTTATGATAATGATAGTCATGGAGAGCATAAGTTGGAGAAAATGTGGTTTTGGATTATTGTGGTGCTAGGATATGCTTTGGGATTTTGGGCAGTTGTTGGAACTTTAATATTGAAGAGAAGTTGGAGATATGCTTACTTCCAGTTTATGGATGAAACGAAAGACAAGATCTATGTCGCAATATTAGTGAATATGAAGAGGTTGAAACAACGTATGAGAGGAAATATGAATCGATGAGTTTTGTAATTTATTTGTCCATGTAATAATTTTGTTGTACTTTGATCCATTGAATATATTGAATCAAACAACTGTCTTTTTTTCCCTTTTTATGGCATGTTAATAATTTGGCTTTCAATTCAAATTTGTATTGCCAAATAATTCATGCAAAAACTGCAATTTCGACATATTTTCGTCCCATGTCGAAATTGCAAAAAGTTCTATAATTCATACTCCCATTTGTTAGTTTCTATTTCTATCGTTTATATTTTAAGATTGTTTTGAAAATCAATGTCAAAATTTGCAAACTTAAAAAATGTGTTTTCAAAACCTTGTTTTTTTTTTTTTTTTTCTTTTAAGAAAAGGACCTGATAAAAATTCAAATACACGTCGAAAATATGAAAAATATGAGTAAAAATTTGTTAGATAAAAAGCAGAACTTTCAAAACTAAAAAACTAAATGACATTATATGTTTAGAAACATTTCAAGTTTACCAGCACTCATTCTAAATAATATATATATATATATATATTTAGAAGTATGTTTTTGTTTTTTCATCGCAGCTAAAAGTCCAAGTTTTTTATTAATTTTTTAAAAAGAAATAATAGCAAATAAATTTTGAGAAAAAAATCTCAATATTTTAAAATGTTTAAATATAAAAAACAAAAACAACTATCATGAGATCTAGTTCTAGTACATGCTTTTGAGAGTCATGAGTTATAAAGGTGTAAAAAGAATCATGTTGAAGTTATGGTGGCCAACTATTTAAAATTAATATCGTACAAGTTTTAGTAAAGAAAATTATTTCAAATGGTAAAACTGTTGAAAATATTTACAATACATAAAAAAATTTTAGGTCTATCACCATCTATCATTGATAGTTCTAAAATTTTGCTATATTTTGTAAATAGTTTGGTTCATTTTTTTATATTTGCAAATAACTCTTTTACTAACGGTTAAGCATAGTAGGATCAGATAGTTACTAGTCAAGACACTACTTGTATGAAGTGCCAAATTTTAGAGAGAACAAAATGTTGTTTAGATACTTATTGAACTGATTCACGGGATAAATGGTATTCGGAGATTTGATTATTGAAATGTGAAAACTCAAGTCAAGTCACAGGATAAAGAAAATGTAATGAAGGCTAAATCATAAATTTTATCAATGTAAATTATGAATTGTATATTAGTAAAGATGTCCACGGGACAGGGCAGTGATGGTGAAGACTTTTCCGTTCCTATTCCCACCCCTTTATTTCATTCCCTGTCCCCGCGGGACTAAATCATAAATTTTATCAATGTAATTATGAATTGTATACTAGTAGAGATGTCCACGGGACAGGGCAGGGATGGAGAAGACTTTCCCGTCCATATCCCGACCCCTTTATTTCATTCCCTATCCCTGCAAAATTCCCCACGGTGATTCCCCACAAGAAATTCGTGGAGATCGGGTTCCCCACGGAAAAAATTTTCCGTTTGTTTTTTTAAATATATTTATTTTTAGCAATTTTTTTATTCTCAACCAAATAAAATTATATATATTAAATGAGTTATTTCCAATAAATTTTTCATTCAAATAAAATAGTGTACAAATTTATTATAAAAATAATACTATTATATGTGTAAAAATATATTTTAATCCTATAATTTATAAAAGTTAAAATTTAATTATTATATTATAGTCAAGCTTTCCATTTAAATACTACAACATTTATGACTTAGAAAGTTTTAAAGATTAAAACAATTTAGAAATGTATTAAAGTACGAAAAAGTTGAAATGAAAATTAGAAAATAACTAACTTTTTATATCACAATTTTTGTAAAAAGTATATAGATAAAATAATAATAATATTAATAATAATAACAAGTATAATAAATATAATAATTTTATTATTATAAACCCATATTCTCTTTATTAATTTAAAACACTTAGAAGTACTATTTATCATGTTTTAAACTTAATTCATTATATATATATACATACATACATATATATATATATATATACATTATGTAATGTAACATAAATTATATAATATTACGAAATAATTATAAAAAATTTTCAAATAAATTATATTCATAAATAAATTAATAATAGTTTATTGTTAACTAAATATCAATAGGTAACTACAGTTAGTTTTATGATTTATAAATACATGGTATCAAACACATTTAAATCGGAAAAATTAAAATAATATTGTAGTTTTCAAAAAAAATTTATAAAAATATTGTAGTTTTGAAACTATTTAAAAAATATTGTTGTTTTTTTTCTTAATATGTCGAGTGTTGAAAATTCAACCAACATAGGTTGAATTTTCAACATTCGACCTTTACTTTTTTTTTTTTTTTAATTTTCTAATAATATGTCGAGTGTTGAAAATTCGACCTACCTAGGTCGAATGTTGAGCTTTTCTTTGTGGCCGATCGTAGAGGATTTAGTAAGCGATCGTTTAGTCATACTAAGCGATCGTAGAGATATTGTAAACGATCGTTTAGCGTCTCGTAAGCGGTCGATTAATCTTGTTGGTTCATTTGTTTTTTCCAAAAGTTTGCACCTATTGTTATATTAATATAGAATTACAAAACGATTGTGTGCGATAGTGTATAATTACTAAACGATCGCATTGTAATTTAAACACGATTGTGTGCGATAGTGTATAATTACTAAACGATTCTTTAATTTCCTTTAGGTCGATGTTTCTTCTTTAATTTTCCAGCCCTCGACCTCTTCTTCAAATTTTCTCCTCTTCCCTTAATTTCCTTTAGGTCGAGGGTCAAACCCTCGACCTCTTCTTTAATTTTCGATAGGTCGAGGGTTGAACCCTCGTTCTCTTCTCAATTTCCTTTAGGTCGAGGGTCAAATCCTCGATCTCTTCTTTAATTTTCGACAGGTCGAGGGTTGAACTCTCGTTCTCTTCTCAATTTCCTTTAGGTCAAGAGTCAAACCCTCGATCTTTTCTTTAATTTTCGACAGGTCGAGGGTTGAACCCTCAAAAAAATATTTTACACAAAATCTCTACCTCGAAAACTCTAAAACACCATAGATTTCTAAATAGTTTCAGAACCACTATATTTCCCTAAATTGTTTTCCTAATCACAATATTAAAAAAAACCTCCCATTTAAACCATTGTTAAAATTAGAATTTAATTTCTGAAAAATATACATTTGAAGACATGAAATACAACTTAATTTCCATTGATTCCCTTGTTTTCAAATTGTTGTTTTTAATTTATCTAACAAAATGTTCCTAACTTTTCGTAGGTTTGCTTTCACCATATCTTGCAATTTTTTTGGGTTAACATTAGTTTTCAATTATTATTATTATTATTTTTTGGGTATTTTAGCATGTCATTTCTAGTTTGATTTGGTGGTCTTAGGTGTTCTTTTACTTTTCTTTGTTTTGACTTTTGTTTCGTTCTTAATCGATTTCAAAAACCTAAACTAAAAATAATTAACAAATTGGTCATTTTATATTTGTGAGATTTTAGGTGGTCTGTTATTAAGATAATTGTTTCAAATAGCATAACAGTAAAAAATATTTTTAAATATAACAAAATATCATTATTTATCAGTGATAGACAGTAATAAACACTAATAGATATATTGTTATATATAGTTATCATTGTAGCTACCATATGTTTATAAGTGTCTATCACTTATACATAGTAATATTTTACTATATTTATAAATAAGTTGTTTTGTTTTTCTATATTTGAAATTAACCTATGTATTATCTGATAT
The DNA here is from genome assembly GCF_027475165.1 of Benincasa hispida. Taxonomy (NCBI): domain Eukaryota; kingdom Viridiplantae; phylum Streptophyta; class Magnoliopsida; order Cucurbitales; family Cucurbitaceae; genus Benincasa; species Benincasa hispida. The sequence continues at coordinate 19,220,527 of NC_143482.1, read as the reverse complement.
TTTATTTTTTATAACATTTTTAAATCTAATTTGTATATATTTTCTTAAACTGTTTTTCTTAATACATTATATTTTATTTTATCATTGACTCGAGTATTTTGATCTATTATCATAATTTAAGAAAATGGATTGGTTCATCAATTTACTTTTCTTTTTGGAAAAAAATATTTGACTAGTTTTAAAAACTGATTTTAGATTTAATTATTTGCCTAGTGAGTCCTACATCCCTTCATTTACCTTTATATGGTACAAAAATGAAATACTTCCAAAGCCCAATCTCACAATCAAGTGTAAACCTCATGGCACAACCCATAAGTCAGGTTGAAGACTTTTTGAGTGTTGACAAAACTTACAGATGATGACTTCTCTTAGTCAAGGGCAAGACAAGAAAAGCTTTTTTTAATACTATATTATTTTCTACTTATTTTCATGTCCACATCCCCTGATGTTGTCTCAATAAAAATCTAGATTAATTTATTTTATTTAGAGTTGTTATGGACTATTTAGTATCTAAGGGCAAGCACGTAAATGAACGTTTATATACAGGTCAAGCGACCAAACTCGGGGCAAGACTGAACCAAGGGGGTGAAGTGAATGGGCAAAGACTCAAGTACAAAGTTCGGATTCAACTGATTTTTAGGTAAAAAATGGCAATCATAACAAATAGCAAAGTTAGGTTAATTATTTATAAATATAGTAAAGATTTTAAAATCACTTCAAATCTCGAAGTAACACAACAACCCAATCATAGTTGTGGAAGCGGATGCTCTTGCACTTACTGTAACAATAATAAAATAACAACTAGAGAAATGAATAAAAAGACATATAGAGATTGTAACCTAGTTCAGTGATAAACCAATTATCTCTAGAGGACAATTTGTCCAGGAAAGATAAATCACTAATTTTAAATAGTCAAGCTTTTACAAGAGTACTTAAATAAAAAAATAACAGCATTTATTTATAGAAACACATGTAAAGCCAGACTCAAAGATCACCTAGGTTCCCCCTAAATGTGAGACTTCTTCTCAATAGAACTTGGGCTCCCCCTAAGTATGTGATATTAATGAAGAACACTTAAGCTTCCCTCAATGTACGAGACTCCTCTTCAATGCAATCTTTCCCACTACTAGTGAAGATGATTCACTAAGATGACTTAGGCTCCCCTATGTTGAAAATCTCTCATTCCCATAATGATGTCTTAGGCTGCCCCTAAGATAAAGAATCCATTCTCGAATGATAAGTCATAGGCTCCCCTAAGGCCTTGAAAGCTTCTTATTCAACCGTGATTTTGCAGAAAGAGTAGATCAAATCAATAACAGTACTTGACTGTACTGTAACACACACCACCATTCAAAGTACAACGCAGACCAATAAGAAAGGAATAATCCATAGAAAATCATTATGAAAAATATTCCAAATATGAAAAACTATAATCTACAGAAACAGAAAATCTTGTATGACATCTTTTGTGACAACTTCTTTAACAACATCCGGTCAATCGCAAAACAAAGGAACTCTAATAGTTTATTCCAATTTTGACCTCCCACGTTTGTTAATCTTCCGTCATCTGGAGGCAAATTCACCGCAATAACAAGCCACTTGCAGGTGGGCTTGATTCTATTTTATTGAAATTGCCCATAAAATCCACACATTGATTCAAGGTCAATTTCACTTTATGTCTATGCTTGTTTATAGAAAACTTGGACTCAATGAGGTAAAGCACACTATAATATCCTTGCAAATGGATGACAGATTCTAGACTTACCACGAGATATCGTTGAGGATGTATTAGTTCAGGTTGACAAGTTTATCTTTTCTGCAGACTTTAGTACTAGATATGGAGGAAGACCCTGAGGTTCTCATCATCTTGGGGAGACCATTCTTGGCCACTAGAAAGACTAGTCTAAGTCTTTATAGTCTAGTAGAGCAAACAAAAATTATCAAGAATAAAGAAAAAAAAAACCAAAAACCAGCTCCATCAGAAGAATACCAAATCAACAAAACCACCAGCAGAGAACAACATCGAATCATCCAAACCACCAACAAATCACAACACATTTTCTCCCCCATTTTGAAATAATATTGAGTTAATTGATAAGAGAGATGGTGAAGGACCAACTAGTTCAGTGTCAGAGAGCAAGTCAGGTTTGTGCATCAATAGAATGCCACAGATCAGTTGTGGATACAAAATGGGAATTTAGTAGCTTGAGAGCAATATGGCACTTGATTTGATTACGAATAAAGGTCCCATAGTTGAATTGAGCTGAAGTTCGATCTGACAAAGTAAGGCAACAAGAGAGAGTGAAACCAGATTTATGAGAAGACGAACACCAATTGGAGATCCCAATTTTATGGAGAATTGCATACTTTACACTTGACATAGTTGTAGATAGTTGCCCCTTCCTTGCCAGAATTTGGAGTGCCACCGATCAATTAAAAAGCTAAGTCCTTGATTGAAGGACATTGCTCTGTCACACTGGTAGGAACATTCGATTGAGGAACTGATTAACCAAAGCAGTTAAAAAAAAAACAAAGGGACGTCGTCTCACATGAACTTTCTGATAATTATGGTTGGTTGGATTGTCAATGTCTTATGACAGATTGACTATAAATTCACACACAACTTGAGGGTAGTAAGGATCATATTCAAAACAGTGCGTTCCAAACCAGCATTCAAAATGGACTCCATAAGCCCATTATAATACTGTGTTCGATCTGATAATTCTTTTTCATCCACAATATTCCTTTTAACAACATACTTCCGCATGCTAGCTCCTTTTTGTATGAAATTACATTACATTTAATGGAATAAGTGGAACATTTGAAGAGCTAGATTCCTTTCCCTTGATTCTAGGAGAGGCATGTGTAACAGTAGCTTGAGTTGTGTGGTCATCATTTGAGCTACTCTTCAAGGCCCAGTACCTAGATGATGAGGAAACATAGAATCAGATTTCTCAGATGGTTCCTTTGATGTTTCAGACGACCCTACATCAACATTTTTAACATCTCTAGTTTGCTTCGAGCCTAACTCAGACAAAGGAATATTCTCGTCAGAACTAAGATCATTCTCTTTGTTTTTGTCACCAAGTCTAGCACGACATCAGTTTTAGCAGAATTCATATCAACTTCACTTTTACGTCTCATTAATACTTCAGCAACTTCTTCAGTTATCTCAAGGTGTTCAATAGATACATTTTCAGTAACATTCATTAAAACAATATCCACAGATGTTTCAGAAAATTTTTTACATAAGTTTCTTTAGAGACATTATTCTTAGCATAGAATCAACAGTCCCATTTTCACGTTCTATATTCCTGGACGGGCTCAATTCAGACACAACTTTGTCAACGATTTCATTTAATAGTTCCTCATTAGTAGGATGATGAGACAGGTTATCAGCATCTCTTTTCTTATTCTCAGTAGAAATATTAGGATCCGGATGACAAATATTTTCAACAGCGGTAGACATGCAATTCAACAGTAGGATTTACTTCCTCTGACACCCTAACCTCATAATGAATCACAGAAGATGGATCGACATTATCTCGAACCACATCCTTATTTTTTTCTACCTAGTTTGATAAACTCATGCATGGACTGAGAAGAATTACTAATGGTAGTTTGATCATTTTGAAGGCGAGTTTCACGGCCATGGCCAATAAGATCAGTCATTGTGAGAGTAGTTGTACTTACCTTTTCAACCCTTCACGAGCCAATACCAGATCGTCTCCGTTTAGAGGGAGGAGGAACTCCAATGTCTTCATTACAATCTAGAAGACCTCATACACAAACGCCATATCTGTATGTGGTGGCAGAAGGAATATCCTTCTTGACATGCTGCATTCGTTTTGATTTTTCTTCGTATCTCACCAGTTCGTATCAAAGGTATGAGTCCCTTGTCTAATTCTCACCATTAGCCTTAACTTCAAAATACAAATAGACATTGAGAAGATGGAGATGAGTGGTTGGAGGAAAGGATGTTCCATGATGGTTTTTGAAAACCTGTTAATCAACAACTGCTAATAACAGATATTCTGATTAAAATTGAATATAAAACCCATTTACTCAAGTGAAAACCTTCAACTGTCTCAATTAATGCACGAATTGAACTGCATCGAGGGCCTTGGTAAATATGTATGCAATTTGATTCTTCTTTGTACGAATGTGTTCTAAAATAATTTTATTGCTTTCAACCAGCGCTCAAATAAAATGATGATAAATGTCTATTTGGTTGGTCCGACAATGTTAGATAGGAAATATTAATGGCACTCATGTTGTCACAATATAGAGTCATGACATCTTGCGTAACATCATTCTTTTTCAGCATTAGTTTGATCCACATCAACTGAGTGCAACTATTTCCAATTGCGATGTATTCAGCTTCAACCATAGATAACTAAACACAGTTCTTTTACTTATTAAACCATGATATCTGACGGTATGTGCAAGCGCACACAATCAGAGTAATAAATCCCAAATAGGGTATCGTCCTCAGGGACCGGCGTGAGCAAAATTTTCCTAACTTAACTATCACAATTCTTTGTCTATTTTATCCCCGCTACCAAAAGATGATTTTTATCCACAACTACATATGACAAAAATCCAGTCACACACAAGAATAATTTAGAGCAAATCAATTCCAGGGTGTTGTTTCTTTTAGGGAATACAATGAATATGACATGCAATTGATTGAAATCGATAGATTGAGGCTAGAAGTTCTAAAATCAGGAAATCTTCTCTCGAGCTCAAGCCATCCTAATAACTACCCATCGACCGAATCTTTTCTATCGCTTGAACAGTTACAACATTAAGACCCTTCAATCGCACCCTTTATTATTCCAAATTATTGGGTCCAGTAAATTAAATTCACTCTCAAGACATCTAATTAACTTAAATTCATTCAATTAATGACGAGTTAATCAAAAGCATTAAACACAAATAATTTATAAATCTATACAAAATCGATCAATTGTAAATTCAATATTCAAAGTAACATCCCTAAAATCCACAAATACCCTAAAATAAAAGAGTTTAGCTATGCATGATTCCGATAACAGTGTTCAATAAACAAATAATCATTATGGAGAAAAATAAATTAACAAAGAAGAACGATCTCCCCTAAATAAGCTTCAATCCCAATCACGATCTTCTCGACTCTCGTCACGAATAACGGATTATTCTTCAACAACACTTTACAATCACAATCAATCTTCCTGTCACTATCAATCCAGAAACACTCTCAATAAAAAATTCAATTCTTCAACAAAAAACGATCAGAATTGCTCTATTTCGGTTCTTGTACGGTCTAGAATCTATCAAGCCGGCTCTCTGTTTTTTTCTCTCTTCGAACCTGGTAGCGCACACTAATATTTATAAGATGCTCGCAATGATGCAATGTTGCAAACCAGTGTTGCAACACTGGCATCATGCCAACCACGCGTTAATGTCGTAGCGTTGCAATGCTGGCCTATTTCAACTTGCTCTCAGGTCTACAACGTCAAGGAGCAGCGCTGCAACGTTCTTTCAACGTTGGCTCTCCCAAATTGCCTTCCAAATCTTCCTCTTTTCTTGATCTTGAGTTCTTAGTTTCTTCCTAATTCCATAGCCAAACCGTAATTGCTCAAAATTTGAGTTTTGCCCCTCGTTTTTTTATCATTTTCGCACAAATTGCTCTTGATGCTTAGTTCCCTGAAATTACTCAATAAACCACGTCAAACTAAACAAAACTAGCAATATTAGTTCTAAATTTAAAGGTAATAAAAGCACTTTTTAGATGCTTTTCACCACCCCAAACATAAAACTTTGCTAGTCCTGAGCAAAGAAAAGAAAGAAACACAAAGTAGAAGAAGTAATGAATACTAAAATGAAAAAGTTCAAGGCATGCAATCTCTTATTCCGGTTTCATCAACTTCTCAACATATACAACACTCATCCACAAAAAAATTCAGATACATCCTAATTGTTGAGAGTTTCTAAAGCCAAAACTTTGTATCCCGTGTATGTGTGTCTCTTCCTTTAATTCGAAACTCAAAAATTGACTTAAGATTTAATTAAGCTTCATTAGTTTTTCCCCTAATCTAGCTCAAACACCAATCTTCAAGCATCACCAATCTCAAGGAAGTAATATGTCCACTAAGGTACCTTATTTCTGTTTCTTTTTTTTTTTCTCTCTCTCTCTCTCTCTCTTTTTTTTTTTACAGCAAAATGGCCCTAAACTTGCATCATTTTACCTAGGGGCACTAGCTTTCACACATCCACTGTAGGGAACCATACCTAGTCAATTCCCAATTCCCAAGTGTCCTAACTAATCACAACAAATGCAGCTCTTTTTACCCCCATCCATGCATACACATTGCAAGTTTACAATAAAAAAAGATATTTTTTTTAAGCACATGAGTATACTCTTCTTTTTATTTATTTATTTCCAATGACAAATAATTCCCCTTAGTCTAACATTACAAACCATCATGCAAGACACTATCTAACCAGTTGGGCCTTTCGAGGTGACATCCAAATTGACTTAAATCACTACTTTGTTCAGTTAGATGTTCTAAATTGAAGTGGTTCATGCTCAAGATAATAGAGGATACAAAGAAGGATTCAGAACAAAGAATACTCAAGATAGGACTATGTTATCAAATTTCTACTTCAAAGCATGACATACACATCATGAGTGACTCATCAACCATCACAGTAAAAGAAAGCATCCAAAGAACATAATTCAATCAGTCTCAATATTCTTCCAAACCAAAATCAACTCTTTTTCAAAATTTTCAAAATTTTTCAATTTTTCCGCAAAATCAACAATAACATGCATAAAACAATAAACTCAAAATAGCATGCCTAAAAACACAAGATTCAAGCATAAAGTACGCCCCCCACCCCAAACGTAAAAAGATGCATTTTCCCCAATGAATAACATCTAAAACAATCACACAACAGATGAGTGATACAAGCCTAGGTAATGAGCAAGGATTTACAAATTTGGATGGTGAACTGGTTCTTGAAAACACTTGAGCATCCTTTCCAACCTGAGGATCAAAACAAAATAATCATGAATTGGCTCTCTATATTTTTTAAAAAATCAAATAAAAATAAAATCAAGCTAAATTAAAACAAGAACACTTGGTTTGCCTCCAAAGAAGCGCATGGTTTAACGTTTTTAGCTAGACAAGGACAAATTGATCACTCTGTAAAGCGTAAGTCCTCCACACCACGCTTCTCATCTCCACAGTAGTGTTTCAACCTCTGGGCATTGACCATGAACGTTGCTCTTGTTGGGATTGGTGTCCTAATTCTCCCAGTGGTCTTGTAGTTTGTAAACATTTTTGTATACATTGTTATTAATAAAATAAGTGTTATTTTATTTGTATTTACTCATATCCAATAAACTAAGATCCATGATTATTTCATGTAAACTTAAGCATGTATGTGATACATACAAGTGGATCATGCCTTAAGTAATAACCTAAATGGTCTGTAGTATAAGGATAAAAGAGGGATACCTTATCCTGGTGATACTACGGATATGACCCGCTTTGTAGATATTTACAAGTGTTGTAAAGTGCTACAAATGGTCTGATCCTGACTATTCATGTGGAAACATGCGAGCAAGAGTGAAACTGTGGGAACATGTGGAAACATGATTCGTCTCTTTATATAACACCGTTGATAATTGAGACTTACATTTCACTAAAATGACCAAAGGTGACATGACCGTAATCCTGAGTGTTTTGGGAACTTCTGCCTATAAAGGCAGTCCTTTGATTAGTATGAGTGAGAGTGGCCAGATTTCCAATTCAACAAGCCTACCTTTTTGATGATTCGTCTTTGAGGAGTGGGGAACTCAACTACAGAAGACAGAATTAACTCATTCCTTGAAGCAGGGGTAAGTAGATAAATTACTCCCTTGAGGGTTGATTCCGGGTGTTGAACATAGTAGCCACACCCTCTCTTTGGAAAAGAGGACTCAGTCATAGTAGGACTATGACTTATTGTTCATTAGAGGAATCAGTGGTACTTAATGAGTTAGACGTAACTATAGGGATAAAATGGTAAATTAGCCCAGCTGTACTTACGAGCGATTTGTGAAGGGTTATCGCACTGTTGATTGGTTATAAGGACATAGAAATATATCTGTAGTGAGAAGAGTGCAACTGTCGATTTTTAGTGGAGTGCTCAGCAGATAACGGATGGTGGATCCCGTGACTAAAGAGTTTAGCCAGTTATTCGCGTACCGTTAAGCTTCAAGCTACGAATCCATGAAGTCCCCTTGGTAGCTCAATGGGTTCAAGTTGAGAATTAGATTTTGGGTTAGTTTGAAGTGTTCGAATTAACAAGAGAAAATTCAATTATATGTGATATAATTGGTGTAATGTCTTAGATACATTAAATAGAGGAATCAATATAAATATGATTTATATTAAGTACCATAAAATAGAAAAGGAACTATGGTTTATATGTTTCATAAGATGAAATATTAAAGATATAGGTTATAAATATAATATGATAAGTTGGTTATCATATTTATTTATAATATATTGATTATATGATAATTAATTTTTTTTCTCTAATAATCGATTTTAGTGGGAGGTTATTGGAAGCTTTATGGTAACCGTGAGATAAAAGAAAAATGGTTTTCCAAAATTAGTAGTTGCTTCATTCGAAAAATTCTCACGGAAAAAGGCTATCAAGTAAAAATTGTTTTTACTAAGCGATAGTCGTTGAGAGCATACACGATCGCTTAGAGTTGACTAGACAATAGTTACTCATTGATCGTTGCTACATGATCGAGTAGTAAAGTCTATGTGATAGGCTTCCTTTTTCTAAACGATTGAGTATATCGTCTATGCGATAGACAGTGTTCATGAAGGAAATCAAACTCGAGATTTCCATGAGCAGTGGAAATAAGATCATTACAAATTACAATCATGAATGAACATTACAAATTACAATCGATACGAAACATGTGGTTATACAATCAATACAGAAATTACATCATGAACAACTACAAACAAACAAGGAGAAAACTCTACGAACATTTGTAGACTCGTCTCCACGCTCCTTGCTCACGAACGCTCGAACACATCAATCTCGAACGCTCGAACAACTCGACCGCAACATAGCACGAACACTTAGCACTTGTCCTCAGCGATCGCCTTGATCACGAACTTCTCAGCAACACGAATGGCCTCCACAGAACCTCGACAGTGTCGAATTGAGTAAGACACCACCAAGAAGGTTACCTTGGTATTCTCGGTGTGAGAATCTAGAGGGTGGGCTCTATTCAGACTTGGATTAAGACAGATGAAGGAGGAAACACTGATCGTGTACACGATTAGGCAAGTGGGAGATGATGGAGACCTATTGTATAGGTTGATGCCCAATCGTTTAGCTAAAGCTAAGCGATCGTTTGGCTCATCGCATAGCTCAGTGTCTGTCGCCTATAGACACTACATGATCATTTACTTTTGGCAAGTTGTCGCTTAGTAATTACTGCACGATCGTTTAGCTCGTTCAAGATGTCGTTTAGTAAATCGATATTTACTTGACAAATACCGTGAGTTTTCTTTTTGTGAGAGAAAATCTCAAAATTACTTTTCATCAAAACTTTTGTAAAACTTACTAAAATTAGGAAAACAATTTTTCTTTTAACTCACGGATACCATGAACTACTAATAACTACCCACCTAATTGGTTATTAAAGAAAAAGAATTAATTATCCAATAATTAATATTATTGTAAATATAATTGATAACCAACTTATTATACTATATTTATAACCTATAGTTTTAATATTTCATCTCATGAAACAGATAAACCATAGTTCTTTTTCTATTCCATGGTACTTAATGTAAATCTCATTTACATCAATCCTCCACTAGATGTATCTCATATATCATATCAATTATATCATATATCATCAAAATACCTCTTGTCAATTTGAACATTTTAAATCAACACCAATAACTGATCCTCAACTAAATCCATTGAGCTACCAAGGGAACCTTATGGACCTGTAGCTCAAAGCTCCAATGGTATGTGAATAACTTACTAAACTCTTTGGTCACGGGATCCACCATCCGTTAACTGCCAGGCACTCCACTAAAGACCGATAGCTAAACTCTCCTTACCACAGATATATTATGTGTCCATCTTAACCAATCAGCAGTGTGACAACCCTTCACTGATCGCTTGTAAGTACAACTAGGCCAATAACCTTATGCCTCTATAGTTATATCTAACTCCTTAAGTACCACTGATCCCTCTGATGAACATAAGTCATAGTTCTACTATGACTGAGTCTTCTCTTCCAAAAAGAAGCTACTGGACACTATGTTCAAGCCCCAGAATCAACCTTAAGGGAACAATCTCTCTACTTATCCCTGCTTCGGGAAAGGAGTGAATTCCATCTCGTGGATTGAGTTCTCAGCTCCCAAATCAGACAAGTCCGGAAAAAGGTAGGCATAACAGTTGACAATTTGGCCACTCTCACCCATACTAATCAAAGGACTGCCCTCAAAGGTAGAAGTTCCCAAAACACTTAGGATTGAAGTAGTGTCACCTATGGTCGTTTAGGTGAGATGTAAGTCTCGAGTATCAACGGCGTTATATACAGAGTTTTGTCATCTCATGGTCCAGGTCTTATACAAACTCTTTGTATAGGACACCCTTGCTCGCACGTCTCTACATGAATTTTCAGAATCAACCATCTGTAGTAGTTTACAACACTTGCAGACCTTTACAAAGCGAGTCGTATCCGTAGTGTTACCAGGATCAGGTATCCCACCTTAATCCTTATACTACAACCTATTTAGGTTATCACTTAAGGCATGATCCACTAGTATATACATATACATGCTTAAATTCACGTAAGATAACCAAGGAGATTTGTTTATTTGATATGAGTGCCAAAATTAAATAACACATATTCAGAATTAAATAATACTTATTTTATTCATCGAACAATGTGTATCTTTACAAAACAACGAGACTTTGGGAGAATTAGGACACCAATTCCAATAGTTCATATTTCCCACTTACTCGATCGTCTACTCGATCGTATACCTTCTTTCTTCCTCAATCCAAGATCATATAGAGACTACAACTCCTTGATTCTCACGCCGAGAATACCAATGTAACACTTTTTGTTGTTCTAACTCAGTTCGTGGATCGAGTTGGACTCAATTGGGTTCGAGGTTGTTCATGCTGTTGGTGTTCTGTTCGTTGTGTTCAATTGTTGTTTGTGGACGCATTACAGATTGATTTAGGGATATTTGAAGAATGATTCTTCAAAGGTATGCATACTCTATTCCTTGTATTCTCTTATAGCATGCTGTAATTTATATTGATGCATAATCTGTTTGTTTTCAGTTAGACTGTGATTGTTGTATTCATTCTGAATGGAATTTGGAACGATCCACTTCCGCTGCTTATCGAGATCTCTATTTATGATTTTCTTCAATTGGTATCATAGCCAAGTTTTTCTGATATTCCAAATTCCATTGCTGTATTGAACTTCTTTTACATCGTGGTGGGTTTTAAGTGTTCTATGTAGACTCGTAAATTGATTCTCTAAGCATATTGGATATGGACAATGATGAATGTGAATCATACAAGCTCATGTTGCCATAAACTTGATGACTTGGAAAGATGGAGATGGAGTGTGGATTCTGTATTATACTTATTTACACTTTATGCGATACTACTTCTAGATGTATGCGTTATTAATGAAATTCTTGTAGTATGCTATGCGTTGTCACAAGTTTTCCTATGCTGAAACCAAGTATAATTCCAACGCAAGTTTCTCCGAGTAATCCAGTAATCCGAGGTCGAACATAGGGATTATTATCGTTAATGTGTTACATTCGTGATATATGCGACTAGTTTTTACAATTAATAAAGATTGTGTGTTTGTACAGGAAAGTAAATTGTGGTAAAGTAAAATTGAGCAGATAAACTAAAGTTGCGTTAATAAAATAAATTGCGATGAAAATAAACCTAAGCTAATGTGATGCAAGATACAAGATACATGATATACATGATACTGAGTTCAAGACTGACTGTGAAGTTTATACAAAGGATCGTGGTATGCGATGACAAGTCTTTATGGATGAATCAGAAGAAGATAGAATAATTAGTACAAACGTCGCAGGTTTGTTAATTGTGTTAAAGATACAACTAAGGTTCTGCTTTCCCTTGGCGTACACCTTTCGGTGATCGGCCGTGTTCTTATATCTCTATGGTGAAACAGGAATGAACGTGGTGAACGCAAGGTTGATTCCATCTTTAGAAGTACTTCTTGCTTTAGTTAATGCATTCTTCTAACCCTCTCTCGATAGGCGGAATGGCATCTTCACTTCTGCTCTCACAGGTTAAGATGTCGTCTAGCATGCCTTGACTAAACTTAATTATTTCCTTAACCCAATTAATTTACTTGTTTAATTCTTGCTAATTACCCATGTGATTAAGAAAACGTCATGGAGAAAAATGAATTATGGGTGAATAGAAATAGACAGAGATATGATAATGGAAATGATCATAACATTCAATACTAAGATTAAGCGTCTGATATATGGTGTGAATGATAGACTAAGAACATGAATACAAGTGATGATAAAGAGATAGAAACAAATACAGAAGAGTGTCAACGTCTTGACACAGATCTGGACGGTGGATGAACAGAAGAGCTTCCCTCTCAGGCTTGCTCGTCTGGTAGAGGTGACCTTCGTACAGAGCTTCGACGGCGGGGATCAGAAGGATTCTTTGCCCGGAGACTCACCTCTCGACCTTGTCTCTTAATTCTTACTGGATCTACCCTGATTAGTCGCTCAACCAGTCTCTCCCTCAGATCAGTAACTTTTCTCTGTATTCAAACATATTTTTCAGTGAAATTTCAGAAGCTATTTATAGACGAGCTTGACTCTCTGTAGTGTGGTCCCCACTGTATTTTTATGGCAGTTCCAGAAATGGTGGAATGAATATCCCTTCTGTTACGCAATCAATCCCGTTCGACAACGGTCAGCTGTACACGTGCCAGAATCCTCCGCAATTACTTGCTCTTCACATCTTTGATCGTTTGCCCACATGCGGTGTTATTTTTTATTACCGCATGTGGTTGAGATTGCATTGATTGATTAGCTCTTGATCGATTGTCGCATGTGCCATCATTGCGTTGATTGTGTATTCATTCCTGAATGATGGGTGCAATGCGATGTAGATGCATTGTTCTTTTTATCTTGAGCCTTGAACGCATTTGGTGACTTGATTTCCTACAAAACAGATTCGAAATATTCTTTTCTACCATCGCAATGGTTTTAGTGGGTGTATTGATGACAATTTATAATTCTCACAATTCTTAGCTAATTTTTATACAATTGACGCAACTTTCCTTTATTTTGGTAGCAATATCTAAATAAAGTAGTATAAATAACTTGTATTTCTACAAGTTATCACACCCTCAAATTTAGATATATGCTTTTCCTCAAGCATATCTTCTACGAGGGCAATACTGCTCAATTCCCATCCTAAATTTTTTGTCAATTGGTTGCTCCAAATGCTCCACCTAGGCAACATGTCTTAACAATGCAATTTCCTTCTATCCTTGATAATTCCTAACAAAGCCCTACTTTATTCTCCTATACCACAAATTTCTGCGCAAAAATGCTTTTCTAGTTTTAAAAAGAATGTTTACCTCTTCTTGTGAAAACAAGTTGATGCGTCTGGATGCGGTGGTCAAATTTTGCGTCATTTATTAGAGACTGTTGATCATGGTTACACCCTTCGTTTTGGCTTGTTCCCACGGGTGTCATGCGAACATCCAACTACGGTTGTGTGCCAATATTAACTTTAACTCTTGAATTTCATAGGAGTTGTCTCTTGTTTCTTTTATTTTTTTCCCTTTTCTCATTTCATATTACGTTGCTCTTGGAAACCCACCTTCGTTTTGGCTTGCTCCCACGGGTGTCATGCGAACATCCAACTACGAGCAGGCTCCTTTCACAACTAACTCTTATCAGGTTGGGATTGTTTTTGAGTTTTCCCTTGCGCTGACATTGGAGTTTTGTATGAATTTTTTTTTAATGTTAATGAACACATTTTTCTTAATGACCGCATCTACTTGATCTCATATGCTCAAACCTTCCCCACCCCCAAATTTAGAGATGTGCAAGGTCCTCATTGCGTTGTTTGGATAGAATAGACAAACACTTAGACAAAATTTCAAAAAGAAGGTTTGAGTAGAATTTTGAAGGATAAAAGGTAAAGCATTGCTATAGCTACAAATTAACTAAGTGTTAGTGGAAAATACAAAGTGTGGGAAATGTTACTAAGTGTATGCATATTATACATCATGGCAGCGCAATGAATAACGCAAAGTAAAAGATGAAGAATATCGCAAATAATGACAAAGGATGATAAGGAAGAGGCTATTTCATACTTGAAAGAATTGTTACTTAGTTGTATTAAAAATTAACTAAGTATACAAGGAATTACAATTAACGCAATACAAAATTTGAAGTATGCACAAAGAATCAAAGAATTAGCTTCTTTACCTAGAAAATAATGGATGAAATTATAAATAAAAGAATGACCGCAATAAAAAATGTAAAGTTATTGAGGAGGAGGAGGAGGTTCTGGTGGAGGATTTTGGTGAGGTACGCGAGGAGCTTCTTCGAAGTGTAGATGCTGCTGGAGATGTGGAGGCACCATGGGATCATGAAGATACATTGTCAAGAAGTTGAAGTACTTATGGTTGCGCTCCGCTAGTTGCCTCTGGTTCAGGTGGATCGTATAGATGTTGAGTTGACTATTGATCATCACCTACCTTGTCATTGCAACATTGCATTGTAAATCTTCTACTCGCTCGTTTACCATATCTATTCTCTGGCAGAGAAGGTCTGTTGTTGGGAGAAGAGTTCTTATTGTTGGGAAAAAAGGTTCGCATATCTGCTAGTTCAGCAGCTAAGGAGGCAATGGTAGGTTGTGCCTGTGATGTTTCGCCATCAATGTTTTGGGGTTGGGTAGAAGTGCCTTCACCCAAATTGCGTGGGTCATCAACAAGTGGCGGTGTAAGGGGAATTTACAGTGATGATGATGAAGGTGAGGATAGAGCTACTGGATATGCGTTCGGAGAATCAGGGGCAAGGAGAAGGTTGGTGAAATGCTTGGGAAGTGAAGAAGAGGGTTGTTCGGAAGGGCTTGGAGGGCGAATTATCAAAGGCAAAGGGTCCAAGGGTTCTGGTTCTTGTGTTGGTGAGTCTTGGAATTCCCCTTTCCTTTGTCATCTTTGAGTTTTTCTTTGGCTTGGGTTGCTGCGGCGCATTTAAATCAATGACGGGCCTCTTCAATGGAAGCTCGGGGCAGTGTGGGGAATCTTTGAGGAGCAACCTCAAAATCTTGACGTTTATGAGGCCATGAACTTCAGGCATGGGTTTTTCCAAAATGCCTACACTCATTGATAGGCATAAACTTGAGACAGTCCATGGAAAGAAATACTGACCTCTTATGTGCCCTACAAAACCTCGAATTTATCTTGCGATCAACTGGCCCACATCGATTGGAATCTGCACGCAATGCAATATGCGGCCATGACTCGATCCCTCGAAATTTTTTTGTCATGGGAAGTCATGATGAATTTCCGTTTTACCAAATATACCCAAAGTCGGGCCTCGAGAAGCAGTGTCTTGGATGCCAGAGTTCTGATGCCTTTTAATGAAACCGTCCACTTAGTGCCTAGTTGTGTTAAAATTTGCAACAGATCTTCCATCTGCTCTTCAATAGGATCATCAATGATTTTATTACCCAGTGCATCTGGGTTGTCCTTCATCAAGTATAATTCATTGATGTCACTTGCCCTGAAAGAAACCATTTCCCCTTTCATGGTCACCACATCCTTGGTGCCATGTAGCCGTCCATTGTAGAAGTCTCGCACTACCTTTGGAATGACAATGGCTGGGCACTGGCAAAAAGTTTCCCATCCATGCTCTACTATGACGCTCGTAATCAAGTCTAGTAGTGGTGTTGGCACAGGGAAAAATCCCATCTCCATCAGCATATCATCGTTTTCTCTCTTTTTCGATGGACACCCCTTTTCCAACGCGGGCTCACTGCTTTCTACAACTGCTTTGCCCTTTTTTTGGTCAAAGCAAGGCGGGATTCTTGCCTTTGTTTCCTTTCCCTCTCCTCGTGTTGTTTCTTTTTCTCTCATTCAGCATGTTCTTTTCCTTTCTTCTTTCGTAAGCATTGAACATTCGCTCGGTGCTTCCTCTCATTCTCCTCTTTCTTCTTCCTTTCTTCTTCTTCTCTCTTCTTCTTCAATTTATTTTTCAAACTGCTCGAAGGCCAGAAAAATGTGTTGTTCCTCTTCGAGCCTTTTCCTTTCTTCTTCTGTTGAAATCTCATTGTTGCGGCGCACCTTCTCATCTTGTAATTTTCTTCTTCGACTACCTTCTGCGATGATTAGCTATGCTCGCAACATTTTCTTGTGCTTATCTTCCTCCTCCCTTCTTCTCCTCTCCTACTCTTCTAACGCATCTATCAAAATTGGTGGGTCAATTGTTGACCCTTGCGGCGCATTCTCCTTGCGATGCTATGTCAAGGGGGTGATTTCTACATCTTCTCCTACGGCAGTTGCAACCATTTGTGGTGTTTCAGGTTGCGCTGATTCTCTCAGTTGCGCTGACTCCCCCTTATCCCCCCTTACAAAGGTGAATTCTCGATCCAGTTCTGGGCTCTCAGCCATCTTTCTCTTCTCTTCCTCCTTCTTCAAACGCCTCTCATCCCACCTACGTTCCTTCTTCAGACGCCTCTCATCCCACCTACGTTCCTTCTTCCTGATTGGATGGGCTTCCTCATCTCCTTCAGCCCTCTTCTTTTTTATCTTTTTTTTCTTCTTCTTCTTCTCTTTAGCCTCTTTCGGCTGCTTCTTCGCTACCGCTTCCTCCTAAGCGACCCTGATGGGTCTCTCATAGGATTCTGTGTTAGCAGTTTCCTTAGGATCCAAGATTGTCAGAGCACTTCTCCTTGATGCTTCCTCCATCTCCTCCTTCAAAGGCAGTGGTTGGTTTACAACCCCAGCTTCGAGAAATCCTCCTTCATTCTCCATGTTGCTGAGTATACTCCCAAACACTTCCTTATCGTCCCTTATTTTATTTTCACTTTCAGAGGAAAATGTTGGGAGTGGGATGCTTTCTGAGCTCTACCCCCTTTTGAACTGGAGTGGTTTGACTGCTAAGGGATTTCGCCGGAGTCTTCCGATGACTTGAGGGATGGGGCTGGGCGGTGAGACGGTGGCTTGCTGCCAGGAATGCCGCCTCTCGTGCAGTGAGTTAGGCTTTTGAGGGTGATGAGGGTGAAACAGATGGTTAGGAAGACTGGTCTACCATGGATGCCAGAGTAAGAAAAACTGGGAAATTCTTTAGGGTTTTAGGAATAGAGTAGGTTTGGTATGCAAAGTTCTAGGGTTTCTGTTTGTAAAATGAAGCAAGTAAATGACCTAAGACGAGAGTATGAAAAGTTTTAGGGTTTTGGGAAGAGAGTAGGTCTAGTATACTGCCTCTCGTGCAGTGAGTTAGGCTTTATAGGTTGGGCCTTGATGGGCCCAACGCAAATTCTGCGGTGCAGGCCTCAAGATACTCAAAAAGCCTACCGTCACGCACCTCACATTTATGAATTTGTAGAGACATATGTCCTTTCAACTACAGATTCATCATGTCCTTGGAAGCTGAAGCGATTAGACTTCTCAATTTGCAAAAAGAATTTTCTTTGGTATTTTATTTGGATGGGCGCAAGGTTAAGAATCAATGCAATGAATTCATCAATGCAAATGCATATTTGCAAAGGACGGGTAACAATGCATGCATCCCTTCAACACACCTCTTAACTCAACTCATTTTTGGAGGACGGGCACACGGTATTTCTACTAGCGCAACACTACCTCAACATAGTGCATTTTTGATAAGGACAGGAAAAGAACACATACAAGCGCAACACACCCCTCAACGCAATGCATTTGAGTGGGATGAACGCAAATTATATCTTGTTGGTAGAAGGTGCACCCATCATCACAATGCATACCGAGTGTTGATTGTTTTATTATTATTATTATTATTATTATTATTATTATTATTTTCATCAACGCAAGTCACATGGTCCTTGCGGTAATAACTCTCTTCTTATTAAACAATCATTCACCAGGTTTTAAGAATAATGCATTTAAAATGGAAAAGGAATATAAAGAGAACACGGAGATAAACGCAAGAGAATTAAATGAAGCATAATTCATAAAGCAATAAAAACAAATTGAATGAAGCAATAACTGACAAAGTTCATAAAGCAATAAAGACAGAAATTAAGAAAGCATGTAAACATAGAATTCAGAGATATGGACCGGAAGATAATTCTCCACGATGAATGCAATCCACACCTCCGCAGGCGGTCAAGCTTGCATGCATAATGTTTTCAAGGACATTGTTTCTTCCCATGAGATCCAGGGGCTTCGAAATTGCTCGACAACGTTCCAAGTGTTCTATTACATAACTGGGATGCTAACTACCCTACTTGAATCTCCAAGTTTCTGATTGAAGACGCTTGCGCCTGCATCACCGCATCGTTTTTATCCATGTATTGCTTGAGCAGGGACTTCCATGGATTACTAGAGGTGTTAGAAGACGATGGTTGATTGTGTGTTTGTCTCTATTGACCCTGATTCTGATTGTGGTGAAAAGGTGGAGGGTTTCCTCAATTCCCTAAATTGCTATTCTGATGGTTACTTGGCCCACCTTGGTTTTGATTTCCTCCCCAACTGAAGTTAGGGTGATTCCTCTAACCAAGATTATATGTGTTGCTGTACGGATTATTCTGGATAGCGCATACTTGCTGCAGGTTCGATAGGCAAATTTCCATCGCATGGCCTCCTCCACAATTAACGCAACTGATTGCAGCCACTTGTGCCGGCGCATTGGGTTACGTTGATCCTTGAGAGAGGGCACCTTGATTAAGCGCCATCAATAGGAGGATAGAGGTTACCGCGGCCATCTGTGTGGCCAAAGTCTACATTATCTCAGTAGGGACAATGGCAGTATCATTTCTTCTTCTTTCGGAGTTACCGCGGCCATCTGTGTGGCCAAAGTCTACATTATCTCAGTAGGGACAATGGCAGTATCATTTCTTCTTCTTTCGGAGCCTCTTCATCCATATCCGTCATGAACCCAATCATCCATATTCTGCGAGATGCAGTCAAGAATGACCTTGGCCTCGGTGTATGTTTTATCCATAAAACCTCCTGTCGCGGAGGCATCAGCAACAACCTGCGTCGATCTGTTCAGGCCATTATAGAATGTTTCCATCAGAACGTAATCGAGTATCCCAAAATTCAGACAATTCTTCACCAATCTTCTGAATCGCACCCAGGCGGTGCTAAGGGTCTCATTATCCATCTGTTCAAGGTTCAGCACGTCCTTTCGTCGTCTTGCATTGACCGCCGGAGGGAAGAACATTTTCATAAACCGTTTAACCAATTGATCCCAGGAAGTTATTTCATTTGGCTCCAGTGAATGAGCCCACCTCTTAGCCTCATCCCTCAAGGTGTAAGGAAGAGGTATAGTCTGATACCTTCTGGGGTAACGCTAGGTATAGAGAAGTTACCGCAAATCTCAACGAAATTGGTCAGATGGGCATGTGGGTCCTCACCTTGCAGACCCCCAAATTTCTCCGCATTCTGAATCATTTAGAGCATGACCGATTTAATCTCGAATCTTGCGTTCTTCTCAACTATCGGCCTTGAAATTCTGGGTGAAAAATCATACAGATTAGGCGTCGCGTAGTTCCTCATTGGAATGTTGCGGTCAGCCGCAAGAAAAAAAGGATCTTGCACCAGTCATCCCACCCCCTTATTCACTTCGGGTGCCACATTATCATTGTTATTATCTGCCATGTTAGCCTTCTTTCGCCTTTCTCGGTTCTGGCGTGCCCTTGCGCGAAATGTATGCCCGATCTCTGGGTCAGCCTCAAATTATGGATCAGTTCCAGTACTCAACAATAACCGTTACTAGTATCGTCAGACTGCTCTCTGCGATAAGCAGAAAGTACAAAGAGATCTATCCCACAAAATATCACAAATGTACTCAACAATAACCGTTACCAATCCCCAACAACAGTGCTATAAACTTGTAGACTCGTAAATTCATTCTCTAAGCATATGTGGATATGGACAATGATGAATGTGAATCATACAAGCTCATGTTGCCATAAACTTGATGACTTGGAAAGATGGAGATGGAGTGTGGATTCTGTATTATACTTATTTACACTTTATGCAATACTACTTCTAGATGTATGCGTTATTAATGAAATGCTTGTAGTATGCTATGCGTTGTCACAAGTTTCCCTATGCTGAAACCAAGTATAATTCCAACGCAAGTTTCTCCGAGTAATCCGAGGTCGAACATAGGGATTATTATCGTTAATGTGTTACATTCGTGATATATGCGACTAGTTTTTACAATTAATAAAGATTGTGTGTTTGTACAGGAAAGTAAATTGTGGTAAAGTAAAATTGAGCAGATAAACTAAAGTTGCGTTAATAAAATAAATTGCGATGAAAATAAACCTAAGCTTATGTGATGCAAGATACAAGATACATGATACTGAGTTCAAGACTGACTGTGAAGTTTATACAAAGGATCGTGGTATGCGATGACAAGTCTTTATGTATGAATTAGAAGGAGATAGAATAATTAGTACAAATGTCGCAGGTTGGTTAATTGCGTTAAAGATACAACTAAGGTTCTGCTTTCCCTTGGCGTACACCTTTCGGTGTTCGGCCGCGTTCCCATATCTCTATGGTGAAACAGGGATGAACGCGGTGAACGCAAGGTTGCTTCCATCTCTAGAAGTACTTCTTGCTTTAGTTAACGCATTCTTCTAACCCTCTCTCGATAGTTGGAATGGCATCTTCACTTCTGCTCTCACAGGTGAAGATGTCGTCTAGCATGCCTTGACTAAACTTAATTATTTCCTTAACCCAATTAATTTACTTGTTTAATTCTTGCTAATTACCCATGGGATTAAGAAAACGTCATGGAGAAAATGAATTATGGGTGAATGAAAATAGACAGAGAAATGATAATGGAAATGATCATAACATTCAATACTAAGATTAAACGTCTGATATATAGTGTGAATGATAGACTAAGAAGATGAATACAAGTGATGATAAAGAGAAAGAAACAAATACAGAAGAGTGTCAACATCTTGACACAGATCTGGACGGTGTTTTTGCTTGCTGGCGTGTGGAATGGATGAATAGAAGAGCTTCCCTCTCAGGCTTGCTCGTCTAGTAGAGGTGACCTTCGTACAGAGCTTCGATGGCGGGAATCTAAAGGATTCTTTACCCGAAGACTCACCTCTCGGCCTTGTCTCTTAATTCTTCCCATATCTACTCTGATTAGTCGCTCAACCAGCCTCTCCCTCAGATCAATATATACACGTTTCTCTGTATTCAAGAATATTTTTCAGTGAAATTTCAGAAGCTATTTATAGACGAGCTTGACTCTCTACAGTGTGGTCCTCACTGTATTGTTATGGCAGTTCTGGAAATGGTGGAGTGAATATTCATTTTGTTACGCAATCAATCCCGTTCGTAATGCACAACGGTCAATTGTACATGCGTCAGAATCCTCCGCAATTGCGTTGCTCTTCACATCTTCGATCGTTTGCCCGCATGTGGTGTTATTTTTTATTACAAAATTCGGTTGAGATTGCATTGATCGCTTGGCTCTCTATCGATTGTTGCATGCGCCGTCATTGCGTTGATCGTCTATTCATTCCTGAATGATGGGCACAATGTGAGTAGATGCATTGTTCTTTTTATCTTGAGCCTTGAACGCATATGGTGACTTGATTTCTTGCAAAACAGACTTGAAATATTCTTTTCTACCATCGCAATGGCGTCAGTGGGTGTATTGATGACAATTTATAATTCTCGCATTTCTTAGCTAATTTTCATACAATTGACGCAACTTTCCTTTCTTTTGGCAGCAATATCTAAATAAAGTAGTATAAATAACTTGTATTTCTACAAGTTATCATTCTACAATGCATTTAAGAGTTAAATGTGTTTGTTGATGTGTTGATGGATGTTTATGGGATGATTGCCTCTGTTTAAAGCTTTCTTTAAGTTTACAAATTTTTAGTTTGTAAAGGCCCCTGTGTTTTTGGGTATAATTAACAAACCATCGAGTCTGTATTCAAAGTGTGTGAAGTTTTTTTTGAGTCGTTCATGATGAAGTTTTGAAGCATGGAAATGGAGTTCTAATCGAGGAAGAAGACCAAAGGTTGGTCACATCTTGTAGCCCAAGCTAAATGATCGTTTAGATTTGGCTAAACGATCGGTGTAGAAAAGTCATATCCGATCATGCAGTATTTACTAAACAATCTCAAACCTAATGCTAAATGATGGGGTAAAGAGTTTACTCTATCATGTAGCATTGGTTGTTCAATTATGTGGACGCTTGAGGTAAATGATCGCATGGTGTATTTGATGATTGTTGTTTAATAAAAGGCGTGTGCTAACAATCGTGTAGTTCAACATGCTTCATCGCATAGTCACTGACTACACGGTCACCTTGTATATAATACCTTATCTTGCTCAGCGATCGTTTAGATGATTATGCTTCACCACATCGTTTTCGTCTACCTGATCGTTTAAGGCTTGCATTGCACGATGTGCGTTACACGATCGCGTGACCTTCATGCTTTATCGCATAATCAAAGGTACACAATCTTTGTTGAACGATCATTTATGCTCATGCAGCGTTGCTAGGCGATCACAAGGAATTGTTACATGATTAAGGAGACGCAATTTTTGCCCAGACGGTTCAAGACTCGATTCGCTTGTTTGAACCGATAGACTCATTGTTCTTTGTAATAGTTAGCTTTGTTTTTTCTTGTGAATTTAAGGCTAATTATCTCGGTTCATCAACTTTTAATTAATGTACATGAGATGTATGTTTGTTTGTATGCCACGGTATATGACATATAGATTTAAAACCCACCTTAGGTTATTCATTTTATTCATGCATCATATATTATAAGTGTTATAATATAGTTAATGGCATAATGAAATTACAGGAAAGCATGCTCATGCATCATGAAATATAAGAGTTATATTTATGCATGCATTAAGCATATTCATGCATCATCTTTATATTATAAGAGTTGTAGTATAAGGGTGTATGAGAGCATGTATGCTTGGTTCTTGTTTTTGTTATATAAGTGTTATATACTAGTAATAACGAATGAACAATGCATGGAGCATGAACTTAGGCTTATTTATATGGGTTATAAGCTAGGCTGGGGTATTTAAGCTAACGAAAACGAAACACCCCTACTTGGGAGCTTACCTGGAAAGGTGAATTAGATAGATTTTGTACAAGCATGCAATAGTTGATCAAAGACTTCATTAAAGAGTTTAATGAATGATGATCAAATGTTTTTCAACTTTCCTAAGGAAGTGTAATGATGATCAAAAGTTGTTCAACTTTCCTAAGGAAGTGTTACTTTTGGGCAAACCTAAAAATTCACCTAGTTAAAATCGTTAGCCATTTTTTTCTAAGTAAACTAAACCCTTGGTTATAAAATACTAAGTGGGAGGAAAAGATATATATGACATGTCAATTTCACTCACATTTCTCCTTGAATGTTCACGTCGTCAATTTCACTCACATTTCTCCTTGAATATGATTTGTATGAGTCAATATCAAGGTTGACGAAGAGAGTATTTATAGTAAGTGGGTAAAGAATGTGTGTCAACATGTCCTACAGTCTCCTTCATTTGTTTGCACCGTGAGATCTTCTTGCACGACCTTTGGATAGTTTGTAGGGTTGGTCAATATCAAGGTGAACTCCAGAAATGGATAGGGTTACTTTAGTTTTTGCCCCAATTGGATTTTTCCCCTTCGGATTGGCTGCTTGGAGTGGAACTTTAGGATCTAAAATGAAGGGTCACACTTATGGGAAATTATTAAGCAAGTTAATGATTTATTTACCAAATCAATGATGGCTAGTCATTATAAGAATAAAAGTTGTTCTGGTATTAATGACTGGTTGAGAGTATCTCAGTTCAGAGGAGGGATAAATTGACTATCTTTCGGTGGCTTTGGTCCTAGACAACTAAAGCGCCATTGCAAAATTAGATGTCACACGGGGTTCATTTAAGTTTTCCTAAACCAAATTGGATTTTTTTTAAAGAGTATTTGCTAAAATCTAATGTAGATCAATGTGTTTGTTTTTTTTAGCAACATGTATGATTTTCCGTTAGTTTCCTTTTTTAATTTGACCGTTTACATACATTGGATAGAGTGTCTTAAAACATATTTCGGGGTAAATGACCTCGAGTTTGTCATGGTTGAGGAGTGTCCTCAAGTCCCGACCCTTGATGCACCGCAAAATGTTTGTAATGCATATGAGGTGTGGATGAAGGCTAATTTGATGGCCCAACTTCACATTTTCTCTAGCATACCTGATGCATTGGCCAAAAGGGTTGAGAACATGGTCATTGCACGACAGATCATGGACTTCTTGCAAGAATTGATTGAATGAAAATTCTCACTTTTTGAGCAAAAAAGGAAGGATGATGAAGAAACCAGTAGTGTTATTTCCCAAGATAACCTCCAGTCTTTCTTGAATGCCAAGGGACTAAAAGAGAAAGCAATTGTTGCTGACTCAGATGAAGTTCATCGACGATAATATTTCTTTGAAATGGAACTTGGAGCTTATATAGGTTCTGATTATGATCCCACTACTTTCAAGAAGAGGAAGAAGTCTGAAGACAGTAAATGTGATTTATTTGTCTTGGAGACGTGTTTGGTAGAGAATGATTAATTTTCCTAGATACTTGATTCAGGTGCTACTAATCACGTAAGTTCTTCCTACCAAGGATTTAGTTCCTGGAAAATGTTGGAAAAAGGAGAGTTGACTCTTCGAATCGGCACTAGTGAGGTTGTTTCAGCTGTTGTTGTAGGCAGGCTGAAGTTATTTTTGGACAAGAAACATTATCTATTATTTGATAATGTTTTTATAATTCTTCATACATAGAGGAACTTAATCTCGGTTTCTTGTCTAATTTAACAAGGTTATACCGTCTCTTTTTCTTAGACTAAAGTGTTTATTTTCAAGAATGGTATGGAGATTAGTTTTGGTTGAATTGAAAATAACTTGTATGTACTAAGGCCATTAGTCATAAAAGCCTTGCTTAATACTGAAGTGTTCAAAACAGCTACAAATGCAAAATGACCAATGGTTTCTCCTAAGGAAAACACCCATCTTTGGCATATAAGGTTAGGTCACATCAACCTCAATAGGATTGAGAAGTTGGTGAAATGTGAACTTCTAAAAGGTTTAGAAGAAAACTCCTTTCAGGTATGTGAATCATGCCTTGAACAAAGATGACCAAATGGCCTTTTACTAAAAAAGGTTATAGAGCCAAGGAAACCTTGGACTTTATACATTCAGACCTCTGTGCTTCAATGAGTGTTAGAGCTCGAGGTGGGTATGAATATTTCATCTCTTTCATAGATGATTCTTCAAGATACGGGTATCTATACCTAATGCAACATAAGTCTGACGCTCTTGACAAGTTCAAAGAGTATAAGGCTGAAGTTGAAAACTTGTTAGGTAAGAAAATAAAAAAACTACGATCTGATCGTGGTGGAGAGTATATGGATCTAGAATTCCAAAACTATATGATAGAACATGGAATCACGTCCCAACTCTCGGCCCCAGGTACACCTCAGCAAAATGGTGTATCAAACAGAACCCTGTTGAACTTCCAGACTCCTTTTGGGGATTTGTAGTGCACTGCTTGTTACATTTTGAACAACGTTGCCTCAAAGAGTGTTTCTGAAATGCCTTTTGAGCTATGGAGAGGGCGTAAAGGTAGTTTACACCACTTCAGGATTTGGGGATGTCTGGCCCATGTGTTAGTGGTTAACCATAAAAAGTTGGAACCGCGTTTGAAAGTTTGCCTCTTTATAGGCTATCCCAAGGAAACGAGGGGTGTATACTTCAATGATCCAAATGAGAATAAGGTGTTTGTGTCAAAAAATGCTATCTTCTTGGAAGAAGACCACATCAGGGATCATAAACCATGAAGCAAGCTTGTTTTACATGAGATTTCTTGTGAGACTACTGAGAGTTAAATAAGAGTTGTTGACGTCGGTTCATCTAGTTAACCATCTTAAGAGTTGAGACTGCCACGACGTAGTGGAAGGGTTGTGAACCCACCGAAACGCTACATGGGTTTGACTGAAGTCCAAAACATCATGTTTGAAAATGAAGTTGAGGATCCATTGTCTTATAAGCAAGCAATGGACGATGTTGATAAAGATGAGTGGATTAAAGCCATGAACCAGGAAATGTAGTCTATACTTCAATTATGTCTAGAAACTTATGGATCAGCTTGATGGGATAAAACCTATAGGGTGTAAGTGTATCTATAAGAGAAAACGAGGTTTATATGGAAAGGTGTAGACCTTTAAGACTAGACTCATGGCAAAGGGTTATACACAGGTTGAGGGAGTGGACTATGAGGAAACTTTCTCACCTGTTGTTATGTTGAAATCTATCAGGATTATCTTATCCATAGCCACATTTTATGATTATGAGATATGAAAAATCGACGTCAAGACTGCCTTTTTCAATGGTAATCTTGAGGAGACTATCTACATGGCTCAACCAGAGGGGTTCATAGTACCAGATCAAGACCAAAGAGTTTGCAAGCTTAATAGGTCCATTTATGGGTTGAAACAAGCATCTAGATCGTGGAACATTAGATTTAATAGTGCGATCAAATCGTTTGGCTTTGATCAAAATGTTGATGAGCCTTGTGTTTACAATAAAATCATTAATAGTTTAGTAGCTTTCTTGGTGCTGTATGTGGATAATATCCTACTCATTAGGAATGATGTAGGTTTTCTGGCTTACATTAAGATGTGGCTAGCCACCCAATTCCAAATGAAAGATTTGGGGGAGGTGCAGTATGTTTTACGGATTTAGATCATTCGGGATCGTAAGAATAAGAGGTTGGCCTTGTCTCAGCATTGTACATTGACAAGATGTTGATTAGGTACTCGATGCAGAATTCCAAGAGGGGTTTATTACCCTTAAGGCATGGAATTATTTTGTCTAAGGAACAGTGTCCTAAGACACCTCAAGAGGTTGAGGAAATGAGACAGATTCCCTATGCTTCGGCTGTTGGAAGCCTTATGTATGCAATGTTATGTACTAGACCTGACATTTGCAATGCAGTAGGGATTGTTAGCCGATATCAGTACAATCCATGATTAGATCACTGGATGACGGTCAAAATGATCCTCATGTATCTTCAGAGAACAAGGGACTATGCTTGTGTATGGAGATAAGAATTTGATCCTTACAAGATACAAAGAATCTGACTTTTAAATTGATAGAGATTCTTGGAAATCGACATTAGGGTCAGTGTTCACTCTGAATGGAGGGGCTGTAGTCTGGCGAAGCATCAAGCAAGATGCATCGTGGACTTCTTTATGGAAACCGAATACGTAGCCGCTTGTGAAGCTGCTAAAGAGGTTGTTTCTCTTAGGAAGTTCCTTACTGTTTTAGATGTTGTTCCAAATATGTCTTTGTCAATCACACTCTATCGTGATAATAGTGGGGCTATGGCAAATTCTAAAGAACCTCGGAGTCATCGAAGAGGCAAGCATATCAAAGGAAAAAGATTGATTGATCAGGGAGATTGCGCATCGTGGTGATGTGATAGTCGCGAAGATCGTGTCGGAGCACAACGTTGTCGATCCATTTAAAAAGGCTCTCACAACTAATATGTTTGAGGGTCATCTGGAGAGTATGGGTTTACGAGACGTGCAACAACTTGTCTAGGGCAAGTGGGAAATGATATCGAGGTATTGAATATGCCCTAGTTTGTTGTATATTGTATTGTTTTATTTATTGTACATTAGTCTCCCGAGGCATTAGGACAAGTGGGAGGTTATTGGGATTGGTGTCCTATTCTCTCGGTGGTCTCGTAGTTTGTAAACATTTTTGTACACATTGTTATTAATAAAATAATTGTTATTTTATTTACATTTACTCATATCCAATAAACTAAGATCTGTGGTTATTTCATGTAAACTTAATCATGTATGTGAGACATACAAGTGGATCACGCCTTAAGAAATAACCTAAATTGTTTGTAGTATAAGGATAAATGAGGGATACCTTATCCTGGTGACACTACGGATATGACCCGCGTTGTAGATATTTACAAGTGTTGTAAAGTGATACAAATGGCCTGATCCTGACCATTCATGTGGAGACATGCGAGTGAGGGTGTCCTATATAAAGAGTTTGTATAAGACCCGACCACGAGATGATTCATTGCTTTATATAACGCCGTTGATAATTGAGACTTACATTTCACTAAAATGATCATAGGTGACATGACCTTAATCCTGACTGTTTTGGTAACTTCTTCCTATTAAGGCGGTCCTTTGATTAGTATGGGTGAGAGTGGCCAGATTGCAACCTCAACAAGCCTACCTTTTTGGGGATTCGTCTAATATGGGAGCTGGGAACTTAGCTACACAAGACAGAATTCTCTCGTTCCTCGAAGCAGGGATAAGTAGATAAATTTCTCCCTTAAGGGCTGATTCCGAGTCTTGAACATAGTGGCCATACCTTCTCTTTGGAAGAGAGAACTTAGTCATAGTAGGTAATGAAATATCTTTTACTGTTCCTAGTCAAGATGCCATCAAATTCACATACATAAGAATGAATCAAATCTAGAGGCTTAGAATTCCTAAGTATAGATTTATGTGGAGTTTTGTGGTCTGGTTTTATACAAACTTTTTGTATAGGATACCCTCGCTCGCATGTCTCCACATGAATGGTTCAGATCAGACCATTTGTAGCACTTTACAACACTTGTAACATCTACAAAGCAGGTTGTATCCATATTGTCACCAGGATAAGGTATCCCTCCTTTATTCATCTACTACAAACCATTTAGGTTATTACTTAAGGCATGATCCACTTGTATGTCTCCACATATATGCTTAAGTTACAAAAAATAACCACAGATCTTAGTTTATTGGATTGAGTAAGTGCTTATAAAATAACATTTATTTTATTACTAACATTATGTTTACAGAATTTTTAAAAACTACGAGACTATCAGAAGATGTAGGACACCAATCCCAACAAATTCAAGCATTCAGTGTAAAACAAAATATCCACATCTATCCCATCTATCATAATCGTCTTATAGTTTAACAAAGTTTGACTCAAATGATCGGTGGTTAAGGTTAGTTTGTGAAACTCAGCAATATGTCTATCCACAACACTAATGCTATAACAAGTATTATCGGGCTCAACATGCTTAAGAGAATTGAAAAGATTGAATTTTACCTCCTCGTCGTTTACTCGAAGTGTAAGCTTACTATCGTAGACGTCCATCAATGCCCTACCTGTGGCCAAGAACGGCCGGCCTAGGATGATGGGAACCTCTGAGTCTTCCTCCATATCTTGAACTACAAAATTTGCTGGGAAGATGAATTTACAAACCATGACTAGCACATCCTCCACTACACCTCGAGGTTACGTAAGAGAGCAATCCGCTAGTTGCAAAGACATGGCTTTCGATTGCACCTCTCCTATGTCCCAATTCCTGTATAAAGATAAAGGCATCAGATTAATTGAGCCCCCTAAATCACATAGAGCTCTACTTACCATTAAGCTCCCAATGATGCAGAGGATTGTAAAACTCCTAGGATTTTTCATCCTTTGAGGCAACTTCCTCTGCAAAATTGCACTACATTCATCTGTCAAACTCACAGTCTCAAATTTTTCAAATTTCTTCTTTTTTGATTACACATCCTTCATAAACTTGACATAGTTAGGCACTTGTTTCAATGCATCCGCGAAAGGAATATTTATGTGAAACTTCTTAAAAATGTCTACAAATTTTTCAAATTAATCATCTAGCTTATTCTTTTGAAAATGCCGAAGATAAGGGATGTTGTTACAAAAAGGAGGTAAAGGTTTAGAAAAACTCCCTGAATTTGATGGAGTTGGCACATCAATTTCCTCCTTATCGGCATTCACTCCAAATTCCTTATTAGTGCTTTTTGTCATAGGATCATCGTTCTTCTATGCATCCTCATCCACCTATTCGGACTTAGCTACTACTCTTTCGCTTCTCAAATTCATTAACTTACACTCCTCTTTATGGCTTTTCTCAGCACAACAGACGAACTTACCTGACTGTATAGCATTCATTGTGGTCGTCATCTGGTTAATCTGGGCCTCAAGGTTCTGAATGGCCTTACCATGGCTGATCATGGTACTTTCAAAGTTGTTTACCCTACTTCTGGATTCTGTGATGAATTCCCTCATCAATTCCTCCATTGAGGGCTTTTGCTCAAGAGGTGGTGGAGGAGTTGAAAAACTTGGTTGGCCCTGCAAAACATTCTTAGTGTTAGCATAAGAGAAACTTGCACGATTACACAAACCTAACTGATAATGGGGAGGTTTGTGTGTCTAATATGGGTTTTGATGTGCCCCACGAAACTGGTTGTGGTGATGCACAAAATTTGACTGCTCAATGATTGGCACCTCTCATGATGGTGTTGCATGGCATGCTGCTATAGAAGTAACTGATGGTTGGGTACCTACAGATAGATGACTAATTACGTTAGTGAAAGCAACCACTTGTTCCTTTAACACCCCTATCTCATCGAGCTCGTATAGGCCTGCCACTCTAGATGTGCCCCGTTTTGATGGCCAGTTATAACTTGTGGTGGCTATATATTCTAATAGTGCCTGAGCAGTAGTTGGAGTCTTTGCAAAAATTGAGCCACCTAGAGCGGCAACCAAGATGGATTTCGTAGTGCTGGTCAATCCATTGTAGAACAATTGAATCTGCAACCAGTCGGGATACCCATGATGGGGCACTTTCGCAACAGCTCCTTATACCGTTCCCAAGCCTCAAATAGTTGCTTATCCTCTTTTTGTCGGAATGTCCCAATTTCTGTCCTTAATCTACTGGTTTTTGTAGGAGGGAAGAATTTGTTCAGAAAAGCTTGGGCTAACTCTTCCCACGTAGTTATGCTTCCCATTGCAAGTGACTCCAACAAATCTCTTGCCTTGTCTTGCACAGAAAAAGAAAATAGTCTCAAGCGAATAGCATTAAAAGAGACTCCATTTATTTTTTCCGTTCTGCTAATTTCCAGGAAAGAGCGGATGTGCTTGCATGGATCTTCATGTGGAGTTCCCCTAAATGCAAGGTCTCATGCCATCTAAATTAAACCAGGTTTCAACTCAAAATTATTGGCATTAATTGAGGCCTCTAAAATGCCCGTTTGGGTCATGGGGACAGCTTCGAAAGTATTCTTTAATGGTTCGATCAGCTCCCCCATGGTCTCTCATGGCGGCAAACTCATGTTACAAAAGCTACAAAAAAGAACAAAAACAAAAAGCCCAAATTAAGATCAACTCACTCTTAGGCAATATTGAGTTAGGGAAATTTTCGTGTCAATCCCCAACAACGGCGCCAAAAACTTGATGGTATGCACAAGCGCACAAAATTAATGTAATAAATCCAAAATAGGGTATCGGCCTTAGGGACCAACATGAGAAAAAATTTTCTAACTTAGCTATCACAATTATTTGTCAATTTTATTCAGGCAACCAAAAGATTATTTTTATCCACAACTACAGATGACAAAAATTCAGTCACACACAAGAATAATTAATAGCAAATCAATTGGTGTTGTTTCTTTTAGGGAATATAATGAATATGCCATGCAATTGATTTAAATTTATAAATTGAGGCTGGAAGTTCTAAAATCAGGAAATCCTTTCTCGATCTCAAACAATCCTATAAACTATCCATGGACTCAAATCTCTTCTATCGCTTGAATAATTACAACATTAAGACCCTTCAATCACACGCCTTATTATTCTAAATTCATTCTCACGAAATTTCGAATAACAATCTAAATTATTAGGTCCAACGAATTAAATTCTCTCTCAAGACATCTAATTAACTTAAATTCATTCAGTTAGTGGCCAATTAATCAAAAGCATTAAGCACAAATAATTTAGAAATCTATTTAAAATTAAGCAATTGTAAATTTAATAATCAAAGTAACATCCCTAAAATAAAGGAGTTTAGCCACGCATGATTTCGATAACATTATTCAATAAACAAACAATCATTATGGAGAAAAATAAGTTAACAAAGAAGAACGATCTCCCCTCATAGGCTCGAATCCCAATCACAATCTTCTTGACTCTCGCCATGAATATCGGATTGCTCTTCAACAACACTTCATAATCACGATCAATCCAGAAATGCTCTGAGATCACCTCCCAATCAAAATCTGGAGTCTTCAACCAAAAACGATCAAAATTGCTCTGTTTCAGCACTTGTACGGACTAGAATCTATCAAGTCGGCTCTTTATTTTTTCTCTCTTCTGACCTGGCAGTGCACACTAATATTTATAAGATGCTCGCAGCATTGCAACAGTGCAAACCAGCATTGTAACACTGGCGTCATGCCAACCGCGCGTTAAAGTCATAACATTGCAACCCTGCTCTGTTCCAACTTGCTCCTAGATATACATTGTCAGGGAGCAGCGTTGCAACGTTCTTCCAACACTGGTTCCCCCAAATTGCAGTCTAAATTTTCCCCTTTTCTTGATATTGGGTCCTTGGTTTCTTCCTAATTCCATAGCCAATCCGCAGTTGCTCAAAATTTAAGTTTTGCCCTTGGTTTTTTTTTTATATGAATCATTTTCGCATTAATTTTAACATTGATGCTTATGTTTCCCTAAAATTACTCAATACGCCATGTCAAACTAAAACAAACACTAGCACTTTTTAAATGCTTTTCAATATCAAGTAGTTTCCTAAAAGGAAACAACCTTCTGATGTACTTTTCATCATCACCTAAAACTTCCATACCCAATCACATTGTAAGTAGCCAACTAGAGAAACTACTTTGTATCGAGCTTATACAATAACCTATAGTATCTTGTGCCATTGATGTATTTAATAATCCTTTTAGAATTAAGAAGATAGATTGGTTTTGGGACATGACAAATATTTAGCACAAACACTATCTGCAAAAACAATATCAAATCTACTGGTAGTGAGATATAATCAACTTCCTATGATACATCGATACAATTTTTAATCAACATGTGTTCCTTCTGAATCTTTGGAAAAATTCGTGTGAGTGAGAGCAGGAATACATTTGACACTAGCCTTTTAAAGGTCGGACTTCTTGACAATGAATCTTGCATACTTACTTCGGGAGATGAAGATACACTCATTTAACTATTTAATCTAAAATCCTAAAAAAGTAAGTTAATTCATCTACCATGCTCATCTCGAACTCTTTCTTCATTTGTTCACCATTTCTTTTGACATCCCGCCAAGCACAATATCACCAACATATATCTCAACTATTACTAAGTTTCTTTGAGATTTTTTTTACTAATAGAGTTTTATCTATTCCTCCTCTACAGTATCCATTAGTCACAAGAAACTGAATTAGATGCTCATGCTAGGCTCTGGGAGCTTGTTTAAGATCATATAAAGCCTTTTTACGATTGTAAACATGCTCAAGATAAGAAGCATCAACATATCCTTTAGGTTGCTTCATATACACTTCCACATTCATGTACCCATTTAGAAAGGCATTTTTCACATCCATTTGGTACAATTTGAACTTCAATAAATAGGATACTCCAAGCAGAATACTAATGTTTCATCGAAATCCACTATTTCAATGTGAGTGTACCCCTAAGAAGCTAATACTGTCTGGCTTCTGGTCACATTACCATTCTCATCAGACTTGTTTTTAAATATCCACTTCAAGGCAATAACATTAACAAATTCTAGTCGAGGAATAAGAAACCAAACATCATTTCTCACAAACTGGCCAAGCTTTTCATGCATGGCGTTAACCCAACATTCATCCTCTAAGGCTTCTTTGACGTTTTTCAGTTCAATGGGGATAAGTGAAATAGATGTTACTTATCATTTCTAGATAGTTTACTTTGTCTTTTCTTCTAATTTCTTCTAGACTCCCAATTATTTTGTTTGATGGATGATATTTACGAACTCTACTTGAGGATTGTTTCTCACTAATTCCAGCTTCATCAGAAGTCAATTCACTGTGCTCATCTTCAATTCAATATTCATGTTAAAAGACATGTTAACAACATTTTTTCTAACAACTGGAAGTAAACTGTCTGCTTCCTCGGGAATGGAAACTCACATATTCAAAGCATCATCAATTATCAAATTTATTGATTCCATAACACTACAAGTGCGTTTGTTGTCCACCGGATAGGCTCGACTATTTTACAAGTGTCGCGCCAGGGTATTTTTGGAAAGAAAATTTTCACATTTGGAAATATTTTCTTATTTAATATAATGTTATTCAACCGGTGTCTAAATAAACTATTAGATCCTTAGAGGGGGTTTTAGTCATAAGAAATTTTGAGAGAGTGAGGTATTTTTTTTGGAGGTCGTTCGTTGATTCTGGAGGGAAGATCAAGGAGCTTCTAATGTTTTCCATTGACATAGTTCCCGACAACAGTAAATTCTATCATAATTGTTTGCTTAAAATGGCTATTTTTGTAGTTTAACTCCAATTCTGACTCAAAAAAGCTATTTCAGAAGATTTGGAGCTAACTCAAGCCAAATGATACAAAAAGATCACTTAACAAGAAGATCCATGATGAACTACCACCTTGCCCTCAAGGTGAACAATTGAACACACTTCAGTAATGCTTGCAGCATCGTGACACTCCTTAGAACACCGAGCTTGATGCTAGCTCGATGCTTGAAGATGCAATACATCTATTTGCTACAAAAGAGGGTAGCGCCGCAACACTTGACCAAGGGTCGCAATGCTCCGAATATTCATGGAATAGTCCGTGCGCGCGTGCTTTGTGCAACTGAGTGTCAGCGTAGCGTTGCAACATTAGCCCAATGCTTCTTGTCTTTTTTACGATTTCGCATTGCAACACTGGCTTTGGCATCATAACACTACGCCTGCTGATATAGATTTCGTTGTTTCATTTTCAACGAGGGAGAAAAAGAAAAACTTAAACTTTTAGAGAGAGGCTTTGAATTTACAGAGCTATTCTTGTAAATTTTGGAGAGATTCAATCAATTTGTAGTCAATTATTGTACCAATTATGCAACTATCAATGAATTTCATGAAGAATTTCATCATCCATGAGTAGGTAATCCATTTTCATGGGGAATCATGTAGATTGGCACTTTCTTGAGACTTTTCCTTGAAATTTATTTCATGTAATTACTTTATTTTGAATGTTCTTGCTGAGATTTAGAATAAAATTGATTAAGAATGAATTGACAACTCAAAATTAATCTTGATATAAAATTACATAAGTATATAACAAATTTGTAATTAGGGTTGCAAGAATTTGTAGTCTTGATAGAAAATGTGGACATCTTTTCCTCTTTTCTTTAAAAACCTATTAATTCAGAACATTCAAATCAATCTTGAATTTTCAGTCTTTTGATTTCAAGATTTGGAATTGTTAGAAAAACCCATGAGTTTAATGCAATTTAGGGATTAATTGTGAAATGTCTTTAGGAAGCAATTAAGATAATTAGGGTATTAGAAATTTATTCTTAATGAGCTATTGACTAATCTAATGGCACGATTCTTGTTAAGTCAATGATAGAATTGCCTAGTTTACATAAAATCCCAAAGATTTCATTTTCAATTGAATCTTATCTCATCATCTCTCTTACTTCTCTCATTACTAAATTTCCTATATCAATTGTTTCTTTTTCACTTAGTTTGGTTCTAGTTCTTTTAAAAAAACAACCCCCTCCCCCTCTCATTTAATCTTTTTCATTTTTGAATTCAATTAGTCTATTTTAGGCCAATTAATAGAGGTTCTCTTGGCATCGACCTCTTACTCCACTATTGCTACGTGCTAGTTTTATTTGTAGTTATAACATGAAAAAATCATTTGTTTTGTGTAAGATAGAACTATGACACCTTTTACATAAAAAAAATTGGCGCCGTTACTGGGGAACCGTGCAATTAGCCTTTAAAAATCCTTCAATTTATTTCTTTTAGAAAAAAAAAACGAAACAACAAAAAAATAGTTATTTTCATTGAACTATCCTTTTATGCATGACTCGCTCTTCTCGGTGTGTACTTTGTGATTTTGTTGTAGATATCAACTTGAAGGGAGGAGTCTACAAAAGGAAAGAATAAGAAGAGAAGAAGAAGAATTTGAAGAATCGAGTCAAGAAGAGGAACCAATACAAACAAACACTATGGGTGAAGCAAGGGAGTAAATGTTAAGAGAGCTTGCTGAACCAGATTACAGTCAATAACCGTTATGTATAGTATATCTGGAGACTACAGTACCATTTAAATTGAAACCCGGTTCAGTTCATCTTTTACCCACTTTGCGAGGTAATCCAGGTGAGGACTGACACAAACACATGAAATAATTCTATTAGATATGTGACGGTATGTGTCCACTTGGGGTAACGCAAGAACAACTTAATCTTAGAGCCTTCCCCTTCTCCTTGAAGGATGTGGCCAAGGATTGGTTGTACTACTTGTCGGTCAGATCGATTATCACATGGAATGGTCTTAAGAAAAAGTTTCTAGAAAAAATTTTCCCTGCATCTAAGGCTAATAATATTAGAAAAGAAATATATGGTATAAAACAATTGGTAGGAGAGTCCTTATATGAGTATTGGGAAAGGTATAAGCAACTTTGTGCTTCCTTTCCCATCATCAAATTTCTGACCAATACCTTATTCAGTATATCTATTTAGGATTGATTCCACCTGAGAGAAGAAACATTGATGCAGCCGACGGTGGAGCTTTAGCTGAAAAAATTCCCATTGAAGCTAGTCAGCTAATATCAATCATGGCAGAGAATCCACAGAATTTTGGATCGAGGACTCTTGAATATGATGTTGATCAAGCTAAAGAGGTTAGTGAGTTGAGAACTCAAGTATCTAATCTAGTTTCCATTTTCACTCAGGTTGCTCAACGAGGACGTCCCCAAATTAAAACACGTGGAGCATATGGAGTGGTTGTACATGCTTTCGAAGCTTGCCCACAAGGTCAACCTCAAGTTAATGCAATAACAGGTTTCCAAAGGAAGTATGACCCCCATGGGCAAACTTATAACCAAGGGTGGCGGGATCACCCAAATTTCAAGTGGGGATTTCAAGGGCAATTTAAGAATCAGAACCAACTTCTTCAAGCTCCTCAGGTATGTCTCTCGAGGATATAGTTAAATCTCTTGTTGACCATTCGTTAAAATTTTAACATTGTTGGGTTTTATGTCCTAAAACTCGTGGTTTGTTAAACACATTCTGTAAATCAATAAAGTTGTTATTGAAGTTTGATTCAATAAAGTTGTATTGAATATATGAATTGCTTATTTCGTTTTAGAAATAAATCCAATAAACTAAAAGATCTATGACTATTACATGAGTACTTGAATTTTATGTGGAGACATAAGAGTGGATCACGTTTGAGTAAATAGTCCAAATGATCTATAGTATGTAAATAAATAAGGTTGGGTGCCTTATTTCCGTAATACTATCGGATGTGGCCCACTCTGTAGTTGTTACAAGGAATTGTAAAGTGTTATAGACAAAGTGATCCTGATTCGTACATGTAGTGACATGAGGAATGGGGACGTCCTATGCAATAAGTTTGGGCAATATTGACAGGCATGAAATGATGATTTCTAAATAAGCATGTGGATGGGGACGAATGATGGATCAAACAAGCTCATGTTGCCATAAACTTGATGACTTGGGATGGAAATAGAATGTGGATGATGTGTTATGCTTATTCAGACTTTATGCGATACTACTTCTAGATGTATGCATTATTAATAAAATGCTTGTGGTATGTTATACGTTGTAACAAGTTTCCCTGCGTTGAAACCAAGTATAATTTCACCGCAAGTTTCTCAGAGTGATCTGAGGTCGAACATAGGGATTGCTTAGTTAATGCGTTACATTAGTGATATATGCGATAGGGAGTTTTTCAATTAATAAAAGGTGTGTTTATACAGGTATTTAAAGTTGCGGTAACGTAAAATTATGCAGATAAAGTAAAGTTGCGATAATAACGTAAAGTGCGATAAAAGTAAACCTAAGCTATTATGATACAAGATATAGGATACTGATATATGATTCTGAGTTTGAGTCTGATTGTGAAGATTAAACAAAGGATCGTGTTATGCAGTGGCAAGTCTTTATGTATGAATCAGAAATAGAGAAGATAACTAGTATAAACATCGCAAGTTATTAATTGTGTTAAAGATA
Source organism: Benincasa hispida (assembly GCF_027475165.1). Classification (NCBI taxonomy): domain Eukaryota; kingdom Viridiplantae; phylum Streptophyta; class Magnoliopsida; order Cucurbitales; family Cucurbitaceae; genus Benincasa; species Benincasa hispida. Next base: position 19,182,126 of record NC_143482.1, on the reverse strand, counting down.
TAACTCAGGTTCCACTTTCCCTTGGAGTACACCTCTCGGTGATCGGCCGCGTTCCCACATCTCTATGGTGCAACAGGGATGAATGTAATGAACGCAAGGTTGCTTCCATCTCTGAAAGTACTTCTCGCTTTAGTTAATGCATTCTTCTAACCTTCTCTCGACAGGCAAAATGACATCTTCACTTCTGTTCTCACAGGTGAAGATGTTGTCTAGCATGCTTTAGCTAAACATATTTATTTCTTCAGCACAGATTAATTTACTTGTTAGATTCATGCTAATTACCAAGGGATTAAGAAAACATCATGAAGAAAGCGAATTACGGATGAACAGAAACAGACAGAAATATGGAGATGAAAATGATCATGACATTCAATACTAATATTTAGCATCTGATACATGGTGTGAATGATAGAGATTAAGAAGATGAATACAATTGATGATGAAGAGATAGAAACAAATACAGAAGGGTGCCAACGTCTTGACACAGATCTGAACGGTGGATTTGCTTGCTGGCAAATGGATTGAATGTAGAGAAGAGCTTCCCTCTCAGGCTTGCTCGTCCGGTAGAAGTGACCTTAGTACAGAGCTTCAATGGTAGGGATTGAAAGGATTTGCCCTGAGACTCACCTCTCGGCCTTGTCTTTTAAATCTTTTAGGATCTTCTCCGATCAGCACTCAGACCAGTCTCTCTCTCAATATAAAAATATTAAAATATGCCCGTATCAAGTATATTTTGCAATGGAATTCAGAGGCTATTTATAGGCTCAGCTTTGACTCTTTGCAGTGTGGACCCTACTTTATTGTTATGGCAATTCTGGAAATAGTGGAGTGAATATTTCTTCTGTTATGCAATCAATCCCGTCAGAAATGCACAATGGTCAGTTATACACGTGTCTGGATCCTTCGCAATTGCGTTGCTCTCTTGCATCTTCGATCGTTTGCCCGCATGCGGTATTGTTTTTTATTACCGCATGTAGTTGAAGTTGCGTTGATCGCTTAGCTCTTGATCGATTGTCGCATGTACTGTCATTACGTTGATCATCTATTCATTCTTAAATGATGGGCGCAATGCAACGTAGATGCGTTGTTTTTTTTGTCTTGAGCCATGAACGCATACAGTGACTTAATTTCTCGCAAAATAGACTTGAAATATTCTTTTCTACCATCGCAATGGTGTCAGTGGGTGTATTGACGACAAATTATAATTCTTGTATTTATTAGCCAATTGCCATACAATTACCACAACTTTTCTCTCTTTTAACCGCAATATCTAAATAAAGCAGCATAAATAACTTGTATTTCTACAAGTTATCACACCCCCAAATTTAGATATATGCTTGTCCTCAAGCATATCTTCTACTAAGGCAATAATGTTCAATTCCTATCCTAAATTTTGTGTCGATTGGTTGCTCCAAATGCTCTACTTAAGCAACATTACTTAACAACGCAATTTTCTTCTATCCTTGCTAATTCATAACAAAGCCCTACTTTATTCTTCTATACAACAAATTTCTACTAAAAAATGCCTTTCTAGTTTTAAAAAGAATGTTTACTTATTCTTGTCAAAACAACTTGATGTGTCTGGGTGCAGTGGTCAAACATTGCGTCATTTATTAGAGATTGTTGATCATGGTTACACCCTTCGTTTTGGCTTGTTCCCATGGGTGTCATGCGAACATCCAACTATAGTTGTGTGCCAATCTCAATTTTAACTCATGATTTTCAGAGGACTTGTCTCTTGCATTCTTTTATTTTTTTCTTTTTCTCATTTTTCTCTTTTCATATTGCGTTGTTATTGGTAACCCACCTTCGTTTTAGCTTGCTCCCATGGGTGTCATGTGAACATCCAACTACGAGCAGGTTTCTTTCACGACTAACTCTTATCAGGATGGGAATCTTTTTGAGTTCTCCCTTGTGCTGACATTGGAGTTTATATGATTTTTTTTTAAATAATGAAAATGAACGTATTTTTCTTAATGACCGCATACTCTTGATCTCATCTGCTCAAATCTTCCCCACCCCCAAATTTAGAGTTGCGCAAGGTTCTCAGTGCATTGTGTGGATAGACTAGACAAACACTTAGACAAAATTCGGAAAAGAAGGTTTGAGCAGAATTTTGAAGGATAAAAGGTAAAGTATTGCTAAGCTACGAATTAACTGAGTGTTAGTCAGAAAATACAAAGTGTGGGAAATGTTTCTAAGTGTATGCATATTATACATCATGGAAGCCCAATGAATAACACAAAAAGAAAGATTAAGAATATTGCATAGTTTGACAAAGGATGATAAAGAAGAGACATAGGTATATAGAGAGAATTGCTACTCAGTGGTATTGAAAATTAACTAAGTATACATGTAATTACAAATATCGCAAAACAAAACTTTTTGCCTGTACAAAGAATCAAAGAATTTAATTAAACATAGAAAAATAATAAGTGCAGTTATCCTTTGAATTTGATTCAGACGGGTGCACGATTAAAAATTAACATGCATTTCCATTAACGCAAATATATTTTTGCTGAGGACAGGGAACAACGCATGTACTCCTGCAACACACCCCTTAACTCAATGCATTTCTGGAGGACGGGCGCATGGTATTCCTACCAGCACAACACTACCTCAACATGTGCATTTTGCTAAGGACGGGCAAAGAACACATACGCGCGCAACACACCCCTTAACGCAATGCATTTGGGTGAAATGGACGCAAAGGATGCAAAGGCGTTACATACCAATTTTTGTTTTTCTTTTGTTTTTTAATTCATCAATAAGGCAAGTCGAAAAGACTTTGCAGCGTTGATCGTTTCATCCAGTCATTCACGAAAATTTTAAGAACATTGCTACTAATGCCTACGAATTAAAGGAACTAAACCTGACATGGAAAGACACTAATGAATTAAATTGCAGGAAAATATAGAAAGCATTGAAGGCTAATTCTAATAAGTAGTAAATAATGTAATTTAGAAAGCAGTAAAAGAAAGTTGTAAAAAAAGCAAGTAAACATAGATAGGGATGCTGATTGGAGAAAGTTTTCAGAATTACCACAATAGCATCCCCCGCAATTGGTTGATCCTACTTGCCCAAGTCAATGGTATCCATGCGTCGATCCACATCGCCCCCATAATAAGGCTTAATCCGATGACCATTGACTTTAAATGCATTGTTTCTGTCTTCAGTTGTCAGTTCCACTGTGCCGTGGGGAAAGATAGTCTTAATCCGAAATGGCCCAGACCAGCGGGATTTCAACTTCCCTGGAAACAATCGCAAACATGCGTTAAACAATAGTACCTGTTGACCTTCGACGAATGTCCGGTTGTTTATCTGATCATCATGCCACTTCTTAGTTCTCTCCTTATAGATCTTGGCATTTTCGTAGGCATCCCTTTGCCATTTGACCAGCTGGTTCAGTTGCAATTTCCGGACTTTTCCTGCACTTGCTAGACCAAAGTTCAGCTTCTTGCATGCCCAAATCGCCTTATGTTCCAACTCGAGCGACAGATGGCAAGCTTTTCCAAAGACCGGGGCATATGGGGACATGCCAATTGAATTTGTATAGGCAGTGTTGTATGCCCACAACGCTTCGTCGAGCTTGGGTGACCAATCCTTCCTGGAGGTACCAACTACATTCTCCAAGATAGTTTTGATCTCTCGGTTAGAAATCTCTGCCTACCCATTAGTCTGTGGGTGATAAGCAGTTGTAACTCTATGGCTGACGTTAAATTTAGAACAGGTTGGTGATTATGCGGTTGATGAAGTGAGAACCTTCATCGCTGATTAAGGCCTATGGCGTTCCATATTGGGCAAAGATATTCTTCTTGAGAAACTTCGCCACTGTGGCCGCATCATTCTTGGCACATGCTATGGCCTCAATCAATTTTGATATGTAATCAACCGTGACCAGGATGTAGTGATGACCTTCTGATGGTGGAAATGGGCCCATAAAGTCAATTCCCCATACATCAAATAATTCGACCTCCAAGATTGACGTCAAAGGCATTTCATTTCTTTTAGACATATTCCCCATTCTCTGGCATCTATCGCACTGAACAATGTGAGCATGGGCATCCTTAAATAGTGTTAGCTAGAAATAGCCACTCTGTAGGACCTTTGCGGCAGTCCGCTGCCCCCAAAGTGTCTTTCATATGAGGATTCATGACAAAGCTCCAGAATGTGCTTGACTTCATGCTCAGGAACGCATCGACATAAAATGTGATTAGGTCCGAGTCGATATAGGAATGGGTCGTCCCAGAAATAAAATTTGACGGCATATCTCAGCTTCTTCTTCTGCTGGTAAGTATAATCCTCTAGTACTTGACCATAAACAATGAAGTTCACAATGTCCGCATATACCAGGTAACATTAATGCCTACTGATGTCAGCAGCTCATCGTGGAATCTTTCTTCAATATCTTTTTCTTTCTCCTGAACCTCGCAATTTTCCAATCTTGATAGATGATCAACGACTTGTTTCTCAGTGCCTTTCCGATCCTTGATTTCTAGGTCAAACTCTTGTAGGAGCAACACCCACCGTATCAGCCTCGGTTTCACATCCTTCGTTGTCATTAGATACTTGATCACAGAATGATCAGTATACACCACCACGGTTCCGATTAAGTCTGTCAGAATTTCTCCAATGCAAATACCACTGTGAGCATTTCCTTTTCTGTGGTTGTATATCTTCTGCGCATCATTCAACATTTTACTCACATAGTAGACAGGATGCAAAACTTTGTCCTTTCGCTGACTCAAAACTACGCCCACTACATATCCGCTAGCATCACACATCACGCAAACGGTTGTGTCCAATCAGACGCAATCAGAATGAGTGCGGTGATGAGCGCATCTTTCAATGTGTTGAATGCTTTAGTGCATGCATCATCAAAATCATACTCACGGTCAGCTTCAAGGAGCGCACTCAGGGGCCTTGCGATCTGAGAGAAGTTGCGAATAAATCTTTGATAAAACCCAGCGTGTCCCAGAAAGATCCTAAGTGTTTTCATGTTCACTGGTGGGGATAGCTTGGAAATTGCGTCGATTTTTGCCTGATCAACTTCTAACCCTGCCTTCGATATTTTATGACCCAGTACAATTCCTTCTTCAACCATAAAGTGGAATTTATCCCAGTTCAGAACAAGATTCATTTCCACACATCTCTTGTAGATGTACTTACTTCTGAACTGGTAATTTTGCCATTACTGGTTGATTGGTCATCATCGACAGTTAAATCCATTGGTCTTGTTATTGAATCTAGTACTGGTGGCACAGGGGCTGTTGTTTTACCAATTCTCAATGTCACTGCTTGACATTGCTCTTTACCTTGTGGCCCTGATGCTCCTGAACTGCTATGCAGAGTACCAGGCGTTGTATTCTTCAACTCAATCGCAAGCTATTCAATCTGCTCTTCCAAATCTCTAAGGGGGGCAACTTGCGATTGTCTAATTGCCTCTCTCTTCTCGATATAGTGTTTCAATGACGTCTCCAGAGACGAGGTATTGCAAGAGGTATCATATAAGAACGGTTGGTCATAGGGTTGTTCACTTTGAAAATTACGTGGGCTATGATCCCGATTAATGAAGACCAGAGGGTTGCCTCGATTCCCTTGATAACTGTTTTGATGAAAACTGTGGCTCCCCTGGTTGTGATTCTCGTCCCAACTTAAACTTGGGTGATTCCGCCAACCAGGGTTGTAGGTGTTTCCGAGCGGTTCATTGTAAATAGAGTATACCGACTGTTGTTGATTCCACGGGCGGACTTCCACTGGATGTCCCTCTCTACATTGAATGCAATTCATTGCAGCCACGTGTGTCAACGTATTAACTTACGCTGAACCTTGAGAGAGATGTCTTTGTTGATCAGCCATAGTCTGAATGAGCGAGGTCATTGTGGTCATCTAATCTACTAGTGTGCTCATTGTATCAGTTGACACATCGGCACTTTCTGTTCTCTCTTGCTCCAGACCTCTTTCCTCGAACCCAGTATCTAACCATTCATCTGAATGTTGCGAGATGCGATCTAAGATGCTTTTGGCTTCTGTATACAATCTGTCCATTAATCCTCCTGCTGCGGAGGCATCATCAAATGCTTGCGTTGGTTGGTCTAAGCCATTGTAAAAGTCTCCATCAGAATGCAATCGGGAATCCCGATATGCAGACAGCTCTTCACTAATTTTCTAAAACGCACCCAGGCGGTGCTCAAAGTTTCGTAACCCTTTTGTTCAAAATTCAACCCATCCCTCTGTCTCATTGCGTTGACGGCTGGAGGGAAGAATCTATTCATAAATCTTTCAACCAACTGTTCCCATGCGTTAATCTTATCTGGCTCTAACGACTGAGCCCACCTCTTTGCTTCATCCCGCAGTGTATATGGGAAAAGATATAATCTAAGTCCTTCTTGAGTCACACCAGGCATGGAGAATGCATTGCACATGTCTACAAAGCTCGTCAAATGAGCATGCGGGTCTTCTCTTTGTAATCCTCCGAATTGCCCCACATTCTGAATCATCTACATCATAATCGGTCTTATGTCAAAGCTTACATTCTCCACAACCATGGGTCAATTCCTGGTGAGAAGTGATACAGTTTGGGCGCCGCATAGTTCCTCATCGGAATATTGTGGTCAGCGGCAAGGAAAACTAGATCTTGCACTGGCCATCCCACCCCTTGATTTCCTGCGGGAGCCACATTGTCATTATTATTATCTGCCATGTTACCCTTCTTTCGCCTTGCTCGGTTCTGGTGTGCCCTTGCGCGAAATGTATGCTCGATCTCTAGGTCAGCTTTGAATTCTGGTTCAGTCCCACATAAACTGTCAGGCTGCTCTTTGTGATGAACAACTAGTACAAAGAGATCTGTCCTACAAAATATCACAAACATACTCAATGATAACCATTACAAATCCCTGACAACGGCGTCATAAACTTGACAAGCATAAAATGCAATGATTCTAAATAAGCATGTGGATGGGGACGAATGATGGATCAAACAAGCTCATCTTGCCATAAACTTGATGACTTAGGATGGAATGGAATGTGGATGATGTGTTATGCTTATTCAGACTTTATGCGATACTACTTTTACATGTATGCATTATTAATGAAATTCTTGTAGTATGCTATGCGTTGTCACAAGTTTCATTGCGTTGAAAACAAGTATAATTTCACTGCAAGTTTCTCGGAGTGATCCGAGGTCGAACACAAGGATTGCTTAGTTAATGCGTTACATTAGTGATATATACGACCGGGAGTTTTTCAATTAATAAAAGGTATGTTTATACAGGTATTTAAAGTTGTAGTAACGTAAAATTGTTAGATAAAGTAAAGTTGCGATAATAACGTAAAGTGCGATAAAAGTAAACCTAAGCTATTATGATACAAGATACAAGATACTAATACATGATACTGAGTTTGAGACTGACTGTGAAGATTATACAAAGGATCGTGTTATGCGGTGGCAAGTCTTTATGTATGAATCAGAAATAGAGAAGATAACTAATATAAACATCGCAAGTTATAATTGTGTTAAAGATATAACTAAGGTTCCACTTTCCCTTGGCGTACACCTCTTGATGATCGGCCGCGTTCCCACATCTCTGTGGTGAAACAGGGATGAACGTAATGAACGCAAGTTTGCTTCCATCTCTGGAAGTACTTCTCGATTTAGTTAATGCATTCTTTTAACCTTCTCTCGATAGGCAGAATGCTTTAGCTAAAAATATTTATTTCTTTAGCACATATTAATTTACTTGTTAGATTCATGCTAATTACCAAGGGATTAAGAAAACATTGTGAAGAAAACGCATTACGGATGAACAAAAATAGACAGAAATATGGAGATGAAAATGATCATGACATTCAATACTAATATTTAGCGTCTGATACATGGTGTGGATGATAGAGATTAAGAAGATGA